>NC_069661.1:113588958-113896979 GCF_027244095.1 Hemicordylus capensis | reverse complement strand
CAGATTTTTTTAATGTGCATCTAAACCTGGTTCATATGCTTTGAACTCTACAAGGAACAGATGCCTGAAGAGAAAGAAGTGAAATACAGGTGGGCCTGGTAAATCATTCTACCATGATTGCATTTATGTGCTTCTCTTGTGATTCTCAAAAAAATGTCCAGAACCAACATCCTCTGCTGGAAAGAAGCATTTGCAACAAACAAAATAAAACAGGTGCAGTGTAGGGCTGCCATAATGTAATGTGGAATTGTACATTCCAGCTATCTGACTGCTATAGTTTTCTCTCTCATTAAACTGCAGCATACATGGTATGTTCTGTGGTGAGCAGAACATACAGTTCTCAACAAAGGAGCATGTGTTCCCCTAATATTGATGACCAACAAGCACTCTGTCAGCAGCTGGAGGGAATGAAGGGAATCTCAGATGTGTGGAAGCCAAAGAAGTGACTTTTCCTTTAACCCTTTCTAGTCTCCAGTTGTGCCTGTGTTGAGCACCAATGCAAATTTATTTTATTGGGCTAGAGCACCTTCTGGGGAAAGTGGGTGCAGAGAACTTGTGGAACTGAAACAACAAAAGTGTGGCAGCAGAAATCCATCACTTACTACCCAGCTCTGAATAAGAATGCCCCTTTCTTTGCTGAATCAGAAAAGATGGGAGGAAGATGTAAAGGAGAAATATAGCAGAATAATCAACATTGCACAAAAAAGCTAGAGTATCAGGTAAATTTGCTTCTGGAATGTATGAAGCTACTCATCATACAAATTGACGCTATGATGAGTTAGTGGGCATCTGAATTCTTTTCTTCTCATTATCTAAGCCAGGGCTGCACAACTTTGGCCCTGCAGTTGTAGTTGAACTATAATTCTCATATCCCTAGCCACAGTGGCTAATAGGGATTATTAGCATCCAACATCTGCAGAAGGGCCAAAGTTGTACAGCACACTGGAAGGTACATACAGGAGAAGGTGCTCACTAAAGGAATCATAATCCTAGGTAGTTTAGGGTTTAAAAGGTAAAACTAATTAGCAATCAACGCTACCCATGTAATGACTGTTTTCGGGT
This sequence comes from Hemicordylus capensis, assembly GCF_027244095.1. Taxonomy (NCBI): domain Eukaryota; kingdom Metazoa; phylum Chordata; class Lepidosauria; order Squamata; family Cordylidae; genus Hemicordylus; species Hemicordylus capensis. The sequence goes on along the minus strand of NC_069661.1, from coordinate 113,895,917 downwards.
GAATATAGAGAACAATGTCCTCACTACATCACTATGGATTGTGCATCCTTTATAAGCAGTGCATTTCATTCACAGTAAAAAAGATGAAAGGGCAGCCTGAGACAGACCACTGAGTTTAGAGCTATATACAACAAATTACTAGTACTCCCCCACCATCCGATACCTACTTCTACCATTTTTCCTCTCCTGCACCCGATCATCAGGACCTTAAGGGAGAATACATTTGGCTACCCAATTATTTGTCCTCAAATTTAAATAATCAGAAAATGTGTGGGGAGAGAAGAAATCCTTCTATATCTTCAAATTGCTATAGCAGAGAACTTCACAGTTCATACGTGAGCAGTTAGTGGGGTTCTTTGGAGTTACATACTAGTGTTTCTCAGGAATAGTGGGGCAAAAGGTAAAGTTAAGTGTGCCATCAAGTTGATTTCAACTCCTGGCGCCCACAGAGCCCTGTGGTTTTCTTTGGTAGGTGGGGTTTACCATTGCCTCCTCCTGAGCAGTATGAGATGATGCCTTTCAGCATCTTCCTATATCGCTGCTGCCCAATATAGTACCAGCGGGGATTCAAACCAGCAACCTTCTGCTTGTTAGTCAAGCATTTCCCCACTGCACCACTTACGGTGACAGTGGGGCAAAAAGAAGATTGAAAATAGCATACGTTATGACTATTGTCCTCTGGTATCCTTCCTTTGTTACTATTGGATAGGCACTGTTTGAGCTGGTGGGAGAACTGTGTCAGGAAACTCCATCTCCTTGGTCTTTCACCTGAGGCAGTCCTCTCTGTGAGTTTGGACAGGGCCAAAAAACATATTAAACAGAGGATCTAGGATACTGAGTTTCAGAAAGACCTGTTGAGGACATACTCAATGGTGGGATGAGAACTCACCCAGCAGACTATCTGTTTCTCCTCACTTTCCTCAAACATAGATGGGCCTTTTCAAGGGCCCATATGAATGCCCTCCCTTCAGAATTATTGGCTGGTAGATAGAATAGATAGATAGAATAGAATTCCAATTGAACAGAAATATTGCCCCTGTAACTCTGATGAGATTGAATCAGTTGCACATGTGCTCTTGTGGTGTGTTTTATATAGATCTTAGGCGGAGGTTAATTAACCCTCTTTTACGTAATCTGCCAGGTTGATCAGATGAATTCTACACCAAATATCTGCTAAGAGATGTGAATTCATCTATCACACACACAATGGAAAAATTCTGTTGTTCTGCAATATGAGTTTGTCACACTCTGCTCACTAATGGTTAGATCCAGTGTACAGTTATGTTATTAATATGGCTATTTTTAAAATTTATTATTGTTTTAGATGTTGTATGATTGGTCAAAGTCCAATAAAGACTGACTGGCTGACTGACATACAGTATGACAAAAGCAAGGGCTTTCTTATCTTCACATCAGTCTTCCTAACCTTTTATTTTTATGTATTGCGTGGGCGGGGGGTGGGTAAGAGGCCAGGAATGATGTCAACTCCATGAAAACAGATGCTTGAAAGCCATGAAGTTTAGCACCACTGACCCATAAAGCAACACTTAGTGGCTATTCTATACCTCTAGCCTTCAATATATTTGAGAAATCTTCAGTTTTACAACTCTGGACTGGGAGCCTTTTCCTGGAAAAAGGAAGCATGGTAAAGGTATTTTCCTCTCTCTCTCTCTCTCTCTCTCTCTCTCTCTCTCTCTCTCTCTCATTAGATATACTTTTTTGTAAAGAATGAATGAGTGCACACTGCCATTTCAACATCATATGTACCAGAAAAACAAGGTATATAGTGCAGATTTGAAAGTGACTGATATCTCAGATGATGGAGATATCATTAAGATATCATTAAGGAGAAAAAGGGGCGATTCTCACGACCAACAAAAATCGGGCTAGGAGAGCCTAGCCCAATTTTTGTTGGTCGTAAGAACCACCGGGCTCACAGCTGAGCCTGGTGGTTCTTGAGCGGGTAACCCGCTCTAGAACCCGTGCTAAAAAGCAGGTTTGCGGAGCGAGCACTCCAGCAAACCTGCTTTTTAGGCTCGTGAGTAGCCGTGGTGCGGCTTTGCGTCGTGCCTACTCACGAGTAGACACCCGGCTAGGAGGCGAAAAGCCGCCTCACGGCTCGGGGGTCTCCCCAGTATGCCCTGTGCGCTCGTGCAGGGCATACTGGGGCTTGCGAGGGCCACGCAGCCCCCGCTCCCCCCACCCCCCGCCGGCCCCGTCATGGAGCCGGCCATCGTGTGGGTGGCTGATCCGGCCGCCCAGGACTCCCTGCCCGCTCGTCTGCGGGGAGAGCGGGCTTAGCCCCCTCTCCCCGCAATTTTATCAAAAGTGGGGCTCACAGATTGTGAGACCCGCCTCAAAATCTTTTTATCTGAAGGGTTTTTTTGTTTGGTTTTTTACTGCAGATTAGGCAGGATTAAGAATGAATCCTTATCTCACTGTAGCATGAAGAACTGCAAAGAGGAAGTTTATGACAGGATCTCCATTAACATTTAATTACAGCAAAGTGTGAAAACAAATGATATAAAGCTTCTTGTCATATGGCCCCTTCCCCACAGGTAATATCAGTGATGGTTGAACAAACCCATTTGCTAATGTAATCTCCATCATTACTACCGGTACTATTTGCAGGCTCCCTGAGCTGGCAACTAAAGGGTGTATGATCTCCTCTCCCCCTTCTTAATGGATTGTGGATTGGAATGTGCTCATAAGGTCCTCAGAATCTTCTCGAGTTTTCAAGCCCAGCAGCTAGCTCCTGAGCAGAGAAGGGAAGAGAGATTTGGAGATCTTCTGTTCTTTTATGAACTTGCTCATATATTGCAGTTCTTCTCTGGGCAAGATTTGCATGCTGGTTTGAAATTCTGGATGGGTCCGCCTGACCGCATTGCACCAGTTCTTCATCTTTTCGGCGGCTTGCCCATGGGATTGCTCGCCAAGTATGGACAGTACAGGAGGACTGTTAGGATAGTTCCCTGAGAAGAAAGAGACTGGGGCTTGGTTTGGATCTTATTTAATGGCCCTATGATGATATTGTATGTATGTTTTATGATTTTCTACTAATTTGTACTTGGGTATTTTAAGTTTACCTCTATGCATGCTTGGCAAATTCAGTTCTACAAAGAAAAAAATTGTAAATGTTTATAAATCCTTGAGTTTGGCATAAGAAATGATTTCTCTTTCTTGCAAACAATGGGAAATACACTGTCTCAAAATATACAGGTGAGAGAGAGAGAGACTTGGAGCAAAAACACCATTTCCTGAGTAAGAGGGGTTACACTAACACTTGCAGGCAAACATACAGAGCGTCACTATTGCAAAACCAATTTAAACAGTAACATCTCTGTCACAGGTATTATGGTACTTCCATCAAGGAGCGAATGCTTCCATGACAGTGCTAACTAGTAGCCAGTCTGGTGTTTGTTTGTTTTTAATTGTATGAGTTTGTATAGAAATTAGATAACATGACAGCTACCATTTGCTCAAGAGGACATCTTCCTGACCTCCAGAATGTGAGCCCATTAGGTAACTGATTCTTTGAGTTACTCAATCTGTTGGCATGAGGAATCCAGCCACCTAATGGCACAGCAGGGAAGTAACCTGCCTAGGGAGCAGGAGGCTGTTGATTCAAATCTCCACTGGTGTGTTTCTCAGAATATGGGAAACTCCTATATAGGGGAGCAGCAATATAGGAAGGTACTGAAAGGCATCATCTCATACTGCACGGGAGATGGCAATGGTAAACCAAGAAAACCACATGGCTCTGTGGTTTCCAGGAGTCAATACTGACTCAACGGCACAACCTTTCCTTACCTTTATCAGGAATCCATCAATCCAATGTTGTCAGCTGCCCCAACTGGAGCGGCGGGGTATAAATATTTTAAATAAGCAAACAAACATGGTAGTGACAGTCCATTCTTCCAGTCCTTGCAGTTTTGAAATAAAATAGCATTTTATTCCCACACAGAAATGAATAGAGAGTTAGATCATTCTAAAGCTGGAACTTTTGAATGATGTCTCAAGGACACAGTCTCTTGTGGAACTGAGAAGGCACAGAAGAGACAGGTCACCTTGCGATAGATTTGCACACCACAAATGTTATCAAATAGTCAACGTGCAGCACAGCATTCATGGGTGGCACAGGTAATGGGCTGTTGTAATGTATTTGGACACGAGCAGGAAGGCCTATGGAACTGGCTATGACTAGGGATGTGCACAAAACCGGTTTGCCCGGTTCAGTTAGAATTCGAACCAGGTTCAAACCAGGAGGTGGTGGTTTGGTTTTGGTTTTGCTCGAACCTCCCCCTGGTTCGGTTCGAATTCAAACCGTTTTGAACTGGTTTGAACCAGTTCAAACTGGTTTGGACATCCAAAAATTGGTAGGATGGTAGCTGCCACCCAGGGGTACCTGCCACCCAAACCCCAAAGCAATCGGACACTCGTACAATTTTTTAATGAATTTTTGAATATTATTATTATTATTATTATTATTATTTTCTCATAGGGTATAATGGGAGTAGAACCAGCCCATTATTCCTTATTGTGGAGCACCCATGGGTGCCAACAACCATGCAAACCCCGAAGCAACCTGACACCCCTATGATTTTTAATGTATATTTGAAATATTTTAAATTATTTTTCTCATAGGGTATAATGGGACCAGAACCAGCCCATATCCCCTATTGTGGAGCACCTAGGGGCACAAAGGTGGGGTGGGTGGTAGAGAACCAGGGATGCCTACTATCCACAAAGTTCCAAGGTAATCGGACACTCCTCTGATTATTGGTGAATTTTAAAATTATTTTTGAATTTCTCATAGAGAATAATGAGGATTGCAGCTAATGTATAGCTTCACATCGGGGAGAAAGGGATGTCCTAGAGTGGAGTGTGGTGGGTGGTAGTTCCCAAGGTGGGCAAGGAAGCTATCAGAATTATTTGAAAGGAATTGCGCAAAAGGCTGATTTGTAAGTGATTTTTGAAGTTTACGCTACTTTAAGGTTTTTCTCCATAAAGAAGCATGGATGTGTCAGCAAATGTATAGCTTCACATCAGGGTGAAAGGGGTGTCCAAGAGCAGAGTGTAGTGGGTGGTAGTGCCCAAGGGGGGCAAGGAAGCGATCAGAATTATTTGAAAGGAATTGGGCAAAGGGCTGATTTTAAAGTGATCTTTGAAGTTTATGTGTCTTTAAGGTTAGCAATGAGAGTGGATTCATGGTTTGTCATTGAAAATCTAATATGCTACCAAAGAATCTACACTCAGAACACTTCAGAAACAACAAAACCAGTACCCCATGGGTTAGCAACCCATGGAGGTGGTTGGCACCCTCGCTCTGGGCCACCCCAGCACCCCCCAAGTGCAGTTATGGGGCTGCTGAAACCTCCATTCTTCCCTATGGAGAAAAACCTTAAAGCCACTTGTGGGGTTCTGGGGTGGCCCAGAGTGAGTGGTGGTCTAGTGCAAAGAGGGTGCCAACCACCCCCATGGGTTGCTAACCCATGGGGTACTGGGTTTTGTTGTTTCTGAAGTGTTCTGAGTATAGATTCTTTGGTAGCATATTAGATTTTCAATTACAAACCATGAATCCACTCTCATTTGCTAACCTTAAAGACACATAAACTTCAAAAATCACTTTAAAATCAGCCCTTTGCCCAATTCCTTTCAAATAATTCTTATATTCTATGAGGAAAATAATTGAAAATATTTCAAATATTCATAAAAAATCATAGGACTGTCAGATTGCTTCAGGATTTGGGTGGTTGTTGGCACCCATGGGTGCTCCACAATAAGGTATAATGGCCTGGTTCAAGTCCCATTATACCCTATGAGAAAATAATAATAATAATTTTCAAAAATTCATAAAAAATCGTACGAGTGTCCGATTGCTTTGGGGTTTGGGTGGCAGGTACCCCTTGGTGCCAGATGCCAACCTACCAATTTTTGGTTGTCAAAACCATTTTGAACCAGTTCAAACCATTTCAAATTGAACCACCCCCTGGTTCGGTTCAAATTTGAACCTGCAGCTCGAACCTGATGGCTGGTTTGGTTCGAATTCGAACCGGTTCGCACATCCCTAGCTATGACACAAAGTCAGGGCTCCACCCCTGCCTGTTTCTCCCATGCCATGTTGCTGCTTGTTTTCCCAGTTTAGCAGATTAGAGGTAAACCATCACTAAGGGTTTACATCACATTACATAGGAAGTTGCCTTATACTGAGTCAGACCATTGGTCCATCTAGCTCAGTATTGTCTGCTCTAACTGCCAGTCACTCTCTGAGATTTCATATGAATATTTTGCAGCCCTGCACTTTTGACTTGACTTGCCAAAAAGATTGGACATCATAGTTATATACAAAAAGAGGCAAAAGACAATCCCCAACAAAACCACAGGGCACAAAGCTCTCTAAACTTCATATGCATTAAAATTGATAATATACTTGGGTAGCGTATGGCACATGCCAATTATGTATAAAGGTTTATGCAGGCTATTCCCATTATTAATATGTCAATAAAAGGATATTAAAAATTGAAGTGAATAAGCATAAAGAAACCTGACAGCAAATATATCCCAGTCTCTTAAACATAATTCTAATTGCAGTTTACTATCTATACATGAGCAGGGTTAAATGTGAAATGTAAATAAAGAGCAACACTAAAATGATATGAAGTTGGGTATGGAACATCACATCTTAATAGCAAATGAAAAAGTAAGCTTGGCTTTGAATTTGAAACCGACATCCATTTTGGAGCTGCACCAAAATATACAGTATACCCAAAATATCCAGATGTAATTTCATTGGTTTAAGGTTTCTATGCATTATTGTTCATAAAATATTAATGCTTTATTGACCTGCTAGGTAGGATTCAAAGCATCTCCTGTTTAAAACCAAAGATGCTTTGAGGTAGCACTCCTTTCTCTAAAGTAATGGCCTTGGTCTGCTTTTAAAAGCAAAACTATGTTGTCACTGCATTCATGAGATATAGCTGCATTGTGGTGGTTGTTTTTAATTGCCAGTTATGCGCTCTGAAACAAAATGTAGTGCTTTAATTTATTATGTATTTGTATTTATACCTAATCAACATGTCTAATAACCAACTTCATCTACATCTCTTCTAGACATTTCTCTCCTCCGATAGGAATAATAAAACTATATGGATGTCTAAGAAAACAGCTTGCTTTTCAAATTCATTTTTAAGGAAGCTACATTTAAACAAGTAACACAGCATTTGTATAAAACAAGTGAAAACAGCATATGTAACTCATGAAGAACTGTGTATTAGAATATTAAATGATGCCTCTCCAGCACCTTTATGATTTACAGTATTCCCTGCCCTCTTCTGCAGAAGCTATCACCATATTAGATGTTGTTGAACATATTTGATATGAAAGCATTGTCTGTTTGCTACCAGTATCTAACGAGTATCTCCCCTAGAGTTGCCAGCAAGGTGCTGATTAATTAACTGAGGTAGTGGAGCTGAATCGTACAACAGCTGTTTAGAGAATTGTCATTAACTTGGTCTCCTTTCCTGTCTATTAACTTACTTGTAGTGATAGTGCCAAATTGCAACTAAGGGAAGAATCTGACACAGACCTACCTTTGCTTGCCCATAGTCCACACCAAAGAATCTGGTCAATGAGGTTTTTTAATAATAACAACAAACAACAACAACAACAACAACAACAAATAAATAAATAATTAAAAAGTAAGAAACAGAGAATATTGTATGGAGGGTGCAGGGACAGGAGGGGAAGGGGAAAGAAAAAGGAGAAGAAAATAAACTTCCTAGAAGTCAGAGTTCCAGTTTTACTTGTCAATGGCAACTGACAATAGTCACTTCTCTGGGCAGATGGAAATCACATATATCCTGAGCTGATTGAAAAGTTGAGCAAGCTTATAGTCTTTCACTGGGACTCTTTTTACATCTGAAGGGAGATATAGATTCCTTCCCACCCACCCCTCACCAATCTAGAGTGTCTGCATAGAAGTAATGAGTATAAGCAGATGCAGCCTGCTCCCCCTCCCTCCTCCAATCTAATGACAGTTGGCGGAGTATCCCAACCTGTGGACAGAATAAAGGCGATTATTCAGCAGAGTATAATCTGTATTAAATGCCAGACTGGAAGAAGGAAATTGTTCACAGGGTGCAAGATGGTCATTAAAGCATCAGCCTGGCTAAATTTGACTCCCCCGCCCTTAAAAAAAAAGCGAGTTAGAATCTCCACTACATATATCAAGCTAACAAATAAAAAAAAGTCCAACACCCTTGCACTTTATTTTATGGTAATAACAATATTTTAAGGCAGTTTAGCACATTTGTACCAGCAGGTTCACCTGATAACCTGAGTAAGCTCTCCTTATTCCATCTGACAAGCTTTGCCGTGACAAGTACCAGAGATCGAAAAATGTTAACACCAGCTGCATCTGTAACTGCTACTGTGTGCAATTTAATCTAATAGTATGCCTCTTCGCAGCGGACTTCCTTGATCATGCTGGAGAATTATGAAAATTGAAAATTGCACATGCGATTAAACACCAGCTAATCACTCCACACTCTGAATAAGTTTTTTAAAAGTGTCTGAAAATAACATCAGGTACTATGCGTAATAAATGGTTGCAGGGCTGGCATTGCATTGATACAGATGGAGCATCTGCTTTGTGATAAAATTAAGTTTTGTGACAGAAATAAATCACTGTAGGAAGGAATGTAAACCATTATCCAATAGGATTTTCTCTTTTCTTCTTATATGACAGGACTTATTGGATTTCCTGATGCTAGACAGCTAAGTGCAACCATGATATGATGATAAATTGGGAAGACTGCATAATTTGAAATTTAACAGCTACTTTTGGGGGAGATGTTGAGATAAAGGGGAAAAATACTTTGATTTCTATGAGTAACCATTAAATTGGGAATCTCCTTTTCTTATAATCTGATACTCTGCTACCGTGTCATATCATCAAACAATGCCAACAGGCAGCAGCGGGTAAAATAGATTTTGGACAAAGATGAATAAGGGAGGTACTTATCTTTCTCTCTTCCCCCCTACTCCCTTTTTCCAATATTCACAGTTTTATCTAAAGAGCACAATATAAAGGTTACTGTTGACATAAAACGTGCCAGTCTTATTTAATATTCCTTTTAGCTTGCAAACCTTTTTTAAAACTAAAAAGGAAATTAAAATGTGTTTTTCTTACCACTTTTACATCTGAATGAAAAAAATCTATATGACTCATTTTAAAAATTCAAAATAAATAATAGAACTTCAGTATGTACAGTGTTTGATAAATGTGACTCAGAAAACAGGATTTCATGTTTTAATGGCTTTCCATTGTTAGAAGTATGCTATTAATTAGTGGATAAATGGATTCATCTATCCAAGATGTCTTTGTATGGCTTGCTTTTTAACCCTTCTTTATCAAACTTTTTCAGCTAAAAACAGTGGTACAATATGATGGTAGATTTAACACCATCTACTTTTTGAATGAAATTTCTTAAAACAAAGTTGTATTGTCACAAATAATGACTTAAGAACTGGACTTAAAAACTGAATATTTTTCTTTGCTTGCAAACTCCCTTTAACTACAAATACTTGGTCCATCATCATCACCAAGCCAACCCAATTCAGTTAGGTGACCTAGGAGAATCTATTGACACACTGCACCCACTCCCCTTTTTATTTGATATGCATTTACTATATGTAAATAGACGCAAAGGTTGGTGAGAATTGGCCACAGATGTCAGTTATTAAAGGTACAGCTTATAACTGTAGGGGAAGAATGGCAGTTCAGTCCCAAAACAGCAGAGCAAAACCAGTTTGGTGAGAAAGCAGCAAAGCGAGAGGGCTTGAGACAGTTCTTTAGTAATGAAGAACTACAAGGATTTATTTAAAGAAAAGGTTACAAACAAATGTGGAAAACCCTGCAGCTCAATTTCAGCTGTAGCTCATGGCTGAAGAGAGAGACCACAACAAACAGCCATCTCTGGAGAGACAAAATGGAGACTAACACTAGAAGAACAAATTGGGGAGGAGTCCAGCACGTTTATCCATAACCGTAAAACCTTCCAGTGGTCATCTGCCAGTTTCCTGCATTCCTATCCCAATGTACAAACTGTGTCAGGAGAGGAGGAGGGAAAACATCAGCTGAGCATGTCAACTAGTTTTGGTCTAGACCTTTAGCTGGAAAGGATTTATTGCCTCCCCACCCAGGGAGAGGAAGTCTCTTCCCCTTGTGGGGCCAGAGATACAAAACAAAATGTGCTGAGGGTATTCTGCCGAATCATCTATTGAGGAAGAAGCTTGCCTTCCATTGTTCTCACCAGTGAAGGAAGTCACCTGTTATGTCTTGATACCACCAGAAGTGCCAGGGTTTCTGATAAGTGGGCTCGCCCCCTGCTTTCCCATTTCTGCTTTGCTGCTTAGATCCTTTCCTCACACTCAGATGCAGAGGGGCACTCGTGTTACCTTCTGAAATGACTTTGCCTCCCAAAGTGCAGGTTGATATTGAATTAGGTTTAGAAGAAGGAGCCCGCCCTCTTCACATTTCTGCTTTGCTTGGATGCTTTACTTCCGTGAGGTAAGTTTGCCCCCCGACCCAAATGACAGGTGCCACAGTGCCAAGTTTTTGGTACAGTCAGGGAGGGATGCATCAAGCTCCTGGTAGTAGCAGCAAAGCCCCTTATAATGCCTGAATGAAGACCAGAGGCAATATGCTATACTTAGATCACAGAAGAGGCCATGCTCTGCTAGTACTGTATGGAGTGGAAGCACTGGTGGGGCAATCAAAATCCCCTAATAATAATATAATATTCTATGTCCCTGCCCCCAAGCACTGTGATTAGAAGGGAACAGTGACAGAAATGAGCCAATTGCAGCATAGTTTGGGCAGCTGCAAGCCTAAGGAATCATTGAAGCAATGTGCAGCTAGAGATGTCAATTACATAACTCTTTTCCTTCCTCCTTCAGTGTTTTCCACATATGCCGCATCACTAGATTCAAAGAGAAACACGTTTTGGGAGGGACATAAGCAAACGAGAAAAGCACAAAAACAGCCAGCTGATTCTCTGATGCAACTCGATACAATCCAATACAATATGGAAAATATCATATCACATAGTACCGATATTAGCAATTTTCTATCAAAGACAATATGATGCAACATGCTCTCAATAGGAGCTGTAGCATATTGGATATGATTGTTCTGATTCAATGCACATCTCTAATACTTTCCTTTTGCATGTGTGATCATAACAATTTTAAAAGGCCAGAACAATATACCCCTTATCTCCTGGTTCAGGGCTGGTTCATATGATTATAGTAGTGTCCAGTAACATTAAATCCTGGATTTGCATGGCATGTACACTCCCATAGAGCATGTTGTGTGAACTTGGGAATAATTGGCAGTCTCTGGTTGTCAGTGTGCCAACTCAGCATTCACCTCGGATCAGAAGCCAGAGTTCAAATCAAAAATTGCCAATCTTGGGTGAATGTCAGGTTGCTGCACTGCCAACCAGATATTGCAGATTTCCCCCAGGTTCACATGACACACTCTGTGGGAGCACACACACCGTGTGAAACTGGAATTTGACAGTTACCTTACTTTAATAATGTGAAGAGGCCTGTACTGTGACCTGTCCATACTGTGAGATGTCTATGCAGAAACAAAACGTAGCAATAAGGACAGGAATTCATGCTATTCTAAATCAAGTCTCTTAGTTAATGTGGAAAATGTGATTTTAAAAAAAAACCCATTTCAAGCATTTATGAGCCCCTGGTGGCGCAGTGGTAAAACTGCCGCCCTGTAACCAGAAGGTTACAAGTTCGATCCTGACCAGGGGCTCAAGGTTGACTCAGCCTTCCATCCTTCCGAGGTCGGTAAAATGAGTACCCAGAATGTTGGGGGCAATATGCTAAATCATTGTAAACCGCTTAGAGAGCTCCGGCTATAAAGCGGTATATAAATGTAAGTGCTACTGCTATTGCTATTGCTATTTTGAAAATTACTCCTTATGTAAATGAAATTTTTCTTTTATTTCAGGTCGAACAGACTGCAGAGGAGAGAGCATAGCCTATGACAGCCCTGCAAAGTAGTCCACTGTTGTTATATCCATATTGTGTGTGTGTGTGTGGGGGGGCAACAGTAGTCTGGTGAATGACAACCTTGTAGAATAGTCCTTTGTTGTTATCCAGCCTCCTAGCATTTCATTGTTTTTTAGGCAGTCGCAGAGTTGTGAACTTCAGAGCACTAAAGTTGCAGTGCTGGAGAAGAGTAGGATCTACTGCTTTCCCATCCATGGTGGAAAATAGGGGAGCTGATGTAGGGAGGAACTGTTGAGGCCCCCTTGTGTCACGTCATAGCTCTCCCCCTAACTGCATTCCCCCTTTATAAAAAGGTGCTGTTTGAGCCTCATTGTTATTAAATAGTGCTTTCAAGTGCTGCAGTAGAACTTATCCCATCCCCAGATCCGGTCACAGTCTGTCAGGGATTGGTTTGGATTCCTACCCCACACAAACACTCCTCTGGTTGTTTTGAAGCCTGAGCAACAAAGGCAAATCTCATTGCAATTGTCAGTTGTTATTCTCAGACAAATCTCATTCAATTTACAAGTCTTCTAGTAATTTCACTGCCTGGAACTTTTTGTGAAGTTTGGGGATACATACAAATAAATATATTCTCAGGCACACAACAGTCTGGTGCTTCATAACATGCAGCCATGTCATTTGCATGCAATAGTACTTCTGCATGTTCTGCTTCTAGCCTGAGCAAAGTTGCACATGATAGTTTCAAGACAGCGAAAGATTAGAGAGTAGGGTTGTTCTCCCAACCATTAACTGGGTCCTACCTAGCTTCAGGAGCCCACTCCTGATTTTTTGACATGGGTGAGTTAAATGTTAGGCTGGAGGAGAGGAAAATGATTGTGTGGGAGACAGGCACAAGGTCTGATGAGTCATCCTACCCATCACTTTTGCTTAGCATATAACCAAGATGGGAGGAAATGCCACCAGAGCTCACGCTGCCTCTCACACAAGCACTTTCCCCTTCTCTGACCTAGCTTTTAGTGAATGAAAATCAGGAGCACACACAGCTCATGAAACTGGGTAGGACTCTTGCCCTACCCAGTTAACAGTCATGAGAATGGCCTACTATATATCACTCTAGTCTTTTCTTATCTCTGGGTGTTAGTATAAGAAGAAATGGGGAAGAGTGCTGTGTGAAGCAGTGTCAGTTCAATTCAGAGGCCAACTTGAGCCTTTGGAGAAGCCCTGGATTTAGTTTGGTGCTGCAGGGAGTTTCTGCTTTGTTGTGGCTTGATTTAAATCCATCCTGCTTCAATTCAGGTTGAAGCTTTAGCCTTTAGCCAACCCCTGAGCAATGAGCATTTACCAGACTATGCAGGGACTGGAGATAGGCTGGATATTTAATCTTGCTTCCACCAGTGAGAAAGCATCACTTGCAGCAGTGGATTGTGTTTTTAAAAGATTTCCAGAAGAAGATTCCTCTGTAGCAGGCCTGCTCAACTTAGGCCCCCAGCTGTTTTTGGACTGCAACTCCCATAATCCCCAGCTACAGTGGCCAATAGCCAGGGATTATGGGAGTTGTAAGCCAACATCTGCAGGAGGTCCGGAGTTGAGCAGCCCTGCTCTATAGCCTTTGCAATGCAAATTGGATTTTTTGGGTGGGGGGTGGCTTAGTGTTTTTTGAGAACTGTAGTCTTTTGTGGAACTATTTCTAGTCACAATCCCAGATTCCCAATCATATTCCTTTCTAAGGAGTGAAGGGATTTTTTTAAACCTCTTTCCTGAAACAATTTAAAAACTTAAGGTACTATTACAGCTTCTGCTCCCTTGGAGCTGGGAGCAAAGATAAAGTAAATACTTGCCTGCTCTCCTACCCTGTAAGTACCTTTAGGGACTGGGGAAATATCAAGCTCAGGGAAGGGGAGAGGAGCCCATATTGAAATGGGTCCAATTCAACCGGAGGCAGATTATGTTTCTATTAAAGTGTGTCGTGAAGTCGATTTCGACTCCTGGCGCCCACAGAGCCCTGTGGTTTTCTTTGGTAGAATACAGGAGGGGTTTACCATTGCCTCCTCCCATGCAGTATGAGATGATACCTTTCAGTATCTTCCTATATCACTGCTGCCCAATATAGTACCAGTGGGGATTCGAACTAGCAACCTTCTGCATGTTAGTCAAGCATTTCCCTACTGTGCAACTTAAGGTGGCATATTTCTATTGGGTGTGATGAAATTCAGCCTCAGTTTGGTCTCCCCAAAGTCTCACAACCCTATTAATGGGCAGATGAAATGGCTGCAGTTATAAGCCAAAACAAAATTTAGAGTGGGAGTCATCTGGGATTAGCTCATACTGAATTCAGGAAGTTAGTTTTCAAATCCTTCATGGCTACTGGTAAATACTTGGGTTGCAATGGACCTCCCTTTCTCTCTTTTACAACACAGTCCATTGAAAGTCCAGCAGCAAGCCCTTGCTACTAAAATCAAACAAAGCATCATCTATGAAAAACCATGCCATACATGTTACAATTCTAAACTGATGAAGCAATACTCTCTATGAAGCCACGTTCTCTGGCTTTCCTTTCTGCAGCTTGCAATGTGATAAGGGCAAGGGGTGGTAGTGGAAAGCAGGGGCATGAAAGCACTGAATGTTGATCACTTGTAATTATGGTAATCTCCTTCAAAACCTTGAACTGCTGTAAAATTTGGCTGTCTTCAGACAGACCTAACTCCATGTGACAACACCATAAAAGCTGTTAGAGAAATGTAAACTGCTACAGCTGGATACCAGCCCTTAATTAGAGAATAGTGCACAAACATAGGCATCACCATGTAACAGGGAAAAAGATATAATAAATCTATTAGTCTAAGAGGGGAGAGATATAATCTGTAAAGCTGGACTCTTTAATACACAGAGAATCCATCCTGAAGCCACAAGGTAAAAGCAGAAATGCTTGGGGGAGGCAGCCATAAAATTCTTCTTCTTCTTCTTCTTCTTCTTTTTTAAAGGAAAGTGTTTATAAAGCAAAGAGCAGACAGATGCAGTTAATGTCCTGCAAGGATGAAGAAAACATTGAATTAAATGTGGAGGGCAGTGGTTAGCTACCAAATGAGAGCTGCTAGCTTCTAGGCTTGGGGGAGGCACCATAAGTCACTGTGGTACAGTCAAAGAAGCCTAAATAGAAGTAATCCAATATATTTAAGTTTATTATTTCATTTATCAAATAATTTCAACATAAACATTCATTGGAATAAAATAAAATACAAAGTCAAGTACCCTGTGGTTTGTTCTCAAGCTAGGTAATGTAGTGACACATGCTGACCAAAGCGATTTCAGACAAGTAAGAAGAAATGCCTTTTGCCCACCAATGTGTCTCAAACCAGGAAAATCAAATTCTGTCTGTACATTTTTCTTTATGGTTCCCTAAGTAGGGTGCAGTGGGGAAGCAACCTGCCTAGAAAGCAGGAGGCTATTGGTTTGAATCCCTGCTGGTGTGTTTCCCAGAATATGGGAAACTCCTTATATCAGGCAGCAGCAATATAGGAAGGTGATGAAAGGCATCATCTCATACTGCACAGGAGATGGCAATGGTAAACCCCTCCTGTATTCTACCACGAAAACCACATGACTCTGTGGTCACCAGGAGTCAACACCAACTCAACAGCACAACCTTGCCTTTCCTTTTCCACTAAGTATAAGGAATTGAGACATCAGGGTTTTTTAAAGAAATGTTTTAAAGCAAAAAATGAAAATTGAAGCCTGTCTTTCTATGATCCTGTTTGGAAAGGAACATCTCTAACAAAATACATAGGAACACAGGAAGCTGTGTTATGTGGAGTCAGACCGTTGGTCAATTTAGCTACATATTCTCCAAGGTTGCAGGCAGGAGTCTCTCTCTGCCCTATCTTGGAGATGCCAGGGAGAGAACTTGAAATCTTCTGCATGCAAGCCTGCAGGTGCTCTTCCCAGCGTGGCCCCATCCCCTAAGTGCTCACATGTAGTCTCCCATTCAAATTCATGTGGACATGTAGTCTCCCATTCAAATGTAAGCCAGGGGTGGACCCTGCTTAGCAAAGGGAACAATTCATGCTTGCTGCCACAAGACCAGCTCTACCACAAGACCAAGCAGGGGAACCAGTAACGTGTAGCTGATATTGCACTGGCCTGAATGGAGTAAACTTAAGTTCAAATCCCCTCTCAGCCACAAAGCTCAGAGGGTCTTAAGCAAAGTCACACTCTCTTATTCTAACCTACCTTACAGGATTGTTGCGATAATAAAATGTCAAACCCCCCATGCATGCTGCACTGAGCCCCCTAAAAGAAGAGGGGTCTACAGAGGAAGGCACTACAGTATATATGTGCTCCTAGGGCAACTGGGGAGGCCCTGCTCCAAGTGCCCCATCATCTGAGTAAACAAAGTACACTTTTACCGATTGTTGGAATGACAGCATGCATTTCCTGGATGCAAACATCCATTATGCATAGAAGAGTAATACATTTAATATTACTAAATATCTTTAGTGTAATACATTTAGCTTTATCAATGTGATTCCCAATTGTCATCTTTGATTGAATTTTTGTTTTGTCTCAAGTTCAGAGTATCTTTGATGACAAAACTATACTAAACTAATTTGTTACATATGCTTCATTATATGGCTTGTACATAATATGGTAGGGATCTTATTGTTTCTTGTTTGTTTGATTTAAGAGATCCCAGTACGCATTATTTATCTTCGGTTCTGGTGTACTGTTCTTTACTGAACTGCAACTACAGGGTCCTTGATCTAGACTGGGATGCTTTACTCCCACTCAGAGGTGCACCTAGGGAATTTTGGAGCCCACCCCCCACCCACTCCCACTGTAAGTTAAGCATAATTTTTTTAACATGTAAGTTCTTGAGGGCACAAACCACACCACCCAGGACAGACTAAAGATGATTTAGGGGGCCCCAGGGGGTGTGGAGGCCCTGGACTTCAGCCCTGAAGTCCAGGGCTAAGAGCGCCTCTGCTCCTACCGTAGTCCCAGTATGGATTCCTCCCCTCCATGGCAGCTATATAGTGCTAAGTTGAATCTTTCCCTCCGTTTTGACCACCCCTTTTGCAGACAGCAGAAACGTGTGCTGTTGCATGTGGGGAATGTTCATCCATTTCATCATTGTGATACTAGCTTTCAAGAGCTCATCACAGACTCTTGGGGACATTTAGCAGTTATGGCAAATGAGGACAGGTTCATGTGTAGATTGGAAACTGGTGGAAGGAAAGGAAACAGAGGGTGAATATAAATGGACAGTTCTGTAAATGGAGGGAAGAAATGAGCGGGGTACCCCAGGGATCTGTACTGGGACTAGTGCTTCTTAACATAAGCAGTGAAGCAGTGAAGTGGCCACATTTATTTTCATTTATTATTATTCATTTATTAGAACATTTTTATACCAGCCAAAACTTACATCTCTGGGCAGTTTACAACAGAATAAAAACAAAGTAAAACATTTGTTAAGACAAAAAATGAAGCGGGGGGGGACACACATTACAACAATTTAAAACTTTTAAAATAATATTTTAAAACAGCATTAAAACCATTAAAACTACATCAATTAAAAAGCCTGGGTGAAGATATGTGTTTTTAAAGACTTTTTAAAAGCTGTCAGCGATGGGGAGGCTCTTATTTCACTAGGGAGCACATTCCAAAGCCTCAGGGCAGCAGTGGAGAAGGCCCGTCCCTGAGTGGCCCCTGACAAGCTGGTGGCAGCTGCAGACAGACCTCTCCAGCAGATCTCAATGGGCGGTGGGGTTCATGCCGAAGAAGGCGTTCTCTTAAATACTCAGGGCCCAAACTGTTTAGGGCAGGCGCATAACAACGATCGGGCAAGGGGAGACAGTTGTCTGGGGGCCCCACTGCCTGGAGGGGCCCCCCAGAGGCACCTCACGTGACTCCCCATTGCCCCCTGCCCAGCCCCAAGGCCCCTCAGCCACTTGCCCTGTTCGCCGTCTCTCCAGCTTGTTCTCCTGGCCCGCAATCCAGGCAGCAGACAAGCTGCAAAGAGCTCCTTTTCTCCCGCTTCTCAGCTGATTGGCGGGTGGGCGGGGCTTCCACAGAGGCCTCGTGTAGGCCTCTGTGAAGCCTGAACTCCAGTAGGGCCCAAGCCAGCCAGGAAGGAAGAAGTAGCCAGAGTGGCCACCACTGTTCTCTGCAGCAGACCCCCTGCTGCCCTGCTCAGCCCAGCATTTGTCAGGTAGAGTGTGAACTCCTTTTTTGTGGTTACCTTCCCCCCCCCTGCCCCGGATATATAGGCATCTGCTTGCCATAGGGCTTTGATATGAGGGGGGGGGGAGGGACTGAGAAGTCTCTGAATATTTATTTTTAAACAGCGGAAAATTTGCTGGCTTAAAAAAAACTATCTAAAAAGTCCTATAAGTGGCTTGTTTCATGGCAGAAAATTACAAAAACTTCTGGAAGAAACAGTATTATATTTATTTTATTCATTCATTCATTCATTTATAAATGCACTTATGTTCAAGTTGTTTTGCAACCCAGAAGGTCTGAGTGAGAACTGTGAAGCATGTCTTGTGCTTTTATTTTATTTTATTTTTCTTGTGTGTGAACTGCTCCCCAATAACTCGCAGGGACTTCAGGGTAAATCTGGCCAACATGTGAATGCAGCACCTCCATTCCAGAGGAGATGTGTGTTAAAGGGCTTTAAAAGCCTCCTGTGAAAAACCTCCTGGAATCGAACTTGACTGAATTTGTTCAGAATTCTGAGAAAACAAACATAGGCTCACCCTGCATGGTTGAAAGTCTCCTTTGCTAATCTGCAGCGAGGGGCCCATTTTAATCATTCATCTTTCTAGTGTGTTCTAGGCATTAAAAGTAAAACAAATGTATAGTACTCAATGTATATCACTATATATTGTGACGTGTGCGTGTGTGTATTCAGTGAAATGTATTTCCAGGCAGCATACTTATTTTGGAATATCAGACTTAAATCCTTGGGGGCCTGGGATGCGCGGAGGCCCTGGACTTTGAGTGGGGGGGTGGGGCATTTTAAAATCTCGTCTCTGGGCCCACTCCAACCTTGCTACTCCCCTGGTTTAGGGCTTTATAGGTTATAACCAGCACCTTGCATTTTGCCCAGAAACATATCGGCAGCCAGTGTAGCTCCTTCAATACAGGAGTTATATGGTCTCTCCAAGATGACCCAGAGACCAGCCTGGCTGCTGCATTCTGGACCAACTGTAATTTCCAGACTACGTACAAGGGCAGCCCTACATAGAGCGCATTACAGTAATCCAGTCTGGAGGTTACCAGCAGATGTACCACTGTTTTGCGGTTGTTCACCTCAAGAAACAGACACAGCTGGCATATCAGCCGAAGCTGATAGAAGGCACTTCTGGCCACCGCCTCAACCTGGGAGACCAGGGAGAGGCTCGGATCCAGAAGCACCCCTAGACTGCGTACCTCTTCCGTCTGGGGAAGTGTGACTCCATCCAGAACAGGCAGATCAAAATCATCTCTCAACTTCCGACCCCGCACAATGAGTACCTCCGTCTTAGCCGGATTCAGTCTCAGTTTGTTATCCCTCATCCAGCCCATCACCGACTCCAGGCAGGCATTTAGGGAGGTGCAGATGATATTTGCAGATGATACCAAACTATACCAAACTAGATACCAAACTATTTAGGATAGTGAAATCCAAAACAGATTGTAATGCACTCCGTAAGGATCTCTCCAAACTGGGGGAATGAGCAACAAAATGGCAGATGCAGTTCAAAGTTAGCAAGGTTCAAAGGGATGCATATTGGGGCAATAATGCCCACCCACAACTTCACTACACATACACTATGATGGGGTCTAAGCAGTCTGTGACTGACCAGGAGAGGGATTTGGGGGTCATGGTGGATAGCTCATCAAAAGTGTTGACTCAATGTGCAGCAGCTGTGAAAAGGGCCAATTGCATGGTAGGGATCATTAGGAAGGGGACTGAAAATAAAACTGCTAATATCATAATGTCCTTATACAAATCTATGATGCAGTCACATTTGGAGTACTGCGTGCAGTTCTGGTCACTATACCTCAAAAAGGACACTGTAGAACTGGAGAAGGTGCAGAAGAGGGCAACCAAGATGATCAAGGGCCTAGATCACCTTCCTTAAGAGGTAAGGCTACAACACCTGGGGCTTTTTATTTTAGATTGTCAAGAGATTTAGGACCGACAAAAGGAAGTGCTTTTTCACACAACACATAATTAACCAATGGAATTCTCTCCCACAATATATGGTGACAGCCACCAGCCTGGATGGTTTTAAGAGCGGCTTAGATAAATTCATGGAGGACAAGTATATCAATATCTACCAGTCTTATAGGCCACTTCCAGCCTCAGAGGCAAGATGCCTCTAAATACCAGTTGCAGGGGAGTAACAGCAGGAGAGAGGGCATGAACTCAGTGCTTGCCTGTGGGCTTCCCAGAGGCATTTAATGGGCCACTGTGTGAAACAGGATGCTGGACTAGATAGGCTTTGGGCCTGAACCAGCAGGGCAGGTATGCATCAAAATAATCCTGTTTAGTTCAGAATACAACATGTATTCTATGCAAATTATCACAAGGAAACAAACACTATGCAAATTATCACAAGGAAACAAACAATCAAACTGGGGACAAAATTCTGGCATGTTCTAAGTTCTGATGTCAATATTTCATATTTCCAACCACCATGACTCCCCCCCCCCACCCAAGTTGCATTTTCTCCTAAAACATAAAGAAAAGAAACGGGGGTAAGTAATACTGAGTTGGCAAGTTCTCCACATAAAGTAGGACACAAACAAAAGAACAGCACTTATACATGTTAACGTTTTCTATTATGTTGGGATTCTTCATACAATACGGATCAGAAGTCCTTTATTCACTCAACTGATCATTGTTTCATCTTGCGCCAGGTATGGGACAGCCTCCAACTGAAGTCTAACTTTTTATGAATTCTTGAGTTTAGAAGAGCGTTATCAGGGGAATTGAAAACACTTTTTACTTTAAATTTTGCTGCCTGAGCATTTTTAACTTTCCCCCGGTAATTAGAAAGAAGGAAAGCATAAAAAGTAACGATTATTAAGCAGGTAGCATTTTATTCACATACTCATGGTTGCATTACAGGAGTTCCCCATCAGTTTATCTTGCATTTTAATAAGAGAAAGTAGACTGGCATGAAGGTCTATTTCTGGCATGAAGGTCTACAAGGCATTTGATAGGCAGAGAAATGCCACAGAATTGGAGTTGACAGACGTAAACCATGAATCATTCCAACTTGCAGAATGGAGGAAAAGAAGTAGTATTCTCCCTGTCTCAACTGGGGACTCTCTCTAGGAAAGGACCCTCTCTAGGCCAGGGTTATTCACTGTAAGGCCTGAGGGCCAATGGTGGCCCTCAAGAACCCACCATGTGACTCCCTGACTAATTGTTTATTGGGCCTGTGTAAGAAGTTTCAGCCAAAGCTGAATACTCTGCACATTCACCCTGACACCATGCCGAGATGACCGTTCCCACTGTAGGGGTGTGTGAACCAGTTCAAGCTCGAATCAGGTTTGAGTCAAACCAACCTGGTTTGAGTCAAACCAACCTGGTTTGAACAGTTTGAGCTTGAACCAGACAGGCCCTCCAAAAGGGTGGGGGGGGGGCATTCAAGTTCGAGCCAAAACAGGACCAGTTTGGATTGAACTGGTTTGGCCCAGTTCAACTGGTTTGGATACTTGTAAAGGGGAATCCAGTAAGGATTCCTCTTTACAAGCATCAGGGGGTTGAAAAGAAGCAGGAGGGGCATGGGAAGTTACCTTGCACGCCACTGGGGCATGCAGCTCTGTGGTAGAAGTGGTGGGCTGGTGGCATCTCCCAGGCTCCACCGGTGTTCCCCCATCAGCCTGGGCCCGAACCGGGTAGGTACGTGTATGGAACTGGTTCTGTGCACATCCGGAAGGGTGGGGATTTAAAGGGCAGGGAAGGTGCTGCCTACCTGCCAGCCCCTGCCCTACCACTTTCCTTCCACAGGCACTCTTCCAAAAAACGGGCACACAGGACTGCAGCATGCCTCCTTGCAGCCGGGATCAGCATCACCATGCAAATGGCCAATGCGTGTGTGGGGGTGGGGGTGGGGGTGGGGGTGGGCAGGTAGACATATCCTTCCCTGCCCCGTGCCTTGGAGCATAATGCAAGCTCCTGCCCCGCGCACCTTTTTCCAACCCCTGATGTCTGTAAAGGTGAATCCTTACTGGATTTTTCTCTACAAACATCCAAGCTGGGTCAACCCAGTTTGACCTGGATTAACCACTCAGACTGGACCGCCGCCAGTTAAAATGAACTGGCTCACAGACTGGGTGGTTCAGTTCAAGTTCAGTTTGAACTCAAACCGAACCACCCTTAGCAGTTGCGTGCACACCCCTATCTCACTGTGCACTGCTGCACTTTGCCCAGCACTAGAGGGCTCCTTTAAGGGGAATGGAGCCTTCTTGAGCCCCTGCACCATCTTTGAAGAATACATGCACAGAGTGTCAAGTTTAGCCCTTCCCAGTGTTTTCCTCCTGGAGCTGTTCAAAAAGAGTCTCCATCTCTCTTAAAGGGCCTCCCAACAATGAGAGAAAAGTGTACTGTGTGGAAAAGTTGGTGCAGTGTCAGCACAGTGAGCAACAGCTCTCACATTGAACGTTTTTTGCCATAGTGTCCCCCCCCCCTTTAAAAATAGTGACAATCACTGTTCTAGACTTTTTGTCTTCCCTGATGTGGCCAGGCTATAAATATAAATATATTATATCTATAAATATAATATATTTCATTGTCAGACCAAGACAATGGTTGCTTAACCACTCTAATTAGTGACTAATAATGTTGATTGATTGATTGATTGATTGACTAGGCAGTCAGCTGCTGCTTTGAAGCTCACACTCTCCCTATGCAGGGCTATAAAATAATCTCTGAAAGAAGGGAGAAGACATCATCCACCAGTTCCAGCTTCTTGGGACAGCCGGAACCTGGTCCCAAGAAGCAGTTCTTCTATCTCCCGCTGAAGATAGATTAGAAGAACTGTTGAAAACTTGTGCTTCTCAGGCTTAAATGAGGACTGGGGGGCTATACAAGGATGGGATCAAGCATCGTTGGAACAATAAATGGCTATCTTTTGGTACTCTTAGTTTGTACTACTTGATTGATTGATTGATTGATTGATTGATTGATTGATTAGGTGCCATCAAGTCAGTATTGACTCTTAGCGACCACATAGATAGATTCTCTCCAGGATAATCTGTTTTGCACTTGGCCTTTAAGGTCTCTCAGTGGTGCATTCATTGCTGCTGTACAGTAATTGAGTCCATCCATCTTGCTGGTGGCCATCCTCTTCTTCTCTATCCTTCAACTTTTCCAAGCATTATGGACTTTTCAAGGAAACTGGGTTTTCGCATAATGTCCCTGAAGTATGATAGTTTGAGCCTGGTCATTTTTGTCTCAAATGAAAATTCTGGATTGATTTGTTCTATGATCTATTTGTTTGTTTTCCTGGCTGTCCATGGTGTCCTCAAAAGTCTTCTCCAGGACCAAAGTTTGAAAGCATCAATACTTTTTCTACCTTGCTTCTTCAAAGTCCAGATTTTGCATCCATAGAGTGTCATGGGGAAAACCATTGTCTGAATGATTCTAATCTTTGTAGGTTTAGACATGTTATGGCATCTAAATATACTTTCCAAGGCCTTCATTGTAACCTTACCAAGTTCTAGTCTGTGGTATATTTCTTGACTGTTGGATCCTTTACTGTTGACGGTCGATCCTAAAAGGCAGAAGCTATGTACCTCTTCAACGTCTTCATTATCATTTCTGAGGCTGGTTGCTGTACCCGTTGTCATTAGTTTAGTCTTCTAGGGAGTCCCAATTCCATTTTTATTTTTCCAAAAGCAAAATAAAACATGTTATTTAAAGAGAATATCTATACAGATAAAACTACTTGGGCCTCACTCAGTCACTGACTGATAAGAAACTCCCAGACCAAACCATGAAAGACAGAAACATGTCATTTTTACAGGTAGGTTCCAGAACTCATCCAGACTAACAAAAAAATAGAAAAACCCGGAACAATTGATTAATTTGCCAGGAAATGTGGACAAACTCTCCCATTGGATAAGCATGGGGAATGATAGCTTCTGACAAACTTTGGCAGGTTTCTCAAGTACTATTTGAGCAGAAAGTCCAGACTTTAACTAAATTATAATGCAGTGAACAAGCTTCACTGCACTTTAGTCCATGTCGGATTACCATGAAACTCACTTAAGACAACAAATACAAGAAAGTGCACTCTGGAGTGTACTGGAGTGGGTGAGGCCTCTTAAAGACGCGAGGGTGCGGCGGGAACGGTGGCAGAGATGATGCTCGGAAATGGTCCGAAAACTGCCTGACCTGCCATTTGGGAGGAAGGTGGGCCCAAGGAAGTAGCTCTCGCTGCCATATCTGCTATCCAGGTAGAGACAGTGGCAAGAGCTCCTTTCTCGGGCCCGTCTTCCTCCCAAATGCCAGGTTGGGCCATTTTCACCCATTCTAAGGCCCCAAACGGCCTGAAAATGGTCCAACCTGGCATTAGGGTGGGTCCGAGAAAGTAGCTGTCGCCAATGTCTCAGTAAGAGTGTACAGTTGTTCTGTGTTTGTAAAACTTGTGTGTGTGTGTGTGTGTGTGTGTGTAATCTGCTTGGTCGTGACTGACTGTGACTCACTCATTGACATGAATTTTCCAGACCAAACCATTTCTGCAGGTAGGTTCCAGACACCGCCCAGACTAGCAAAATAAAATAAAATTTAAAAAATCCAAAAACCTGGGAAATTAATTACTGTCCCAGAAAATGCAGGAAAACTCTCCCATTGGAAAGAATGGGGAACGAGACCTCATAAAGCTAGGAAAAGCATAGAGTAATTAAGAGATAAGACGTTAATATGCCTGCAAACTGCAAGTCATTTTACGTGTGTGTGTGTGTGTGTGTGTGTGTGTGTGTGTGTGTGTGTGTGTAGAGAGTGAGGGAGGGGAAGGATTTTAGATATTTTATATTGTTACAATAAGATTTTGTTTCTTATTTTGATGCCTGTTTTTCTATATCCACTGTGTGTGTTTGTGTGTGTGTATGTGTGTGTGCATGCACACACAATGTTCTTTTGCCAAATGCAATGACGACATATATGTGTATGTATACACACACACACACCCCAAAACACAGAAAAGTAACCAATATAGAAATAATGAAAATAACAGCTGCAGGTTGGGGAACCAAGAAAGGGGAAGAAAATTATACTATCTGCAGTAAATTAGAAATATATGAATTTGTACCTAGGATGTACACACTTGCTTGAAGCAAGAGCTTCAGTCTAACATGTAATAGGGAGCCAGTGTGTTGGTACTCAAAACTGGATTTCTTGCCTGCCAAACATTTTGAATTACCTTATTTATAATAATAAATTTCCAAATCTTCTCCATTCAACGAAGAAGCTGTAGGAAATTCTAGTTTCCTACAGCTTCCATTGATTTTTAGCGGGTTATTGAACTAATTTCCAGAGCAGAGCAATACAAATCTTGGCGACTTCTAAAGGTGCTGACGCAGTGACCTATGAAGTTAACCAGCATCCCTTTTAGCAGCAGGATGAAGCCAAATGGATGGACTAACTTTAGGTCTTACGTGCAATATATGCTGACAAAAATCAGTCACAAGGTTCCAAAATAGTTGAATAGTAGCACATTCCTACCAAAAAGGAGGAAGCCTATTTCACCACATCCTCTGTAACATAGTAGACAATAATTTGAATGAATTAAATGAAGCTTGGTTGGAGTTGCTCATATGCCATCTCTTCTGAAGTGTCTTTTCTATCAGAAAGGTAGGTCAAGTTCAATTTGTTGTTGGGTTTGAGCCACAGAAGTAGGGTAAAGATTACTAGAAGACCTTCAGCCATAGGCGTCTGAGAGCAAATAAGTCTGGGCATTTTGCCTTCTGAGGTAGTAGGGAGCTCTTTAGGGTGAGAGAAGGAAACCCTTAAATTGTACCGTTAAAATGTACCCTTAAATTGTACTTGCTTAAAGTTAGGGATGTACACGGAATCAGTTCAGAGGCCTCCGAACCAGTTCGAACAGCCAACAGTTCTGCCAGTTCAAAGGTGTGTGTGTGGGGGTTGACTTTAATGGGGGGAGGGTGCACTTATCCCTCCTTCTGCTTTCCCCCCTCTGGCACTCCATTTGCTAAGGGACTGTCATGGAGGAAGCATACCTCCCTGCCGCCCCATTGCCTCCTTGGTCCCTACATCAATGGAAGTACCTGGTGTGCCTGTGTGTGTTTGCGTGTGCGTGCACACGTTGCACACACGCCAACACACACAAGTGTGTTGGGTACTTGCAATGACATAGGGACCAAGGAGGCAACGGGCGGCAGGGAGGTACGCTGCTGCCCAAACAGTCCCTTTGCAAACAGAGTGCCAGTGGGGGGAAAGCGGAGGGAGGGCTAAGTGTACCCTCCCCTGCCCTTAAAGTCAACCCACTCCCCGCCTTCGAACTTCCCCCTCCCAGTTCCATGCACATCCCTAGCTTAAAGTAGTATTGAGGAAGGACTGGTTTAGCTAAATTTGGCTTGATGCTCCTTGTTTTTTGAGATATGCTTAACTGTACTTGTATTCTTTTAACTGTAATTTTGCAATTAATCACAATTGCTGTGAACCATCTTGGGTTAGTTTTTGTAAAAAGAGTGATTTTACAAAAGAGTGACAGAAGCCTAAAAATAATCAAACCAATAAAGTATGTGGCGAGAATTCAATTGTTGCATACTGTCAAAATAACTGTACAAGTGGTATTGTATGAACTTGCAAAGGATCACAATACTTCCTGCTGTGCAATAACATGGATGAAATTGTGTAAGAAACAAATGAGATGCCAAAAAAGGCAAATAAAACACAAAGAAGCTTGCGTACTGTACTCATGGGCAAAAACCTTTGCACCAGTGAAGTGGCCCAAGATATCAGTAAGACTGTTAACAGAAGCATACCAGACATAGCCACATTCACAGACACACCGCAGCTGTAATAGCCAAGTCCTGAGGCTAATACTGGATTTCTGTCTGCACATATTTTGTTGCACTATAGAATGAATTAGTGAAATTAGTGAAATTAATGAATTAGTGAAAAGGAGACACTTCTAGCCCGTCTCGGTTGATTCACAGCTCTGAAGTGTGCTGCAGATGCAACAAGTAATATGGTTTTATCGTTGTTAGAGCTGAAGGATGGCATATTTAGAGCCCCAGACTGAGGACCAACACACATGTCCCTCGAATGTATGACCAGTCATTTAATTTCTATCTGGAAATTACCCAAGCCATGAAGTCCTGAATTGCCATTTGTGCCTGTGAAAAAAATAAGAGGCCAGACACATCTAAAGAGCATGTGAACTGGTCCTGAAACACAGATTCTGAAGATGTTATTTTTACTAAGAGAAAGAATGTAGTAACAGTGCAAATAAGCTGGATAGTGGTGCGCTCTCTGTCCTGTCCTTCTCATTGGACTTCCAATGTAATGGTCAAGCTGGGCTGTATTGTGCTTTGCTCTAGATGAGATTGGCCTGAACCTATGATCCATGCCCCTCTTTCAAATAAATCAACACTGCAAATACAAGGAATGTGCAGATGACTCTGATAATTGCTCAGACCTTTTCTACCTTGGTTTACTCTTATGTTCTGATCATTTGCCTGTGGCTGACTTTTGGAAAGCAAGAAAAGGTCATATGAGTAGTCTACTTGCATGAGCAGTGTGATGGTGGGAAAATGAACTCACATGACATTGCAGCTCCTTCTCTGTGAATTGGAAGATTACATGTTGTGTTTTTCCACTTTGTTGAATTGTTTTAACTTTTTATATGTGTTTTAATTGTTTTATGTTAACTGCCCAGAGACGAAAGTTTGGGCAGAATATAAATGTGATAAAAAAATAAAACCCAACCAAAACCCAGCCTAAAAACACATTTAATCTAGCCAGGTTAGGAACAGAGGAAGCTGCCATATACCAAGTCAGACCATTGGTTCATCTAGCTCAGTATTGTCTATACAGACTGGCAGTGGCTTCTCCAAGGTTCCAGGAAGGAGTCTCTTTCAGCCAGGGGCGTAGCAAGGTTGGAGTGGGCCCAGAGACAAGATTTTAAAATGGGGCCCCCCCACTCAAAGTCCAGGGCCTCCGCACACCCCAGGCCCCCAAGGATTTAAGTCTGATATTCCAAAATAAGTATGCTGCCTGGAAATACATTTCACTGAATACACACACGCACACGTCACAATATATAGTTATATACATTGAGTACTATACATTTGTTTTACTTTTAATGCCTAGAACACACTAGAAAGATGAATGATTAAAATGGGCCCCTCACTGCAGATTAGCAAAGGAGACTTTCAACCATGCAGGGTGAACCGATGTTTGTTTTCTCAGAATTCTGAACAAATTCAGTCAAGTTTGATTGCAGGAGGTTTTTCACAGGAGGCTTTTAAAGCCCTTTAACACACCTCTCCTCTGGAATAGAGGTGCTGCATTCACATGTTGGCCAGATTTACCCTGAAGTCCCTGCAAGTAATTGGGGAGCAGTTCACACACAAGAAAAATAAAATAAAATAAAATAAAAGCAGAAGACATGCTTCACAGTTCTCACTCAGACCTTCTGGGTTGCAAAACAACTTGAACATAAGTGCATTTATAAATATATGAATGAATGAATAAAATAAATATAATACTGTTTCTTCCAGAAGTTTTTGTAATTTTCTGCCATGAAACAAGCCACTTATAGGACTTTTTAGATAGTTTTTTTTAAGCCAGCAAATTTTCCACGCTGTTTAAAAATAAATAGTCAGAGACTTCTCAGTCTCTCCCCCTCATATCCAAGCCCTATGGCAAGCAGATCCCTATATATCCGGGTGGGGGGGTGGGGAAGGTAACCACAAAAAGGAGTTCACACTCTACCTGGCAGCAGGGGGTCTTCTGCTGCAGAGAACAGTGGAGGCCTCTCTGGCTGCCTCCTCCTTCCCGGCTGGCTTGGGCCCTACTGGAGTTCAGGCTTCACAGAGGCCTACACCAGACCTCCGTGGAAGCCCCGCCCACCCGCCGATCAGCTGAGAGGCGGCAGAAAAGGAGCTCTTTGCAGCTTGTCTGCTCCCTCGAT
Organism: Hemicordylus capensis; assembly: GCF_027244095.1. Lineage (NCBI taxonomy): Eukaryota > Metazoa > Chordata > Lepidosauria > Squamata > Cordylidae > Hemicordylus > Hemicordylus capensis. The sequence goes on along the minus strand of NC_069661.1, from coordinate 113,866,725 downwards.
TGCCGGCCAGGAGAACAAGCAGGAGAGACGGCGAACAGGGCAAGTGGCTGAGGGGCCTTGGGGCTGGGCAGGGGACAATGGGGAGTCACGTGAGGTGCCTCTGGGGGGCCCCTCCAGGCAGTGGGGCCCCCAGACAACTGTCTCCCCTTGCCCGATCGTTGTTACGCGCCTGCTTTCAGCCCTATCTTGGAGAAGCCAGAGAGGGAACTTGGAACTTTGTGCATGTAAGCAGGCAGGTGCTCTTCTCATAGTGACTCCATATCTTATGGAGACTACATGCTCACGCATGTAGTCTCCTATTCACATGCAACCAGGGCAGACCCTGCTTAGCAAAGGGGACATATCTTGCTTGCTACCACAAGACCAGCTCTCCTCCTTCATTTTATACTGGGTACAGCTGAGGAGCCATTTTGTTTTTTCGGTTTGCTCCTCACCTTGAGCAAGAGGTATTAACATGTAGGTTTTATTTGTTTTTTTAATCTTGTATCATCACTAGAACAACAACTATACAATTTTAATGCATACAGTATAGGAAGGGAAGGGAAGGATATATTTTGTTTGTTTGTTCTATTTATATACCGCCCTTCCCAAAGTGGCTCAGGGCAGTTTACATTAAAATCAAAAACACAAGATAATGTGTTTTACATTAAAATCAAATAATGGGTTTACATTTAAATCAAAAACACAGAATGCCCTGTGTGCAGATATAAAAATGCACACAGGGCATCACATTTCCAATTTTTGCCACAACATTTTACAGGGTAAATTTTTATTTAAAATCTCATCTAACACACTTTGCAATTGAATTGCTGCTTCAAAAGTAGTATTGACATTTTACAAGTCAAGGTATAAAAGGAACCGCTATCTTGCCACTGCTGGCATTCAAGTGTGGTTACCCTTCAGAAACACAAAAGATCTTGCACCTATTTAGCTTTATACAGGAATACAGGTTTTGACTGACAGTCTGTAATCACTGGAAGGGCAGCAAACAAAGACTGGAAGTACAGAATTCCCTGCAATTTACTTGCAACATCTATAGTCGCTTGAGATTGTGCTGTTGTGCAATTATTTGTTAACTGAAGATGTCATTATTCTGTTGCTGCTGTAGAAAAATAGTGACCTTTCTGAGCCAGGATAAGAACATGTGAGTTCTTTTCCTGTAGTTTATATATCTTAACTCTTGGGTCATTTTTAGAGCCACTTTCTTCCTTACTCTCCCACGATCTATCTTTGCTTTTGTTAGAAATGGCTATTTTATTTAATAACAAAAAGACCTTCACATAGCTTTCTAGTATCAATTATTACAGTGACACATACATTCCCATGTGAAATGTTTTCTGCAATGTATCTTGCAAAAGAAAGGACAAAGTATACTGAACCTTTATGCTGTCCATTTTACAGGGGTATCTCATGAGCAAACAAAATTAATTAAGAGTCTGCCAGTACAAACATTTTTTTTAGAACAGGAACTGCGAAGAAAAAAAATATAGGAAAGGAAAAATAATCTTCTGGACTGGCAGCTCATAGAGGATAAAGGGTCTGGAGGGCAGAAACCTATTTGTGCAACATAGTTTGAGCAAATGGTGCATGTGTTAAATATTGGTTATGAAGCACCATCTGAGTGACAGTAAAATTATATAGTTCTAAATCAAAATAAATGAATACCTAATCAGCTCGTTAGTGAGGAAAAATATAGAAACCCTTCTGTCAAACAAGTGCATGATTTGCCACTTAAATAAATATTTATCTATGTATTTTGAAATCATCAGACTAGCAGGATTTCAAGTGTACATAATAACTTTAATTCCAAGTATATTTCAGCCTAGGATGTACATAATAAGGAACATTCTGCTGTTCCTAGGAACTCTCCAGCTGTCAAGGGAAACATCCAGGCTGACGTGAAGTAGGTACACCCTATTTGGGCCAGAGATAATGGCAGAAACCTTTATTGTTTCCATACATGTAATGTCCATGCAGAGCAAACAGCTTTTATCCCCAAACAAGTTCTTTAAAATAAATTATGTAGGACTCCATTTATCTGGCCAGGAAAGCAGGGGAAAGGGAGTCTGGCCTGGCATTCCAGAATTAGCCCATGGGAGAAAAAATATGTCAGATCTGATGATCAGTCCTCAGTGCTTTTCTCTGTTAAATATACGACAACATTGAGCCACGAGGAGTGAAGCTTCCATAGCATTATCACAGAGGTCACTCTATCTACTACTTCAATGCATTCTGTGTTTACAAAGTGTTTGGTATAACACACTACCCATCCTATATTAGGTCCACATGGAAAGCTGGTCTACAACAAACTACTGGAAATAGAGAGAATCAGAAAATGAAGTAGAGAGAAACAAGTAGGATAGTGATCAACTGCTAAACCGGTGGGTAGCAAGTCAGTTTTACATGCCACAGACTTAAAAAATGACAATGAAGTTGTTCACACGATTACTCAAAACCATCCCAGTTTTGAGCAAATGTGAGAACCACCAGGCTTGTGGGCAAGCCTGCTGGTTCTCTGGCGGCTAGCCCACCTAAAAACCCCTACCCCAAATGAGGTTAACGGAGCCTCATTTATTTGATAGTGTGTCGGCCGTGGCTGCCTGCAGCCGCAGCTGACACACTCGGGGTGGGGGAAGAGGGGAGGAGGGTCTGCAGGAAGGCACCGCACACTTGTGCAGTGCCTTCCTTGGGTTAGGAGGGCTGTGGCACCGTGCAGCAGTGATCCCCATCCCCCTTCCCCTGGACCTCCAAATGGAGCTGCGGCCGGGTGCAGGAGTGCCCAACCAGAGCAGCTGGTCATCTGGGTGGCCAATGTGGCTGCCCAGCAATGAGCAACTGCTTGTGTGTGTGGAGAGCGGGCTAAGCCCACTCTCCCCACACAAACCCCATCTGGCACTTCACACTCATTGTGTGAAGCGTGTCAATATTTACTGATTTATTTGGGGGGAAATTCTATGCTCTTTTTCCATCACTCAGTGATTTCCAAAGTGGCTAACTATTAAAACAATTCATGACAAATAAAGCACAATTTCAGCATCAAGGCAAAAGAACATCCTTGGAGAGTACACAACAAAAATTTTACTTGGTTAAAATATAGAATGAAGATTTTAAAAGAAAGGTTTTCAGCAAACCACCAGCACAGACGGAGCTTGCCTGATCTCACATGGCAGGAAGTTCCATAAACTAGGTGGCAGCACAGAAAAGGCCCTTCCATCTATCACAATCAATAAGATCCTACTTACCTGTCCTAAGCAACAAAGCCTTAGTGGAGGTGTGGGGCCAAGTAACTCTGCTTGGACAGCAGTCATGCACCAACAGTCTGCTCCAAGTCCAAGCAGTGTCTGGAACAACATCCCCCCAGTATTGCAAGCTAGCCCTTGAGGGTTCCTCCTTAGAGCTAGCCAAGGCCCTGATCCCTTTCCCCTTGAAGCTGTCTGAAGTCTGAGTGCCTCCTAGATATCTGCCTCAGTAGAAACTCTAGCTTACCTTGGAACAGGACATCCGATCCTGGCCACTGTTGCTACCTGAACATCTATGAGCAAAAAAAGGGCCCAGGAGCGCCCACAGATCAGGAAGCTGGTCCTTCAAGGAGAGTGCATCCCACTCCAGAACAACGGACACATTGGCATCAGGTCATCAAATCCTTTTGTTATGAGAGATGCTTTTCACCTGCTTTTGGGATAGCTTACCAGAAGCACTTTTGTCTGGATTTAATTTCAGTTTGTGCACATCATTACAGCCCTTCACTGGCTTAAAATACAGTGTCACAAGTACCACCTTCGCTTTGCGTTCCAGGAGGATACTATGAAAACCACTGAGAAGTCCAGCCAGGACTGACAGATACACACTCTACCTGCCTAGCTCCCAGTGCAGATTATCCTCTAGGATAACCAAGGCTGTTTCAGTCCTAAACTTCAGCCAGAAGCCAGATTGAACAAGATCAACCTTACTCCCATATTGGCTCATGACAGACCCTTTGCATATTTGTGTAGCCTTATATGGAAATACAAATAAATGATGTTTGTTTGGGGCAAGCATACGTCCGTAGCTGCTACTGGAAGTGCTCTGCCCCCCCAAATCCAAGTCTGAAGAGTTGAGAGAACACCCACACCCAAGATTCCATCCCACATGTGACTTGGCTTGCTCTGTGCTGAACTGTTAGTCTGTAGTGAGGCAAACTTTTGAGAAGGATTCACAAGCAGCAGGAGAATGCTACAGCAAGTTGAGCATGACTAGTAACAATGTAGGGCTGAACTACATGTTACATGTAAAGATATACAGTTTAATAGGAGCCCCAAAGCCTTAAAAAAAAACCCCTGGAAAAGCTACACTAGGAAGTGCATATTGGGAACGGATAAGGAACAAGGGAGGGGGATAAATCTTTTAACAGCTTTGTACTTTGCTCCAAGTAACCCTCCATGTAGCTTCCCCGCTGTGCACGGTCTCAGGCAAGCTCACAGAGGAACCTGTGGACAGAAAGCTTCAGACATTTATAGCAAATAATCAGAAGCAACAAGAAGAATATGTACTTTTCTTCTGCCTGCCATTGCTCCTCGGTAAGTACTTCCTCCACCCAGTCCCATATGAGATTTACAGAGAAGAAGGGTCCCATGGGAACACCATGTTGACCTCATATTATATAGTTGTACCCTAGCAACCTCAGGCCAAGGTACTTCCCAATCGCACTACCCAAGAACCTGTTAACACAGAGATGCCTGGGATTGAATCCAAGACCTTACATGGAAAGCATATACTCTTCTACTGAGTTATGGTCTCGCCTCCTGGGCTTTCCCCCTTCACAATAGTAGGGGGTCAGCAGTGGACAGAGAGGAATACCTTTTTCAAAGTACTTTCCTAATTAGTCCTGACCATTTTCAACTTAGTGGTGTATATTTCGAGAGAGAGAGAACAGCAAAGCCTACCTTTTAGAACAATGATTGCCTTTTTAAGATATTATGTTGGATGTATAATTTATTCTTGAGGTTAGTAGTTTATAAAAGAACAGTGGGCAAACAGCCAGGTTATAATCTGAACTGTGGTTATGAGTAATAACAAAGGTTATAATTTACATCCATATTCTGTTTTTAAGTTAATGAGTTATCCAGCAATATACCCTGCCCTTGGCTTTGGAAACATATGCTTCCCTTGATACTGGAACAGAGTTTCCTTTTAAGATCTTGCCTTCCATACTCGGGTCGTCTTAAGAACACTTCGCAAACAGCATTGAAGGAAGTGTTGGAAGAGTTTACTTGGAGTCCTGTTAAGGCAGGAAGAACAGTTATTGTGTGATCAGCAACAGCTCTCGCAATGCCGCTTCCCACCTCTGTGCCCAAGCGGTGGGGGGGGGCGGGGTTGTGCGCCCGGCCTGAGAAGCAGGCACAGCAGCACCATCTTGGCCCCCTCCACGTGGCCAGTGGCCTGGCCAATCAGGAGATTGGGCCGGGGGAAGGAGCTAGCCCGGCAGCCTCCTCATGGGCAGTCTCTTTGCTGCCGGGCTGGGGAATCGTTGGCCAGGGAGGAAGCAATGGGCAGCATTTTGTTGGGCAGCTTCACGGGCAGCTTTTTGCTGCCGGGCTGGGAGACGGTCAGCCGGAGAGGAAGCGATGGGCAGCTTTTTGGTGGACAGCTTCATGGGCAGCTTTTTGCTGCCGGGCTGGGGGACGGTCAGCCTTGGAGGAAGTCAGAAGTGATCGGCCACGTGCAGGCCAGTCGCAAATGGGGCTCTTCCTCTCGGCAGGCAGTGGGAGCAGCAGCCGCGAGTAGAGAAGCAATCGGCCACATGCATAGGCGCTAGTGGGGCCTTTTGTCGCGGCCTGAAGGCACCAGTGGCACTTCGTCGAGGGCTTTGCAGCAGGAAGGGAGCAGCGGCACTTCACAGCAGTCAGAGCGCTGAGGGTCCAAGAAGACAAATGCCTTTTCAGGGGCCTCGGGTGATATTAGAGCCCCTATTGGGGGCTTCTTTCATTGCTTTGGGAATGTTGAAGGGGGCTTCTTTCATTGGGGGATGCTCTTTTGAGATCATTTCATTGCTTGGGGAGCGTTGAGGGTTTTTGATGTGGGAGCATTGTTATATTGGATTGATTGATTAATTGGGGAGCCGATTGATTGTTAACAAATTCGGTTACCTTGCAGAAGGACTGAGGTGGGAAAGCTTGACTAAAAAGCAAAAGGTTACCAGTTCAGTGAGCCTGGCCCACAATTTGCCAGAGCAGCGTGAGACATTCTAAGCCAGTTGAGCATTTAGAAGCGCATGATGACCTATTTGCCAAGGAGACCTTGTCTTATGGTAGCAGGGTCTGCCCTGGGTTGTATTTGAATGGGTGACTACATGTGAGCACTCTAAGGCAGTGTTTTTTCCCTTTAGTGGTCCTTCAGTTGCGCTATATTTGTTCCCATTAAAATAAAATAAAATGAAAATGTAATAATATAAAAAATGAGAGAGAGGGAGAGGCCTTAATTGCTTATTTCTTTTTGTTTAAGTTTCAACCGCCCTGAACCAATTTTGGAAGGGCGGTATAGAAATTGAATGGATAATAATAAAATTAATAATAATAAATAAATGACAACTATCTCACACTCCGACCCACCCTTGCATTTGGCCACATAAGCGAATTGGGCATTAGTTGCAGCCTCTTTAAGGGGTTCTGCCAGGCCTGCCTTCAGCATGGCCCAGGGAACCCGACCCGTTCTCTGGGTCAGAGGATGAAGGGCAGCTGGTAATGGCGAGGATCTTGTCTCTCTTAGATGTGTTGGAGTTCAGGAAGAAGGCCACTCGGGGGGAGGGGTCCAAGACAGTTGGGAAACAGGGGTCAAGGAAGGCAGTGAACCAACCTAATAAGCAGCTGCAACTTTTACAGTCATAGGAACATAGGAAGCTGCCATATACTGAGTCAGACCATTGGTCCATATCGCTCAGTATTGTCTACACAGACTGGCAGAGGCTTCTCCAAGGTTGCAGGCAGGAATCTCTCTCAGCCCTATCTTGGAGATGCCAGGGAAGGAATCTGGAGCCTAGATGCTCTTCCCAGAGCGGCTTCATCCCCTAAGGGGAATATCTTACAGTGCTCACACTTTGAGTCTCCCTTTCATATGCAACCAGGGCAGACCCAGCTTAGCTTAAGGAGACAAGTCATGCTTGCTACCACAAGACCAGCTCTCTTCCCTATGTCCATTGAGGCAAGGCTGGACACGCTGGAGAGTGACGAAGGGGAGGCAACTGGATCAATGGAAAATGCCAGCTGGAACACCTTGGATGCAGATGTCGGGTCCTTTGCTGAGTCTGATTGGGGATGGTGCTATCCACCTTGGGCAGGGCACCTGGCCAGCTTGTGGGGGGAGATGCCAGCATGGCCGGCAGGACTAGGTTACTCGGCCCCCCCCAGTTTCAGGGACCGCTGGGGTGCCTGAAAAGAAGGCAGAACAAGAAGCAGCTGCACAATAGCAGCAGCTCACACCCTGGGAGCAGAAGTGGCAGAGCGGTAAGGTGGCCGGTGCAGACCCAGGGCAGGTGGCCGAGGGCAAGGGACCAGCGGCCACTAATGATAAGATTGAGCACTACCCCCAGGGGGAGGTGTCCTTGCCCCTGGGCGATCACTTGTTGCTCACCACCAAGGAAAAGATATGGAGGAATAAATTTGTTGATATGTTCTCATTATTGTTCCGGGAAACAGAACCCAGAGAAGGGGGAAAGGGGGACCTGAGGGACAAAGAAAGAATCAGATACAAAACAGTTGACCGTAACTGGTCCAACTGGCTGGTGGGTTACATGGTGTACATGGGTGTGGTGTTACAGAAACAGGGGCTCACTACAACGAGGCCTTTAGGAGACACTCAGCCATGAACCCGGAGCTCCCCTGGAATTGTCACCAACAACAACTCTGGATGAGAATCATGGGCCCCAACCAGCCCGGGGGTGGGAAATTCTCTGACAGTGAACACTTAATAGTAAAATCTGCTGCTACACCCACCAAGGGTCAGATGCCTGGTGCTGCGGGCCAGTTTCACCAGCCTTGCTGGGAACTTGCATCAGCAGGGATGTGCTCATGCTGCCCGTGTCATTTTCAGCACACATGCACTATTTGCAGAGGCCCCCACTCATTCAACTCCTGTCCAAAGGGCCACTGGCCCCGGCCTGGCCCCAGAGATGGGCCCGCTGCCAGAAAAGGGGGTAGCCCCACTCCGGCAAAAGGGACCTAGCCCCATAAGGCTGGGTTCTCTGTTGCAGCTTCTGCAGCAGTACCTGATAGTGCAGGATAGGGGTTATCTGGGGGAAGGGTTTGAAAGGGGTTTCTGGATCCCTTATCAGGGTTCCAGGGTTAGTTCCTGGGCAGAAAATTTGCATTTGGTTAAGGGGTTGGAGCGGATTGTAAGGGCAAAAATTGATGAAGAAGTACAGGATGGGCGGGTGCTGGGCCCCTTCCCTGAGCCTCCCTTACCCAGCTTTAGGGTTTCCCCTCTGGGGATGGTGCCTAAGAAGGCAAAAGGGGAATACCGTTTGATCCATCACCTCTCCTTCCCTGCTGGCGGATCGGTAAATGATGCCATACCTCACCAGCTGTGCTCTGTTAAGTACACGATTTTTGACGCAGAAGTGGAGATGTTTCGAGCGAAGGGAAGGGGTGTGTTGATGGGGAAGCGCGATATTGTCTTGCAGACAGTTGGGCGCCTCCTTTCCCTTTGCAGATACTTGTCTATGGGCACAGCTATGTGTTTTGGGCCAGTCAGCAAGCTTGGCAGACCAGCTTAGGTACCCAGCTGGGCCTGGCAGGAGCGGCGGAATGGGGAAAGTGGATGGGGCGCCGAGGAATGCCGTGGAACCTTTTCCTTCCGCTTCTAGATGAGTACGTCGCCGCAAAGGGGGCACCACACATCTTGGTTGTTCACCTCGGAGGCAACGACTTGGGTTTGTTACAAGGCAGGGCTCTGAGTCTGCAGGCAATCAAGAATGTTCAGGGCCTGGCGGCCCGATGGCCTGATATGTGGTTGGTCTGGTCCAACCAGCTCCCAAGGACATGCTGAGGGGCCAGGGGGGCCCCCTATGCTTCAATAGGGCACGTAAGAAAGTAAATAAGGTGGTTGGGAGAGCGAACACCACCTTAGGGGGGACAGTAATACAGGATCCTGACATAAGAGTGCAGGATGCGACCCTGTATAGAGGGGACGGAGTGCATCTCTCCAACCGGGGGAACAAGGTGTTCCTACAGGACTTGCAACGCGGTCTTCAAGAGGTACTAGTGAGGTGGGGAAAGTGGGGCTAAACAGAGGTTTGCCCCACTTCTTTGGCAGGAGAGTGCGGGTGTTGGGTAGGTAGATTCAGGGATCGGTGTTTGGCTGGAGGGCCAGTTGGGTGAGGGGGGGTCAAGAAACAGCCTTTCAGGGCTTCGACGCCCATAAGGTTTGGAATGGCCCCCACTCGGGGGGTGGGCACGACTCACCAGCTCAGAGCTTTGACGGCTTGGGTTGGGGGGGGGTGTCGAACCACCAACACTTGGCAGGGTGGAGCCCCGCGGTGAGAGGAGGTCAGGACTTGGAGCCTGACCAAATCAGGAACCGGCCCTTCGCCATGGTGTGGGGTGCCCTTCACTAGGAAGGGCCACCACGCAAGATGAGTACCCGCACTCTGGTTAATTGGGACCCTGTTGCAAGTGTCGTTACCTCTGTACAATAATAAAAGTGGCCCTTATTTACTCCAACTAAGCGTGTCCTGTCTTCATTGTGGGGCCTGGGGGTGCAAACAGCTTTTGACATTTGTTGCAAAGAAATGATGGCTAGGATAGTCCATGAAATCCTAAGGATAATCCCTTTACAACTGGAACATTGGCCAATCGCAAAAAAATGGAAACAGAGTCCAAATATCAACACAAATCTCTTCAACTACAACACCCACACAGCAGCATCTTGATAAGCTCAAATACCATAAGGGACTAATGGGTATGTAACCTTCTAAGCTAAGGCAAGAATCCTAGGAACTGATCCACACTGTTGCTTGTCTTTAGAGTTCATTCAGCTGAAGAGATAATTCACTGATTGTTTTGAAAACACTACATAATCATCCCCTTTACTAAGCAGGGTCTGCCCTGGTTTGCATTTGAATAGGATATTCCCCTTAGGGATGGAGCTGCTCTGGGAAGAGCATCTGCATGCTTGCATGCAGACGGTTCCAAGTCCCACCCCCCAGCATCTTCAAGATAGGGCTGAGAGAGAGAGAGAGAGAGTCCTGCCTGCAACCTTGGAAAAGATGCTGCCAGTCTGTGTAGACAATACTGAGCTAGATGGACCAATGGTCTGACTCGGCACAGCTTCATATGTTACCCCAAGTCTAGCACTTCCTTTGGAGATGTGGCAGACTAATTACCTAGATGTTAGAGGGGACCATGTTTGCCCCATTCACCTATAAAGAGGAGAAGGGGATGTTATTTTTTGGTACCAAAAGGAACTTTGAAACCTGCTCTCCCTCCCCTCATTACCTTGTGACACACTGCTGCATTTAAGCAGTTTCCCCCCAGTTCATTTCAAGTACCAGAAGTAAAATGCCCTAAAATGTACCCTACCAGATCGTAATAGAAGTGTGGTAAAAGATTTGCTCAAAGTTTCACTTGCAAGGGAAATAAAAAAAAAATTCTAATTAGATGGAAGGGAGACATTCTGCACATTAGTGTAGGTGCACATTAGTTTTATACAGTATATAAAAGATTTGAGTATGCCAGAAGGGTATGAACCTGTGAAATTCTTATTGCTGGATAGCACAAAGTAGGAATCTGGCCAGCCATGCAAAAGCAGTTTGAGTGGCGAAATAAACTTCTGGCTTGCAGATTACTGTCTAGAGCAGTGGTTCCCAACCTGGGTTCCTCCAGAGGTTGCTGAACTACAACTCCCAGCATCCCCGGCTACAATTTATTATGGCTGGGGATGCTGGGAGTTGTAGTTCAGCAATATCTGGAGGGACCCAGGTTGGGAAGAACCACTAGTCTAGAGAATACAGAAGTTGGACAACCCTGCCATAAAGTGCAGGTACAAGGGTATCCACAATATACCACACTTCCTAGAACAACAAATCTCATTCAGCTTGGGGGAAAAGAGATTAAATCTTTTGGCACTGGTTGTGTGTTTCTGGCTGGTTTTTTTTAAAGTAACAAATAAACGTCAAGTATAGAGTTTCCATCAATGATTTCACAGTCATGGTTATTAAGTGCCAAGTATTAATTATCTGGTGCCAAGTCCGGTGCCAAGTATTAATTATCTAAAAAGAAAAGCTTTCAGTTATGGGACTAAAGTATTTCCTCCCCATCCTCAGTTAGTAGTACCAGAAGTGTATCTCAAGGAAGGAAAAATCCCAGAGCCAGGAAAGAATGATAACCTGAAACTTGAATGGGGCTGCAACAGCATCAGTCTTCGAGTCTCATAATCTCACACTGAATGACCACCTCCACTCTACCTGCAAGTACCTTGACAAGTCCAGGAACGAGTGATGGTAGAAGGCTAAGGCAACAAAAATGAATGGAAATAAGCAGTTGTAAAGTATGTGGGAGGGCTAAATGTCATAGCTTAAGTGGCAATCCATGAGCAAAAGCCCAGGATATAAGAGGGCAGGACAAGTTGAGGAGCAGCAAATCAACAGGTAGCAGAACATTCGTCTGACAGATGCTGAAGAGGATTTGAACAAGCTCCCTTGTCAAGAAGTTGCTCAAGGATATGGAAAGTCACTAGTTCCCCATGACCACTTGACTACCTTGGCGTGGAAGATTTTGCTCAGAGATTTTTGCTAGCTAGTCTGAAGTGCACTCTTATCCTCCAAACACCTCTCCTAGTGGCATCATAGATAATAAAAGAACTGGTATCTGTCTTTCACAGTCTCTGATTTGAGCCCTGAGTTCTAGTGAACTTAGGCAATTACACTGAGAGAAGCAAAAATAGCAGTGGACTCTAGCTAGATGAAGGTCCTTTATTTCTTTCTGGAGGATTCATGACAGCAATTATAATTTTATTGAACTGAAACTGGAATTAAATGGAAGATTCTCTTTTATTATGAGTTCTAAATGTGAATAGAACGATGTAGTAGATTAATTTGATATGAACTTTTGTTTTTCCATTTGAATTTTGTAAAATTCTCAATGTTCCTTCAAACAAGAGTGATGAGACATGGTACTACCCACATAATTCCCTTACTGTTGGTGCAAATTAACCACACTAGTCCAAGAATGTGAAAACTGGCATGATGTGGACATAGACTATTGATCTGGTGCTTAGCTATGGTTACAGATTCCATACATTACAATATAACTGGATCACTTACTGCTTACACATCATTCACTGCCTATTTCTCATTTGTTACTTTGTGTCTGAAGAACATTTTAAGTTCTGGAGAGCTAATTTAAGTCCTCTGAGCAATGCCTAAGCAATGGCAATCAAATTAACACAGTCTCCTTATGTTACACATATGCCTGAAAACCTGCTTCGAAGATTTCTAACATCGGTTGGTCCAATAAAAGGTTTATCTTTTCAGTCATATTTTATGGAACTGACCCAGCAAGTATCTACTATCTTATTCCTCTTCATCAATTATCACTAAACAATGATAGCCTCAGGATAAAAACAGCAAACAATTTGGCTTCCAAGGAGAGACCCAACTGTTCTAAGGCATACGTGGGGCTGGTTCTCAAATACATGTGCATTACTTGATTTTTCTATGCTTGATGACTGAATGACAGATTACATACATGTCAACTGAATGTATGAATTGACTCCATTGCAAGTTTTGGAAGGCCCATGAAACCAATGTTGTTCAAGAGGCGTAGAAAAGTACTGTGGCATTGCTTAGGGTTTTCTTTGAGAAGTGGGAAGGGTATGTCCCAACAGTAATTCAGGTATTTAGGGGTAAGGTGATAGCTCAGTTGCTCTATGGGGCTCAGCTGTGCTGCTACAAGGGGTATAATTCCTTGTTCAATCTAAATTCCTCAGGTCAATTCTCGGTGTTCCGAGGAGTACACCAAAGACAGCTTTGAGAATGGAGGTTGGGATGGTCCCTATTGAGGCTTGTATCTGGTTTATTAAGATTAGTTAGAAGCTCAAATTGGAATCAAACCAGATGAGACTTGCGCCCCTTGGACCTTGCCCCCCTTGCGCCCCTTGGACCCTGCCCCCTGGAATGAATGCATGGTGCCTTATGGGGATCCCTCCCCGAAGCCAACCAGAAGCCCCGCTTGGGACCAGAAGTGTTCCGGATTTTGGTCTTTGCCAGATTTTGGAATATTTGCATACTGTAATGAGATATCTTGGGCATGGGATCCAAGTCTAAACATGAAAGGTTACTGTACACTGTATTTTATGTTTTTAGGTTTTATTTAAAGTATAAAAACAAATAAGCAATGAATTTATGATAACTACAGGTAGCTGCAAATGCAATGAAAACTAATTGCGAGAAAATTTTCAACACAATAATGTTGCTGGTCACGTTAGACTCAAACATGGCATTTTAGCTGGAGATGAAATTCAGATTTCATACAAAAATAATTTCGAGTCGGTGCTGCGGGCGCACGCTGTGGTGGTTTCCGGATTTTGGAGCATTCCGGATTTTGGATGTCCAGATTAGGGATACTCAACCTGTACTTATATAAAGTTACTATCCCCAAAGTAAGGAGAATGTTTACATTAGCACGCTTTAATGCACTACCCTTGGCTTTCATGGATGGCCATTGCTCACATACCACCTGTGTTTATGCCCTTGTCAGTTAGAGATGGTTGAGTCAATTGATCATGTGTTACTCCACTGCCCATTTTACAGAGATGCCCATCTATTGCTTATAACATCTATTTTAGTCAATCACCCAGGCTCGTTGTTAAATTTTTACGTTTTTCTCCATTTATCAGACTTTAACATTAGGGTTGTGCATGGAACTGGACCGGGACAGTTTGGTCTGGCACCCTCTCAAACCATCCCCCAGGTTCAGCTTGGTACAGAGGGTTCACAAACATTTTATTGGTTAAAACATGTTTTTCATTTATTTTTTAAATGTACCCCCGGGGGGGTCTCTGAGGCAATGGTGGGGGTTCTGCAGAGGTTCCCCCTAACCCCACCAGCCTTCCCTCATTCAAAAACAGCCCCATTCAGCCGATTAGACTTTCAGATTTTAACACTAGGGGTGTACACGGAATCGGCTGGTCTAGTCCGGTTCGAGTCTGAATTGGACTTGAACTAGACTGAGACAGTTTGGTCCGGCACCCTCTCAAACATGCCCCCCCCCGCCAGTTCAGTTCAGTCTGGGGGGTGGGATTCACAGACATTTTATTGGTTTAAAAATTTTTAAATTGTTTTTCAAACTCACCCCCTCTGGGGGGACATTCTCCAAGGAAGCGGGGGGATGTCCACAGAGGTTTCCCCTCCCCCACTGGCCTTCCCTTATTCAAAAATGGTCTAATTCATCTGATCAAACGGGGCCATTTTCAAATCAGGGAAGGCCGGCAGTTATGCCCAGGCCCATTGCGCAGGCACAGCAGCCTCCAAAATGGCCACCGCACCAAGGGAAAGGCCTGAATGGGCCAAAGATTGGCCAAACGAGGCTGTTTTCAAACAAAGGAAGGCAGGTGGGGAAGGAGGAGCCTCAGCTGACACACACACACCGCCGCCACCTCCCTGGAGGAGATAGGTTTTTTAAAAAAAATTTGAAAAATAACCAATAAATTGTTTGCAAACCCCCTGAATGGCTGGTGGGGGGGCTGTTTGGTCCAGGGTCAAGCTGAATCTGGGATGGTTCAGCTCAATCCCAAGCCTTCAAACCAAACCGATTCGACTTCGAGCTGGTTCAGTTCCAAACTTGCTTGCACATCCCTATTTAACATTGGCCTCACTTACAGAGTGGCAGAGATCTGCAACATTGCAAGTTGTGTTAGGAAGCAGCTAATAAAAGCTTGATCACACTTCCCCTGTTACTGTTGGTGTTGTTGTATATGCTTCTGGTGTTATTGATGGTTGGTATTGTAAATGATGGTATATTCTGTACTGTTGTACTAGATTTTTATCTGGTCATTGACCATAATAAATTTGATTCTGATTCTGACTCCATTGCATAAACTGTGTTTCAACAGATCCAGGCACAGAGCCAGCCGAGCGGCAGCTTGGGTCGGGCCCCGCCTGGTGGCCCCTCTGATGGCGAACCGTGTGTGTGTGATGTCATGCACAAAGGGTGTGCCTGGCCCTGAAAGAAATCCCCTCCCCACCCACGAGCAAGCGCTTACCCATCCAGAGAGGGAGAGAAAGGGAGAATAGATGCCTTCAGGCAGCAAGTGCTGCCTCAAATGACCGGGAAGAGCTCGCTCAGGCTTTTCGGAGCTTGAGGCCATGCCCCCTTTGCACATACCGTCACTTGCAAAGGGGGCATGGCCTCGGGCGAGCACTTTCCTGTCATTCCAGGCAGCTGTCCCACCGCATTTGCTGCCTGGAAGCATCTATTCTCCCTTTCTCTCCTCTCTGGAGGGAGAGAAAGGGGAATAGATGCTTTCAGGCAGCAAACCGTGCCTGAAAAGAATGGGCAAGCACTGGCTCGGGGCTCTTAGTAGCCCGCAGAGTAGTGGCTACGCTATTGAACAGATGTACTCTTGGTATTAAATCTGGATGTTGTAGTCATCTGGTGAGGAACCACCACTTAGAGACATGAAAACATGTAACAGGCGTTTTAGACACAAAAGACACAATGCATCAAGAAGTCATCCCATGCAAGCTTCATTCAACCGGGTTCTCTCAAGTGATATCCACATATTTCATTGTATGTGTGCACAGGTGTCTGAATGTTTTCGAGCGCATGTGTTCATTTAAAAAAAAGAACATGGCTACTGGCCCCCTCAAATGTAAAGTACAGATTGTATGTACTGTTGTACATGCATTGAACATAATATGTGAATTATTTGTAGCGAGATTGTTGATCTGTATGCATGTACATTTGTACACAGATCGCATATGGGTCCAACATAATGTGTGACTAAAGGGAAATCACTGAAAACTACTCTGGTTCAAGTTCAACAACTGCCCACTACATTACACTATCATCGCTAGTCTTCTGAACAGTTAAATATGTTTTTATATTACTGTATCTGGAAGTCTTTATGAATCTATCTATAGAGACAGGTTTAGCATGTTACTTACCCAGCTTAGAACCAAATGCCACAATGTGGCAAAAGAGAACATATGTTTTCTATCTATTGCTGTTCTGAGCAGTGGGATGTTCAACTGTACTGTGGGTTGGTGATCATTTGCCAAAGGCTAAGCCTTACATTATATAGCACATTTTCTTGTGATCTGTCCTTCCTGCCCTAAGATATTTCAATTTCAATTAGAAAATTCTTTTGGAAAATGCACAAGCTATAAAGATAAGGACCTGAAATGAAACCATTTTCTGTTCTTTTCTCTTTTCTGGCTGGACACAATATATAAGATGTATTGAGAGTCAGCAATGTGTTTAAAATGTCACAGGTGACTTTTTCATATTTCCATCCAGATAGTCACATTTGTAAGATGTAACCAGTTTTCTCCCTTTGCACTGATTTATGAAAACTTCAATTTAAAAGGAGTGGAGAGAAAACCAAGCCTTGTGTTGCCCTTAAATGTCAGTCAACCTTAAGACTAAGGAACAGGGCTCTGCTTTTCAAATGTCAGTAAGACTTCTCATAAAAAAAACATGGGCAAGATGTCTGTATAGTTCACATGCTGTATGATCTCATTTTCAAATGTTTCTGATCTTTTCTTCCTTTCTGTTGCACCTAGCAGGGTAAAATAAAACAATTCTAAGTGTGTTCCCAAGTACAGTGTAGAAATAGTTGTTTGCCTCCTAATACTTCTGTCCCTTAGCACTAGGTACATATAAGTCCCCCTTTCTCCCCACCCCATTTTAACAATACCTTAAAGCAGGTTTTAACATCTTAGAAAACAGTGCTATAAAAATAAACAAAAACCCAAGACAAATAGAACATAAAAGATATTGTTTCTTGACAAATAGTCTCTCCCAATGTCATAAATTGTCCAAAACCTCTTAAACCTTTGCTCTTCATCACTCGTGTGGGACTGCAAAGGAAAAACAGCCAAAGAACTGCAGACTAATTGAAAAATCATTCACTTGAGATATGGTAAGTATCATGCTCCAATTCTATGAAAGTGTACAGAAACTTGACACAAGTGGCATCCTCCCTGAACTAAGCAATTGACTAATCAGCAAACTCAAAAGAAAAATAATCTGTTTTTTCCTCCCACACATTGCTGAATTTGCATTTAATAATTCATCTGAGATGCAAAAGTATTCTGTCGGAAATATTGGATAGCATGGATTCCTTGCACACTCCGCGGCCCTGTTTCCCCTCGAAAGGAAAGCTGCAGTATTGACTGGGAAAGCTTAGTGTAAGGCCCCAGTTGCGGATATTTCTAAACCCTATTATTCAAAGATCTTTATCACACTTTTCCATTAGCAGCACAGGTAAGGAAATGCTTTTTCTGTAGGGAACTCTTACTGCTATTTGGAGGGAAGGAGAAAAGGGCTAAATACTGCAGTGGAAAAATAGAAACCACATTGTTCTGAATGTTTAAAAGAAGAGGTTTGGTCCAAGATAACTGGACATAGCACTTCCCTTTATCAATTTTAAAGTGAGGAGTTTGTTTCTCTGTTTCTTAGGGTCAGTGCAAAGAGAAACCGTCTTAAGATGCCTTCCTAAAAAGGGCAGGTCCCAGGGAACAGCCAGGTTGGGCACTAGCCCCAAAGCCCACCTGGTTCATCTTGAAGTCCCTGGAGTGTCCATCTGCTGCCTTTGCTCACCACTGCCCAACTAGTCTCCCAACTTGGCCCTAGTTTGCCAATCAATGGTGAGCAGCAGCAGTGGACATGCCTCTCAAAAAAACACTCTTGAAATTTCCTATATCTTGCCACCCACCCACCACCCACTCCCCTGGGCTGCTAAGAACCAGATGGCCCACCAAAAGAGTTTTGCCCCATGGCCCCCAGAATCAGGATCTGGCCCCTTTTCTAAGCATAGTAGGAAGTAAATCCCATCAAACATAGTCAAACCTGCTTCAGAGTACACATAATTTCCCCCAAATGATGCTGGTAGAAGCTTTTAATTGCCTTTAAAAAAAAAAAACAGCACAACTCTCAGTGTTCTCTGCCCTTGCAAAATCCATTTTAGCAGGCTTAACAAGAGTCGTTGGTAGTATGATGGAATTTTAGATGCTCACAAAGAATTTCTGGCTTTGTCCTTCTGGCGGGTTCATGATGTAGTGAGAAAAGCCACCATGTCAGTATTCCCAAATGCTTGCTCACCAGGCTAACGGCATTTTACCTTCATCCTCTCGTTTTATGCCTCAGTAGCTAAATTTTTCACTGTCATTTGTTTCCTCACACTGCTATTCCCTTTGAGACAGTGGGAACGCACATGTACGTTTGGACATGTATTCCTTTCTCCACAGCATACCACAGTACTATGCAGGTAATTTAATTCAGTCAAATACATCACTCTGTCGATTTTCAAATCCCTATGAAAATACCATCAAAAGATGTTGACAACATCTTCAAAAGATCTTTCCATTATCTTCCGAAGAAGATCATGGCACAGGTCATCATTCCCATCTACAGAAAGTGGCTGCTACAATGAAAGGGAGAGAATAACACATTTCGAAGGCTAATGAAACAACTATGGAACAGATAATCCCACTTAAAGCTCCACACATATTTTGTGCACAGTTGTGCTTTTGAAATTATAGACTGCAAAATTCAACACGAAATATGTCTCTGGTGTGTGGGGAGAAAAATAATAATTCACTGAGTAGGAAAGTAGTGGGCGTGGGGGGAAGATGGCAAATAAAAAAGAAAAGGCAAACATAGAGCCCTTTCCCACAATCAGTGGGAAAGGAAAGGGTTCCAGTCTGCAGGGGAGGAAGCCTTAAAACCCTTACCTCCCTGGCAGATGATCAATGACTCCTTCCTGGGTGGGAGAATCACCTGCCCAGACAATTGCTGGCTACTGCCAGCAGTGTGGAGGGTCAGGGGCTGGGATGTGTCTTCCCAGACCCAGGAACTCCTTTAATGCACTGTGTGAGAGCACGGTGCATTATAGGGATCCTTCCAGCACTGGCTGGGAGGCTACTTGTGTGTAGGTGCTGCGCACAGCCGCATAACACCAACGTATGAGCACTAAGCCCCAGGCTAAGCGTTGGGCTCCCTAAGCGGGTTTTCTGCTGTCCCACCGCAGGGAGCTGCACAAATCTGGGTAGTTCACACATGCTGGCAAAACCGGTCTGGGCTTTCTTAACCTCGTTTTGCCTGCATGTGTGAATAGCCCCACTGTGAGGTCATTCACACAATCAAAAACTATCTTCTACCCAGGTTTGGGAGCTGTGTGTGCGCCCACTTTTTACCTTGTGAACGCAATGTAAGAGGAAAACCTGGGTAGCAGTGACTGTGTGAAAGCTAGGTAGAAGGAAAACCTGGATAGCTTTTGATTCCACACAATCACTTCTACTCAGGTTTTCCTCTTACCTTGCTTCCACACAACGCAAAACTGAGAGCAGTATTCTGAGGGGTACATGAAGTTTGCTTTGCTATCCAAACCAAATGATGAGAATGTGGGTCATATGAGCAAATGGCTGCCATATATTTTTGTGGGTGCAGACATACAATTGCATACAACATGGATGGAAATCTATACCACACTCCTACATTAGAAAGCCTTCCTTCCACTGACAGGGACCCTGGGCAGAGCCAGTGTTAGGTTTCTGTGTGCAGTCTCTGTAATTCACAGATCTTCACTCCCCACCATAATGACAAGCCGTTTACTAGTCCTCAGATGAGAGATAGGCCAGAACTTCATGATTATACAGATTTCCACGACAACTCACCATTCATCAACAATGGAATGTTATTTTAGTGAGGCTGGCTCTTCGTGGCCACACCCTCCTCATAGCAGGAGTTTAACACATTATATATATCCTACTAGCTGACCCCGCACAGAGCATCTGTGCAGTAGTGCACTGAGCCTGTGGCATCCCCCCTCTCCTCCCCGCCAGAGCTCACTCGCTCTCCTCCCCCCACAGCTCTCCCGCTCTCTCCCCCCACAGCTCTCCCGCTCTCTCCCCCCCACGGCTCTCCCGCTCTCTCCCCCCCACGGCTCTCCCGCTCTCCCCCCCCCCACGGCTCTCCCGCTCTCTCCCCCCACAGCTCTCCCGCTCTCTCCCCCCCCCCCCACAGCTCTCCCGCTCTCTCCCCCCCCACAGCTCTCCCACTTTCTCCTCCCATGGCTCTCTCTCCCCCTACAGAGCTCTATCTCCCCCCCACAGCTCTCTCCCCACCCGCAACACATCCCCACACATCCCCAAGCAGCACATCTTGGAGAATTAATTATATAGATTTTAATCATTATTTCATGCATTCCTTTATTTAAAATGGGATAGTGCGCACAGGTACAAAGCTCAATGGAGTACAAGCATTACAGCAGAAAGCCAAGTTGCTTGGCAGACTTATAGTCCAATCAACAGGTAAAGATTGAATTTGAGAGGTCCAAAGGAAAGATTCGAATCACAATACAAGCAGGGAACAAATGAACAGCAACATTCTCCTCCTCTAATGGAAGGAATTCTTATTCCAGAAGGATGACGCTTTCTATTGGAGAAAGAGAATTTTTGAATGCCACATAATAATGGCCAACATTCAACACTGCCAAACACGGGAGTCAGCGACCCCCTAGGGCTGCTGCACAATGTGAAAAGTGGCCCTGGTAGTGTTGCAGAGGCAGGAAGTTGCACAACAACCTAAAACAGCATGCAAGATTTGTGCTGCACTACTTCAATTAGAAAGAAAAAGTATTACAAAAAGTAATAGTTTTGCTGAGTCAAACCTCATCTAGAGTATGGTGTCAGGTCCTGGGCACCACATCTTTAGAAGGCTGTAGAATCACTACTACTACACATTATTACACAGATTTATATACCGCTTTTCAACAAATTTTCCAAAGCAGTTTACATAGAGAAATAATACATACATAAATAAGATGGCTCCCTGTCCCCAAAGGGATCACAATCTAAAAAAGAAACATAAGACAGACACCAGCAACAGCCACTGGAGGGATGCTGTGCTGGGGATGGATAGGGCCAGTTGGAATCCCCCTGCTCAATAAAAGAGAATTACTACTTTTAAAAGGTGCCTCTTTGCCCAGTTAGCAGGGGATAACTGCTGTAGATAAATGGAAACAGATTCAGAGGAGGCCAACAAAGATAGTCATGGGACTGCAAAACAAGCCCTATGAAGAAAAGTTGAAGGGACCAGATATTTTTAGTCTGGGGAAGAAAAGACTGAGGGAGGGGACAAGACATGACAGCGCTCTTTAAATACCTGAAGGCTGTCACACAGAAGGGAGCAAAGACATAGTCTCTGCTGCCCCAGAGGTAGAACAAGGTCTACTAAAATGAAGTTACGGGGAGGGTGTAGATTTTAGTTGAATATTAGGAAAAGCTTCTTATTAGTAAGACCAGTTTGACATCTGCTTAGTAAGGGGGGGGACAGTGGGTTCTCCCTTAGGGATGTGCAAACAGGTTCATTTTGTGCAAACCAATTTGGTTCAATGATTCAGTATCAGACTGAACCCCACCCCCGGGTCCAATATCAAACTGAACACCCCCCCCGGCCTGTTCTGGGGGCTATAAGTAAAAAAAAAATTACCCCCTCCAGAGGGCTTCTCTTTGGCCATGGGGGTCCTCCAGAGGTTCCCCCTCCCACTGCCAGCTTCAGTTAATGCCCAAATCACCCATTGGGTGGTCTTCAGACCATTCCAGGCCTCACCCCCTTGGTGGCAGCCATTTTGGAGGCCACCTCACATGCTCAATGCGCCTCTGCATGGCTGGGTCATGAGAGAGGCCCATTGACCATCCACGATGGCCTCCAAAATGTCCACCGTCGGGGGGGTGAGGCCCAGAATGGGCTGAGGACCACCCAAAACAGGCAATTTGAGCTTTAATGGAGGCCAGTGAGGGGGGGAACCTCCAGAGACACCCCCCCCCCGTGGCCTCGGAGAAGCCACCCGGAGGGGATGAGTGAATAATTTTTTAAAGAAAAGAAATTGCAAATCCCTCGGATCACACCAGCCCAGAGGGGTTTGAGGGTGGGAAAACCAAACATGCCCAGTCTGGTTCAAGTCTGGTCCAGTCCTGGAAGGGTTCAAGATTCGAGTCTGGTCCGGTCTGGACTCGAACCAAACCAGGCAGCCTGGTTTTGTGCACACCCCTACTCTCCCTTGCTGGAGGTCTTCAAGAAGCTAAGAACCAACCATTGGGCCTCGTAGAAGGTCCCTACAACTCTATGGTTTACTTCACTTATATTAATTTGATAATAATTTATATTAAAAAGTAGAAAGTCTGTAATGAAATTGGTATTGTGTATGTTGCTATTTCATATATAGTGTAATTGCAAAAAATCCAAACAGTTTGAAGGCTGCCTCAGGGCAGCCTTCTCCATTGATGCCCCGACACTTTGGAAAACACTTCCTGCTGAAATAAGAGCCTCCCCAGCTCTTACAACTTTTAAAAAGGCAGTCAAGACATATTTGTTCACCCAGGCTTTTAATTAGATATTGTTTTAATTGTATTTCAATAGTTTTAATGTTTTAAATTTTAATTGTTGAAATGTTTTAATCTTTTTATTGGTTGTTTTTATTGTTTTGTTGTAAACTGCCCAGAGAACTTGCGTTTTGGGCGGTATAAAAATGTGTTAAATTACATACATACATACATACATACATAAGGTTCTAAGTGAAACAGAAAATAGCGCGGTTGAATTTGTTGTTCAAGATCCCCGATTTATTCTGCTAATATATTCCAATTACATGCAAGATTATCTTTGAAAAATTAAAGCACATCACTAACTGTTGGTGGAATAGGTTAGTATACTCTCTAAAGGTTTTTTAATGAGCAGGAAAGAATCAGGAGCCATTGGTAATGAAAAAAGGCACATCAATCAAGATGTTCAGAAAGTCAGGACAAGTCATAATAGTTTAATTCAAGCACCTTGATCCAATTGTAGTTGTGCTTAAAATTGTATTTACATGTGACAAATTGCATTAGAATGCAATGGGAATGAACATTAGATAATACAGTCAACTGAAAACAATGCAGTACAGATAGGTGCCTTCAACACCTAGATATGCATCCTGATGTGTGTAATAGTTATGCCTGTGGTTCCTGATTCAGCAAGTGATACAAATATGGAAGTTTGTTCGTACACACAGATCTCATTATCTGTATCAAGGCACACATTTTTTCATACCTACACACACACACACACACACACAGAAGCAATTTGACAAGTACCATATACATACTATATTCAAAATTTTAAGAGTTTATTTGAGCAATGGCTTTGATTTCAAGTTTTAAGATATGTTTATATATCACTTAGAAGTTGTATCTAAGTACAATTAATATACACATATATGTAACTAAGCACAATTAACATATGCATATATGCAGAAGCAGCTGTATATTTAGGGACTGAGTCTTCCATTGGTATGCCATTATAAAGCCTATTGATCATTAAACTAAGATGATTTATCCTATCAACATCACATGTGGCATGGATAATCTACCAGAAAGGGATATAATCAAGCCAGATTTTAGAAAAATTGAATGACGAATGGTTGAGTTAAATTGCAGCAATCTAAAATTTTGCATTAAGGTCCAGGAGTACTTTTTCCTAGCTATAAGGATTCCCACAATAATATATCTCCCACACTTCCTTTTAGCCATTTAGATTATTCTATTGATTGATTGATTGATTTGATTTGATTTCTATATCACCCTTCCAAAAATTGATCAGGGCTATTTACATTAAAACAAAACTAAAATCAATTAACTATTAATATCAAAAACTGTAGAAACAACATAAAACCATTATTAAATCGATTAAAACTATCTGTTTGGCCTGGCCTTCCAGGTTTTTTAAACTGTTGTAAACTGTTTTAAATTGGTTTAAATGTTTGCCCTGGTTTTCCAGGGTTTTTAACTGTTTGAATGTTTAATTGGTTTTTATTCTGTTTTTATAGTTTTGATTTTAATTGTTAACTGGTTTTAATTGTTGTTATGCTGTTGTAAACTGCCCTGAGCCATTTTGGAAGGGTGGTATATTAATCAGATAGATAGATGGATGGATAGATAGATAGATAGAGTTTTTAAAAGCCTGGAAAACCATGCCAAACCTTTAAGATTTAAAAACAGTTTAAAAACCCTGGAAGGCCAGGCCAAACAGATAGGTCCTAAGGGCTCTCCTGAAAGCCAATAATGAACTCAGAATATGGATTTCTGCTAGGAAATCCATTCCACAGCCCAGGAGAGGCTACAGAGAAGGCCTGCTTATGAGTTGCCACCAGACATATTGGAGGTAACTGAAGACGGGCCTCCTCAGATGACCTTAATGTGTGGTGGGGATCATGCAGAAGAAGGCGCTCTCTAAGATAACTCAGACCTAAGCCGTTCAGGGCTTTAAAGATAATAACCAGCACTTTGTGTTTTGTCCAGAAACATATAGGTAGCCAGTGCAACTGTTTCAAAACAGGCATGATATGGTCTCTCCGGGTTGCTCCAGTTTCCAATCTGTCTACTGCATTCTGAACTAACTGAAGTTTCCGAACTATGTACTAGTCAGCCCCACATAGAGCACATTGCAATAGTCAAGCCTGGAGGTTACCAGCTGATGAACCACTGTTTTGAGGTCATCCTCTCCAAGGAATGGACACAGCTGATGAATCAGCCGAAGCTGAAAGAAAACACTCCTGGCCATAGCCTCCACCTGAGATACCAGGGTGAGGCCTGGGTCCAGGAGTACTCCCAAGCTGCGTACCTGCTCCTTCCAGTGGAGTATAACCCCATCCAGTGCAAGAAGGTCTCACTCATCCCACAAATTCTGAGCCCCTACAATAAGCACCTTCGTCCTGCTTGGATTCAATTTCAATATGTTATCCCTCATCCACGCCTTTACTGCCTCTAGGCAGGCATTTAGGGAATAATGACATTTCTTGATGAAGATGAAAAGGAGGAGTAGATTTGAGGGTCATCAGCATACTGATAACACCTTGCACCAAATCTCCTGATGACCTTACCCAGCAGTTTCATGTAGATATTAAAAAGCATTGGTGACAGAATGGAGCCCTGAGGGGCTCCTGTTTGAGGAGCAACTGTCACCAAGCTCCACCATCTGGAATCTACTCGAGAGATAGGAGCAGAACCACTGCAAAGCAGTGCCTCCTATCCCCAACTCTCCCAGGCGATTCAGGAGGATACCATGGTTGATGGTATCAAACACCGCTGAGAGATCCAAAAGAACCAGCAGAGTCACACTCCCTCTGTTGATTCCCTGGTAAAGGTCATCTATCAGGCCAACCAAGGCTGTCTCAACCCTATAGTCAGCTCTAAAGCGAGTTTGAAATAGATGTAGATAATCAGTTTCCTTCAAAACCACCTGCAGTTGGTTGGCAGCACCCTCTCAATCATCTTGCTCAACCAAGGGAGATTGGAGACTGGCCTATGATTATCCATCGTCAAGGGGTCTAAGGAAGGCTTCTAAAAAAGAAACATAAGACAGACACCAGCAACAGCCACTGGAAGGATGCTGTGCTGAGGACAATTAGGGCCAGTTGTCTTCCCCCTGCTAAATAAAGAGAATCAGCCACTTTTAAAATGTGCCTCTTTGCTCAGTTATGCTGAAACTGTTCCCATCATTTTATTTTCAAGCCAGCAAAAGCTTCATCTGCTTAATATTTGTGTGTCCAGCTACTGTTAAACAGAGCCTAAAAGCTGCATAGAATAGTGCCATTATTTTTAAAAGTGGGGACCCTATTAAATGCTCATCAATCTAGGCAGACCCCAGACAAGTGTCATATTTCCCTTTTTCTCCAATTAATCCCCAGACCTGAGTATTATCACAATGGGTGAAGGGCTGATCCAGGAACCACTCTAAAAACATAAATCACCTCTGGTGATGGGTCATGTGGCAATATTTCTAGAGACTGCTGTTCTTTGGATGCTAAATGAATCAATTAATTCAGGTAAAAGGAATGTGAAACCTGGGCCATGGAAAGGTGGGTGGCAGGGAATGTGCAATATACTGTTATGAATTTCATTAATAATAAACTTCATGTAAACAGTTGTGAATACTAGTTCAGGGCTGAAATGTCATGCCCTGTTATGTGAAATTTCCCTCCCCTCTTGAAAAGGGAACCCCATTTCAGTGATCTTTTAGTGATACATGAGAACAGAGGTGGAAATGTATGGCTCCTTTCACATGAGAACTGCCAGATCAAAGAAGTCAATCTACAATGTGATTTGCATACATACATTCTCATGACCGCTCAAAAGTGGGCTAAGAGAGCCCAGCCTGCTTTTGAGTGGTCATGAGAACCACCAGGCTCACGGGCAGCCAGCCTAAGAACCACCGGGCTCACGGGCTAAAAATGGGCTTACTGGGCTAAGAACCACCGGGCTCACGGGCTAAAAATGGGCTTACTGGGCTAAGAACCACCGGGCTCACGGGCGGCCAGCCTAAAAACCACCAGGCTCACGGGCTAAAAATGGGCTCACCGGGCTAAGAACCACCGAGCTCACGGGCTAGCCAGCCTAAGTACCCCTCCCCTAAAATGAGGTTTGCGGAGCGAGTGTTCTGCTAACCCATTTCAGTGATTGTGAGTCACTGTGGCACGCCACTGCACCGCAGCGACTCACAAGGAGACCCCCCCTGACTGGGAGGTTAAAACAAGCCTCCAGCATCAGGGGTCTCCCCAGAATGCCCCATGCACTTGTGAGGGGCATCCTGGGACTTCTGGGGGCTGGACGGCCCCCAATCCCCATCACCGATCCGGCCGCCAAGGACTCAGTGACTGCTCGTGTGCGGGGAGAGCGGGCTTCACCCACTCTCCCCACCAAACTCTTCTTGGCTCTACACACCAATCATGTGTAGAGCCTCACATCCCAACAAGAAGGCAATCTACAATGTGATTTTCACACACACAGACACACAACTGGCAATGTGCTTGCCAAGAGAAGAGAGGAATCTCATGGAGCATTGTTCAGTGTGTGTGTGTGTGTGCTTATTTTTTCAGTGACATCACTCCACATCACCCCATTCCAAATGGCAAGTTTTGCACCAAAGAGCAAGCCCATCAAAATTCAACACAGCATTAGTGGATGCTGCCTGGTGCTCAACATTGTCTCCTTATGATGGCTGCACTGCCATTTCAAAGGTACTGAAGAATTCAAACTACAAATAAGATCTTTGTGGATTAGAATGCCCTCTCCTTTCCCCTCAGTTCCATCCCCTTCTTACCTTTTTACCCACACTGTGATGAATAAACTGTGCTTGCCCACTATCCACATCTTCCTGGGACATCTTCCTCTTAATCTTTTTCTGTTTAACTCAGTTTGACATGTCTCTAATACCTATTTAGTGCTGTCACCTCTGCCTAATACTTCAGCCCTCGGCAGATGGGCGCTTTTCTGCCGCACATCATCATAGGCGAAGCAGCAAGAAAATCGAGGGCAGATGGCACAGAATAAGGGAACCATTTACAGAAAGCTTCATTTGTTGTAAATGGTAAAAGCCACCCAATTTGCAGATCTCTAAAAAGTTGGAATCAGGGCGTCATATGCAATTTTTCCTTTTATGAGATGCTACAACCTTGACTTTGTATTCAGGTACAAATAATATACAGGTGTGTGATGGCTTCCATCCTTTTTATTTTGGTAAGATATCCATAAAATACAGCTTTAAATGTATAGAGACTACAAATATAAAACAGATAATGGATTGTTTGATAGGTCTGTTGGTATCGGTGAAGACTAGCCCTGCGCTCAGTTGTTACTGATATTGTACAGAACCATATAGGCATTTTGGCTGTGAGGAACAGGAGGAAAGGAGTGGGGAGCTAAACTAAAGATTTGTCTGATGTTGCATTGCAGTAGTTCCTATTGTTGAAGAGACAAACCACTTGTAAAAAGCAGCCTTGCTCTTCAGCAACAGAAACTGATGAACATCAAGTTTGATCAGCAGTGGAATAGCAAACAAAGTCTCCAATGTGTATTTCTGACTATTACATATGGAACTACCCTGGAACTCCATCCAGTTTGTTTCCCACTCTGCTGTAGATAAGATTCTCCATCAACACAACTTACAAAATCATCTCAAATCTTCTCTAAAACAATTCTCCTCACACTGTTGTAAGTTATCATTTAAGAAATTTAATTATGTACATATGCCTGCAAAATTGCCCTTGTCTTATTTCTTCACTTCTTACCATTCTTTAGTTACACAGTGTGAAGAAACAAGTTTGTCAGAAAAAGCTACCATAAGGCTCCTAATGGCTCCATAAGACTCCAAGTCAAATTATGCTTACGCTGACAAATGTATAAGATCAGTTCCAACTGCTCAAGAGGTGAGCCACTTGTAAAAAGGCAGCTTGATTTTTCAGTTGTATGAATTGCTGTGGTGGAACACCAAACAAAGTTCCATCTGCCACTGAAACATCCTCACACGTATTTAAAATTACACCAAGAGTATGCATCACCAAAAGCATTCTCTAAAATGGATTTCTCCATGTCAACATCATGAGGAGAAGCATAACCTCCTTAAATGCCTGCCTGGAAACAGTAACAGGCTGGATGAGGGATAACAAAAATAAAGGTAAAGTGTGTTGTCAAGTTGATTTCGACTCCTGGCATCCCCTGTGGTTTTCTTTCGTAGAATACAGGAGGGGTTTACCATTGCCTCCTCCTTTGCAGTATGAGATAATGCCTTTCAGCATCTTCCTATATCACTGCTGCCCGATATAGTAGCAGCAGGGATTTGAACCAACAACCTTCTGCTTGTTAGTTAAGCATTTCCCCACTGCGCCACTTAAGGTGGAGAGGGATAACAAATTGAGATTGAAACCAGATAAGACAGAGGTAGTTATTTTGCGGGGTCAGAACTCAGGAGATTATTTTGATCTGCCCATTCTGGATAGGGTCACACTTCCCCAGAAGGAACAGGTGCACAGTCTGGGAGTGCTTCTAGATTCTTCCCTGGCATCCCAGGCTGAGGCAGTGTCCAGAGGTCCTTTCTATCAGCTTCTGTTGATACATCAGCTGTGTCTGTTTCTTGAGATGAACAACCTCAGAACGGTGGTACATATGCTGGTAACCTCCATACGACTACTGCAATGCGTTCTATGTAGGGCTGCTTTTGTACGTAGTCTGGAAACTGCAACTGATACAGAATGAGGCAACCAGGTTGGTCTCCAGTTCAAAGAGACCATATTACTCCTAAGAGCTACACGGGCTACTGATAAGTTCCTGGGCAAATACAAGGTGCTAGCTATAACCTATAAAGCCCTACACAGCGTAGGTCCTGCGTATTTATTTGTATATATTCATTTCTTCACTATGAGTCCCACCACTCATTGAGATCATCCATCGAGGTCCATTTGCAGTTGCCACCAGCCCATCTGGTGGCTATGCAGGGACAGGTCTTCTCTGTTGCTGCCCCGAGGCTCTAAAATGCACTCCCTGTCGAGATGAGAGCCACCCCATCTCTGCCAACTTTTAAACAATCCTTAATGACTTACCTTTTCACCCAAGCTTTTTAATTTAATTGTGGTTATAAATTGTTTTAAGGTTTTTATTTTTATGTTTTAACTTGTTTTATGTTGTTGTAAGCTGCCCAGAGATGGAAACTTGGGGCGGCATACAAATTTGATACATTAATAAATTAATAAACTTAAGGAGAGTAGTGCCAACCACCAGGGCACTTCCACAACCACCAGGGTTGAATATACAACTCATGCAGGAATGCAAGTCTGAAGTAATGAACCTCATTTTGAGTTTGAACCGTTCCCCCTTTGAACTGGACCAAACCTGCAATGGGCTTGCACTCCATCTTAGATCCAGCCTCTTTGCCTATCTCTTCTCTTCTTTAAGAACAGTCAGTTTTCTTTGCCATTGAAAGTCCCCAGGTTTGGTTTGGTTCAGAGGGGGGGTTGCAAGTCAAATGTTTTAGTAGTTAACCCCTCCAGGGGTTACTGGTTCTCCAAGGTCACAGGGAGTCCTCGGGAGTTCCCCCTCCCCCCCAACGGCCTTCCTTGTGGCTAAAATCACCTGGGTGTTCTTTGGTCCTTTCCCCCTTCCCCTCAGGTCATGGCCTGGCCATGTAAGGGGCCCATCGCGCATGCACGGTGGCTTTCAAAATAGCCACCATGATGGGGGAAAGGTCCGGAAAGGGCCAAAGAATGCCCAAACCAGGTGACTTTTCCCACAAGGAAGGCCGGCGGGGAGAGGGGGAACTTCTGAAGACCCCCCCCCCAGCCTTGGACCAAACAGGGGGTGGTTTGGTTCGACCCCAAACTGTCGAGTTGAACCTGTTTGCACATTCCTACAGCCCAACCAACCTTTGAGCCAAGCAAGGGGGTGCTCCCCAATTCCTACCATTGTAATCTAGCCCCAATCTCTTATCTTTATTTCTAAATCCAAACCAAACATATGCGCAAGCAAAAGCTAAATTTGCAACCAACCAACAGAAGATTGGCTTCAAATCATCTCTTTGTCATTGTAATTGATTAAAAGCCACATGAAAATTGATAACACAATTTTCTGTGAGAGAGTTTGCATGTGGCACAAACTCTCAAGAGCACTATTGGCTTTGTCTATTGACTTCCTTCCAAATCAACCTTTTTAAGAGTACATTAGTCAGTTCACTAATAAACTTAAAATGCACCCTAATTACTTTAATGAGTTCGATACACTGCACTAATGTGATGTTGTGTCCTGAGAATTACTCCTAATATTATCATACACAGTGACAAATTTCCATCTCAGGCAATCTTAATGCAGCTAGTTGTTTCAGTCACTATTATTTTTTTGATCTTCATATTCTTTTCCTAAAATGTAAACTTCCATTATTTTATAATGAAGAAAGTGACAGAAACAGTGTGCCATTACCGAATTGTAGTTAACATATCTGGTTAACTACACTCTTCACATGTGTTGTTGATCACACAAAATTGATAACATGAAACCCTCAGCATGGTTCACTTGTACATATTACAGGAGAAGAAAATATATATCTGTATATTGCCAAAATTAAGCCCTTTTAAAAGTCCCCAAAATATCCGTGTAATTGGTAGAACTCTCCTATTAAAGCAAATGGAACTTGTAAGTTATTAACTATGTTTCTCTCTTGCCCAAATTAACAAAAACAACAAAAAATGAATGAGTGGTGATGAGGCAGTGGAGGGAAAAAGTTAAAGGAAGAGAAAGCAGTTTCTCTAACCCACTAAAGGGGTTGGGAATTCTCTATGGTAAGAGAATCCCTTTTTCATTATAGCAGAGTGCACAGAGGCACAACACAGTGGAATTTAGTAGGCATGCATGTATGCTGAGAGTAAAGTAACTTGGAGCCAGTTCATAGTTTCAAATCAATATAAATGGTATTTATTAGAGAACTCCATTCTGGATAGGAAAGTGAGGAGTTAGGATCTCTAATCTCTAGGATCTCTAAGAGCCAGCTTGGTGTAGTGGTTAGAGTGCTGGACTAGGACCAGGAAGACCCGAGTTCAAATCTCCATTCAGCCTTGAAACTAGCTGGGTGACCAGTCACTTCTCTCTCAGCCTAACCTACTTCACAGGGTTGTTGTGAAAGAGAAACTCAAGTATGTAGTACACCGCTCTGGGCTCCTTGGAGGAAGAGCGGGATATAAAAGTAAAAATCATCATCATCTTCATCATCATCTAGCTAGCTAGCTGGATGCAGATGGATTCTGAATCTTCTCTGCACACATGGTACAGGGAGAGGAACTTGCATGTTGCAAGGTAGAAGGAACAGGAAGAGAAGAGAGGAAGGAAGTGGCTGGAAGGAAGGAACTCCCTAAGATTAGCAATCTACATTCCAAAGGGATAGTGTCAGAGCAGTAGAGAAGGGATGACCCTCTAGCCCTTTGACTCACTAGTCTGCCCTCCTGTGTCACTGAGACAAGAGACAGCGCAAAGTCCTTCACTTCCAACAAAAGGAAAGGAGGCCATGTATCCTTGCAGAGATCTTGCTTATCTCTTTTATGGGAAAGTATTAGCTCGCTTTTGCCAACATATCAGGACCTCTAACCAAGTCTACATTACAGGGGGATTAGCTGCTCTCTGTTGGCACAGCATCAGCTTTGTAATAGCAAGAAAGCCCCATGAATTCACACCTTCTCAACATCAGAGAACGTCTACACAGAAGTGTAAAACCAAAAACAGAAAATGAAAAGTTTAGAACTTTTCACCCACAATTTTCTAAACTTCCCCACTTCCCCCCCCCCTTTCTTTCTCACTTATATACTGATTTTGTATAACTCAAAAGAGTTTACATGTAGATCCTAGCCCGGAAGTGTCTCATCCAGGCATTTTACAGGACCAAATCTGTTTAACTTGCTCAGTAGAGCTCTCATGTGCCTTCAGAACCATTTTCATTTCCTTTCTACTTGGGTGTTCTCACCAAATTCTACACTCTTCAATAGTCAGATAGATTTTTATTTTTATTTTTATTTTTTTTTTGGATGTGTGGGTTACAGATGCATGTAGCTTTTTTCCTTTCCTCGATGGATCATTTTCTGCATGATAGAACAAATGCCTTTCTGTACTGAACTCTAAAGGCAGCACAGCCAGTGAAGTGCTGTATTCTATTTCAAAACCAGTGCAGGATGAGGGATAGATTTTCAGCAGAGTACGCAGATGCACTAGTCTTTCTGAAGTACAATATGGAGGAAACAACACACACGCCTACTTTGCAAACTATTCTAGTAAAAAGAAGCCAAGCTCTAATGTTTAGTTGTTGGTTGCAACCATTAAATATAGGTGGGAAACAGATGCTAACAGCTATGCATTACAGTATACTGCAAAGGAGGCCTCCCCCCCGCAAGCTGTTACCTGGTTTCTGGAGACAATTTTGAAATAAACACTTTTCCCTCTCTCACTTACATAAGAATATAAAGCAGGATTATTTGATGCAAGAAAATTTAAAGACTGGGTTTGGATTTAGGAGCTGGGTTGTATGGATGAGGAATAATCAATACCCTCAAATGATCATTTCAGGGTGACACCAACCCAGTGCAAATAACCAGTGCAGGTACACAGTGGGACTATTCACACAAGCAGCCCTATCCAGACTTGCACAGCCCTACCTGGGTAGGGCTGCTCATGTGGAGTGCTGTGATCAAGCTCAATCCCAACACTGCCTAGCTGGGTAGCTTGGGTTTTCCCCCACCCCCACCCCCAGACTTTTACTGAGGTAAGAGGGCACCCACCCTCTTACCTTCATTCTTGGGCATGTGGCAGCACAGACTGCTTGCAGTCCCATTTGGATTGCTGGCAGCCTGTCCTATCATAGCGGTTGCAGGAAGGAGTGCCCTGGCCTCTAGTGTATCCCTAATGCACTGCACTGCTTGCATTATGGGATACCCAGAGGCCAAACATTCTTCCCCAGCTTGAGAATCAGCACACCACTTGCTACAATACCCATCGTGTGGGCATGTGATCGGGTGGGCACCTGCGGGCAATCGGCAGTCATGTGTGGGGAAGGTAGGTGGGATCGTGCCCTTCCCAGCCCCAGTATTATGGTTGTGTGAACAACCTTAGTGTATGTATTGGAGCAGGAGGTTCACTCCTCTTCTGCTGGCTTGGTCCCCTTCCTTCTCCCAATCTGCATGCTTTGGCAATCATGTCTGCACAAAAGCCTACACGGATACACGTGGAGTGCATGTGAGTTATGTGATCTGTAGTCTCCATTTTTTCAAGGTACATATTGCAGATATAGAGTCCATACAATTTTGTGTATATGCACACCAGCCCATCTGCAGATGCAGCCTCAAATCCATGGAGCTTGGAGAGGTACAGTCCCTGTCCACCACACATCCAATGTACAAACATTGGTAATCCACAAAAGACTATGATTTCTGGACATGACAAATACAGCTTTTTGGAACCACAAGTACTGAACTGATGCTTCTCAAAAGGACTTTTTTTCTTCCCTTGAGAGAAATAGTAGCCTTTTTTTGCAGGAGATTGCAAATATCTCCTTGTCTAGTTTCTGGCCTGACTTTATCTACCTGTTGACTTTGCAGACCAAACCTGTTTAAGGACAAACCAGCTACTCTGGTATCAAAAAGTTTATAAGATCTAATCCGCTGACACTTATTTCTTTCCTTCATCTTGTCTTTTTTGTCACAGAGATATAAAAGCGCTAGAGTCACACAAAGCCTGAACTTCTGGTATTAAACTGAGAGCCACCACTGACCATGATTCTTTACAGATGCAAAATGATGCCACTGTATACATTGGCATTTCTGTGGTGAAAAGAAAACTCTATTTACATTGCATTGGAAAATAGGGATATGAGAATCAATTCAAATTTGAATCTATTTGACTCAAATCTGGCCAATCTGAATGATTCAAATTTGAATAGAATCACCCCTAAAAAGGGTAATTCAATTTGAATCCAAATAGAATCGGCCAGATTTTAATTCAAATTGATTCAAGAATCGTTCAGGGACATATTGGCACCTTCAAAAAAACATTCAGGCACCCTGATTTGTCAAAAGAGGTGCCAAAATAGGTCAAATAGCGTCAAATTTAATTGAAATTGGTTTGAATTCGAATCGGAGTGTTTGGGGCCAATTTGATTTGAATCTGAATCAAATTGGCCAGTTCCTATTCAAATTCAAATCTAATCTGAAAATTTGATCCATGCACATCCCTACTGAAAAACAGTAGCAAAAACTATACTTTAAAAATTATTCTTAAAAAATCATATGGGGCATGCAACTGCCAACAATGAATTGTACTCCCAGACTTAATTGCACAGTCTAGTTAATTGCACAGACTCACACCAACCCCCTGTTCCTCTCTCCCTTTGGGAAAAAAGGTAGCTATCTCTTTTACATCACAAGCACCCACTCCCTCCTCCCCTTGTGTTCAGTTTTCATTGTACTATTTAATCACCTCTCCTTTATTTTCTTTCTATTCCTTTATCTGGGTTTTTTCTATTCCTTTCTCTTAGATTTTGTCCTCTAAAAAGAAATGTGGGATTATCCTAGTCCTTTGTACTGCACTCCCTGAAAGGATCTCTCCTAGCCACTGCTGCAAAATGGACACAAAAAGAAAAGTATTCTGACTGACTGCACCTGTTTAACTGCTCTGTCTCATCTTAAATAAAATGATCTTGACTAGCATGGAAATGTAGCCTTCATTCTACATCAAAGGCTTAAATAATATATTGTTTAAAGAAATATTTGAAATGTTACAGAAGTTGTACTGAGAACGCATGCTAGTTTAAACCTTTAAAACCCTAAATTGCTTGGTGCTGGGTTACCTGAGAGAGCGCCTTGCCCCATATGCCCCAACTCAGACCTTAAGATCTTCTTTGGAAGCCCTGCTCCAAGTGTCCCTGCCAAACAAGGTGAGGTGGGTGGCTACTAGGGAGAGGACCTTTTCAGTGGTCACACCTCATTTATGCAACAGTCTCCCCAGTGAGGTTCACCTGGCACCATCACTTTGTTCCTTTAGATGCCAGGTGGAGACCTTTCTGTTCACTCACTGCTTTTAAAATATATATATACCAGTTTTAAAATGGTTTTGTATTGTATTTTTTTAGTGGTTTAATTTGATGTGTTAGATGTGTTTTTATTGGATGTTTTAATACTGTGTTGTGAGCTGCTCAGAGAATAATTTGTTATGGGGTGGCTAACAAATAAAGTTTATTATTATTAATTATTAATACATTTTTAAAAACTGAAGTTTTAAATACATATATCTAATGTTAA
Organism: Hemicordylus capensis; assembly: GCF_027244095.1. Lineage (NCBI taxonomy): Eukaryota > Metazoa > Chordata > Lepidosauria > Squamata > Cordylidae > Hemicordylus > Hemicordylus capensis. Next base: position 113,830,899 of record NC_069661.1, on the reverse strand, counting down.
GTGGCATGGGATCACCATAATCTAGGGTCCTTTAACTACACCTTGGGGATTCAGACTTAATATGGGTACACATACCAGTAGAGCTGAAGATGTGCATATACACAAGACTGCAACCATATCCTGACCTTCTAAACTGCATCCATTGAATGTGTTGATGGGGGAGTGGGAATGCACCTCTATGTGATCAGTGGAAAGTGTGAATGTGCCTCTAGGCATGTACAACTGTACTCACAGAACCTCTTCAACATAATCAGAAGCCCTGAACAATCTGGAGTCCTTTATAACATTTACAGAGTCCATGTATGTACAGTTCTACACATATTCCACTGTATAGATGAAGGTTAGGCTGGTTAGCTTAACATGGGTTCCATGCAAATTGATGGAAAGCATTCTGAAGGATAAAATTGTTAAGCATATAGAAGAATGGGCCCTGCTAAGGGAGAGCCAGCATGGCTTCTGCAAAGGTAAATCTTGCCTCACCAACCTTTTGGAGTTCTTTGAGAGTATCAACAGGTGTGTGAATAAAGATGATCCAGTTGACATACTATACCTGGACTTCCAAAAAGTTTTTGACAAAGCTCCTCATCAAAGACTCTTGAGAAAACTTAGAAGTCATAGGATAAGGGGACAGGCTCATGTATGGATTGGTAATAGGCTCATGTATGAGGACAGGCTCATGTGTGGATTGGTTGAAGGACAGGAAACAGAGTGTAGGTATAAATGGAGAATAATCTAAATGGAGAGAAGTAGGGTCTTCCAGAGGTCTGTACTGAGACCGGTGCTTTTTAATTTATTCATAAATGATCTAGAAGTTGGGATAAGCAGTCAGGTGGCCAAATTTGCAGATGACACCAAACTATGTAGGGTAGTGAATTCCAAAAGAGATTGTGAGGAACTCCAAAAGGATCTCTCAAAACTTGGGGGAGTGGGCAACAAAATGGCAAATGTGGTTCAATATTGGCAAGTATAAAGCGATGCATACTGGGGCAAAGAACCCAACTTCACATATACGCTGATGGAATCTGAGCTGTTAGTGACTGACCAGCTTTATGCTTGGAATCATTAGGAAGGGAACTGAAAATAAAACTGTTAATATTATAATGCCCTTATACAAAACTATGGTGCGGGCACATTTGGAGTACTGCGTGCAGTTCTGGTCATCATACTTTAAGAAGGACATTGTTGAACTGTAAAAGGTGCAGAAGAGGGCAACCAAGATAATCAGGGGCCCTTAGCTTTCTATGGCATGCCCTTAGCTTTCTATGTCTATGGGCTTCACAGGGGCATCTGGCGGACCACTGTGTGAAACAGGATGATGGACTAGATGGGCCTTGGACCTGTTGGCAGGGCTGTTCTTATGTTCTTAAGGTTGGGGTGTGGCCAATAGGTACAATACTGTTCTGCCAATCCGGGGATTGCAGCAAGTGCCACTCAAGACACAAACTTCCCACTAGTTTTAATAGCTTTATTTTTATACCTAAGGCATGCAATGGTAATTCATTCTTGGAGGCTCACTTGGAGAAGATCAGAGTCCAGAAGATGAATTCTTGAAAGATATGAATTGTGCAAAGATGATTACTAGGTGAAAGAACCTGTGGCTTCACTAAACACGAAACAGTTCAGAGAGAGCACTCATCTTGCTCTTGGCAAGTCTGGAATACTGAATAAGAATAAAGGACAGAGATCCTTACTCTGGATTGGCTGAGAGAGAGAGAGGAAGCTATCCAGGTGAATTCCTGTTTATGTAACTAGGTATTCCTGGGTAATTCAGTGGTATATAGACTAAAGTGCTAGACAACTATATACGCTTGTGGCTAAACCACACAGCAATAGTACATGGTATTCCTTAAAGGCCAAAACATAACAACTCCCTAGCCTGCATGCCCTTGTGGGCAGAACAAATACCATTGCCTCTCTATGTACTGAGTGAATGTAATTTAGATGGTGAAAAGAAGGTTTGATTCCACGCAAACATTGAAGGAGCGTAGGGGATTGCACTGGGCACAAAACTCAGCTTCCTGAGAAACTCTGCTTTTGTTTTAAAAGAACTTTCTAGCCACTACAGTTGGAGAGTGTGTGAGCCATTTTTGGGGAAATGTCACCTGGTCAGGAGATGGGGTGCCAGTACCATGTAAAAACTCCTTCCTCTGGCAAGATGTTGAATAAATTATGCAAAATACATTAAAATTCCCTTAATTTTAATACTTTATACATATTGCAAAGTTCTGTTTTCCAGGGTAAACAATCTGGGTTACTCTTTGATTTGAGGATTTTCCATTTTAGTTCCACACAAATACGGTTTAAGTCGGATATAAAGTGCTCTTGGCTCTCTGCAGAGAGGTGAATTTTGCCCATTGATAGTCTTGTGGATATATTATTGAACAGTTGTTGTTTTTTCAAACATGTCCCTTTGATTTCAGTAGATTGGCAGAAATGAACCCCGTGACACTTTGACATTTCTGCAGCAGCTTCAAACCAAAAAGAAAGATGGGCTTTTTTTTTTTTAATTGAATATAATATAAAACCTTAACAAACTCAGTAACACACTCCTTGGGCTATTTTATTTTATACTGAATTTGATACAAACATCAATTTGGAACTCTCTCTTCTTTTTGTGGTCAGTTTGTATTAGCAGACCCCTAACATTTCCAACGTGCTGCAAATATTTGGACTAGCAAATCGTGCCAACATTTGAAATGGAGGGAGGGGATTCTAGGTCTATAAATGAGACTTCGAATGAAACACTGACTAATGAGGATGAAGACTGTGTTATTTCCAATTTCTGTACAAAGGTAGATTCTTTCTAAATTAACCACAACCACTCAGTTCTTGAAGTTCCCAGTGCTGCGGAAGGGCTTTAAGGAAACACATGCCAATGAAGTCAGGGCACATTAGAAGCTGGAGGCTCTCTGGGCAATCTGCTTAGTAAAAAGGAGACCCTTCCCACCGGAGTCATCTGGGGTAGTGGCACCAATTAGCCTCTGCAAAGGCCTAGCAAGGCTTTAGTTTTCTCCTTGCTATGGACAAGCTACTAATGGCAAACAAAAAGCCTATTAGCCTACATAGCAACTTCTTGTTTTCAGACCGGGGTAAACTGAATAATGGCAGTATTTATATTTCTAGAAAAATCTTACCTCAATTGGTTTTTATGGTTATGATCTTAAAGCAGAATTGGTTGTTGTTGCCTTCAAATGTCTTTTTAGACATGTACTTTTGAAACAGAAGGCATGAATGACTGAGTTTGGTAAAGAAATGCAATGTTACCTCCTTCACTAGAACTCTGTCCATGATATAATTTTATGCCTACGGTGAACAAAACTTCTAAAACATGAACTCTCCATAAAAATTATGACTGGATGGGCAATCCTAACTCTGTCGTCCTTCTAGGCACCACTCTGTCTATTAGAGCCATGCCTAAGATTAATTTAAATATAAAATATCGTAAGAACTTCACCTTTAACTTCTCATCTTGACATTCAAATGTTGCTCATGCCCTGTCCTAAATATGCACACTAATTGATAACTATGTTAAAGGTCAGTTCAGTGGCAAAGACATGTAAAAAAAACTAGGGATGTGCGGACTGGCTCGATGTCGAGCCAGTTCAATGTTGAACCAGTTTGGTTTGACAGTCTGCGGTCGAACCGAACCACCCCCTGTTCGGTCCAACCCCAGACTGAACATCCCCCAAATGTTCAGGGGGTTCGTGAACATTTGACAGTTGTTAAAAAACCTTTACTCCCCTCCAGGGAGTTCCTGGAGGCGGCGGGGGGGGGTTCTCACAGAGATTCCCCCTCCCCCCGTTGGCATTCGATATTTGGCCAGCTCTTCGCCTGTTTGGGCGCTCTTTGGCTGGCTTTCTGCCTTCTCCCGGTGGTGCGGCTGCCATTTTGGAGGCTGCACGCCTGCGCACTGTGCCTCTTAATGGCCTGGGCCTACAAAATGGCCTGGGCCTCCACAGTGCACAGGTGCGTAGCCTCCAAAATGGAGGCCGCACCGCCAGGAGAAGGCAGGAAACCAGCCGAAGAAAGCCGGCTGAACCGGACAGAGGGGGGCATATCGAAGGCCAGTGGGGGGAGGCGGGACCTCCAAGGACACCCCCCACACACACCACCTGCAGCAACTCCCCGGAGGGGAGTAAAAGTAAAAAAAAAAAAAAATTAAAACAAATGTTCACGAACCACCACCCCCGAACCAAACCAAAGGGGGGGGGCATCGATGGAGTGCCAGAATGAACTGGTCCAGTTGGGTTCGAGTCCAATCCAGACTCAAACTGAACCAGGCCAGCCGGTTCCGTGCACATCCCTAACAAAAATGTGCTTAAACACTGGTAAATTCTATCATCTTTCCTCTACAAGTGCAGGATCATGAAACCCCAATGGTCACAATTAACTTTTCCTTGCCATTTTTTCTCTGTCTTAGCAACCACTATTCAGCATTTCAAGTACTCTATCTACCTGAATCTAAGACTAGCTTTCCCCCCGAGTTTTTTGATGTCAGAATCTGGAGGACATCTTAAATTCAGGGTCATCTTCTATTTGGGTAAATACAGGACCATCTGTGCTGCTGATAAGTAAATGTGTACCAGTATATTGGAAACAGATTCCGGCCCCCCACCCCGAGGTTTTCAGACATGGTCAACTTCAAAATATATCCTCTTTAAGTGTTTTGTTCAACTGATTTCCCCCCACAGATTTTTAAAAGGAATTTCAGTATAAGCAACACCTTTCCTGTATGAATCTGATTGATAAGTGTCTCAAATGGATATTATCCATGTATACTGCCCATGGTCCTTGCTTGATGTAGCTACCTATGACCTAAGTAAACATGTTTGAGAACTGCCATTCTAGCGTCCCATGCAGCAGAACCACTAGCATGGGTGATACCCATGCAACGCTTTTTGTCATGCATGATCAGAGCAGCATAGGAGCAAACAATAAGGAAATTGAAAATGCACAACTCCAGAAATAAATGAACTGGGCAACATGGTTCACCTACAATGGAAACCAGTGTGGATGCACAGAGAACTCTCTGAACAACTGAGAAAGAAAAAGGCACATTAGGCAATGGAAGAAGGAGCATATAACCAAGAAAGGGTGAAAAAGAAGAGGCTTGAACTTGTAGGGAAGGTGTCTGAAAAGCTAAGGCACAGAATGGAACACAGGAAGCTGCCATATACTGAGTCAGACCATAGGTCTATCTCGCTCAGTATTGTCTACACAGACTGGCAGCGGCTTCTCCAAGGTTGCAGGCAGGAATATCTCTCAGCCCTATCTTGGAGAAGCCAGGGAAGGAACTTGGAGCCTAGATGCTCTTCCCAGAGCAGCTCCATCCCCTAAGGGGAATATCTTACACACTTCTAGTCTCCCTTTCGTATGCAACCAGGGCAGATCCTGCTTAGCTTAAGGGGACAAGTCATGCTTGCTACCACAAGACCAGCTCTCTTCTCATATGAGTTGAGGCATATGAGAAATGCCAACAACAACAAAGGGTTTTTTACAGATATGTCTGGAACAAGAGGAAGGTAAGGAAGTAGTAGGTCTTTTGCTTGGAAAAGATGGTGAAATAGCAACCGGTGACAGAGAGAAGGCAAATCTGCTTAATGCCTATTTTGCATCTGTCTTATCCCACAGGACAAATGTGGTCCAGCTGGTGGCAAATGTACAAACTGAGGGGAGTATGCCTCAAGATAGGTAAAGAGATGGTAAGGGAACAGCTACCTACCTTTAATGAATTGAAATCTCCATGTCCTGATGACTTACATCCCCAGGTACTGAAGGAACTTGCAGAAGCTGGAAGACGGGTGATGCTGGAAGACTGGAGATGAGCAAATGTCCCTATCTTCAAAAAGAGGAAAAGGGGAGCTGAGGAACTACAGACCTGTCAGCTTGACATCAATACCTGGCAAGATCCTAGAACAGATTATTAAGCAGTATGTAGAAAAGAATCTGGTACTTAGTAGAAACTATCATGGACTTATCAAGAACTAGTCATCTAGATTAATTGCATCAGAGCAACAGAGTTACAGTTTAGAAGATTATCACAGTACTGTGGACATAGTGTATCTTAGGGACATAGGAAGCTGCTTTATAAAGGGTCAGACCATTATTCCATCTAGCTCAGTATTGTCTACACAGATTGGCAACGGCTTCTCCAATGTTGTAGGCAGGAGTTTCTCCCAGCCCTGGGAACTTGGAATCTTCTGCATGCAAGCATGCAGATGCTCCTCCCAGAGTGGCCCCGTTCACTAAGTGGAATATCTGGCGGTGCTCACATATGTAGCAATTTAAATGCAAACCAGGACAGACCTTGCTTAACAATGGGAACAGTTCGTGCTTGCTACCACAAGACCAGCTCTCCTTCTCATGATTTCAGCAAAACATCTGATTTCAGCAAAACATTTGACAAAGTTTCCCATGATATTCTTGATGACAAGTTGGTAAAATGTGGATTAGATGATGCTACTGTGAGGTGGATCCAGCTCCTGATGGTATTGACTCTTAGCACCAGCAACTCTATTGACCACTAGGGGCATTAGGGGTAGAGAGCCAGAAAGGGCATTACCTCTCTGACTACGCTTTCTTTCCTCTACTTCCCCTTTGTTAGACAGATAGTCTGAGGTTTCATTCTCTCACCTGGATAGAGAGACTTCCTTCTCCCCTTCTTGTAAGTAGCTAGCAGCAAGGCATGTAGGCCTTAATCTATCTTCCTGATGGATTTCCTAAATAAACTACTTTATTTGGAAATTTAATTCCATGTCTCCAGACAATATTAATTAGTAGTGCTCTCCTTCCTTGTGCACTTCCACTGCAACTGGGGTAGATAAAGAAATCTCCCCTCAAGCTCTCTAACAGTGAGTACTGTTAATGGCTCCATGTCATTCTGATAGGAAGTTTTAAGTGGAGTGCCACAGTGCTCTGTCCTGGGCCCTATGCTGTTCAACATTTTCATAAATGACTTGGAGGAGTGAATAGAAGTGATGCTGGAGGTACGGAGGATAGCGATCACCTTAGAATCAAGATTCAATCTGATCTGGACTGACATGAACATTAGGTCAAAACGAACAAGATGAAGTTCAAATGTAAATCCCTCATCTGGTCTAGAAAAAGCAAATGCACAAGTACTGGGGCAGCGGGGAGACCTGGCTTGGCAATAGTATATGTGAAAGTTCCTAGGCATCTTAGTAGTCAACAAGCTGAACATGAGCCAGCAGTGCTGTGCAGCTGCTAAAATAGCTAATGCAATCTTAGGCTGCATTAACAGAAGCATACTGTCCAGATCTCAAAAAGTAATCATCCCGTTCTATTTTGCACGGGTCAGACTTCACTAGGAATACTGTGTCCAAGTATTGATGAACCAGAATGGGTTCAGAGGAGGGTGAAAAAGATAGTGAGGGGTTTGGAAACCAATTCCTATAAGGAATGGTTGGAGAAGCTGTGTATGTTTTGTCTGCAGAAGAGAAGACCACGGGGAGATATAATAGTCAACTTCCAATATCTGAAGGGCTGTCACAAAGAAGGAACAGATTTGTTCTCTGTTGCTCTTCACTAGAACCAATGAATTGAAATTATAGGCTAGATATTAGGGATAATTTCCTTAACTGTGAGAGTTGTTTAACACTAAAACAGTCAGCCTCCTATAGTGATGAACTTTCCTTTGATGGAGTTTTTCAAACAGAGGCTTAGCAGTTTGCTAAGCAGGCAGCTGGACTGGAAAACTTTCAGGATACCTTCCAAATATAATTGATGGGAACATAGGAAGCTACCTTATACCCAGAGGCGCACTAACCCCCGGACCTTGGGGACGCGGTCCGGTCCTTCAAGGTCAGGTGGAGCCTCCAAATGGTCGGGGCCAGGAGTCTCCAGCAGCTGAGCCATCCTGTGCCCAAAATTCGCTGTTAAAAAAAAGTCTTGCCGCAGCTGAGGGGCGGCTGCAGGGGGGAGCGTAGCAGCCTTTTCCCCTTCTCCCTCCTCCCCTGGCAGTGGTGAGGTGGGAGCAGGAGAGATGATGGCCCCATCCATTTGGGCCAGCATCTTTAAGCAACTGCGAGGCATGTCTGTGCAGTTGTGATCATCTCAATCCCGTGATATCACAGGAGGGGGGGAGAAGGGGTAAAGGCTGCTCTGCCGCCCCCCCCCCCCCGAAGCCACCCCTTGGCCACAGTAGGACTTTTTTAAAAAGCAGAGCTTTGGTGGGGCAGGCCTCGTGAAGGAGGTTTGGAGGGCTCACATGGTTGGGGAGGGCTTGCAGCTGGGCAGTCCCAGGTGCCCAAATTACCTTGGTGTGCCCCTGCTTATACCAAGTCAACTCATTGGTCCATCTAGCTCAGTAATGTCTACAGCCTGGCAATGGTTTCTCCAAGGTTTCAGGCAGGAGTCCTTCCCAGTCCTATCTGAAGGGCCACCAGGGATTGAACCTGGAGTCTTCTGGATGCAAAGCAGATATTCTACCACTGGTGTTCTATGGCTATTCGGTCTATGACACTAATTCTGAGAAATCTGCCAGAATCTTCAAAAGTACCTGTTATTTTGCACTTACCTTCCCAGAAGAATATAAGTAACACAATGCTACCGCTTCTTCTGCCCCACCCCCACAAGTTTGTTTTCATATTCCTCCAAGAAAGCATCTATACGTCTAATGGAGACAGTAGCAAGATTACCTACATGTCTGATTTCTGCCTACAACTGCAGCTGCTGTTCAACCTTGTTCATATGCTGCTAATTAACCCCCAATATATTGGACTACTTCAAACAATTGGGTTGTGGGTAGTGTTACTTCCCTCCCTTCTCCCCACTACAAAATGGGAGGATGTTCACAAATCTGATTCTCTTGATTTAAACAATTGGCTACAGCTGCTAACATTCAAAGAAGAAAAAAGCATTACAAAAGGCTTCATCAAGTAACCACGATGTCTCCTTCACTGTCCCTTCTCCCCCCATTCTGTGTTATAAATCTAAACTGTTTAATTACGTGCCACATGTGCAATATTATTAGCAAGCCTAAAGCAGTGTGGCCTCTATTATATAAGCTTTGAGCTCTGAAGCAGAGGCACTGCCAGGAGACCGTGATTCTGAGCCTCTTTTCCATGCAGGTCTGTTTGGCTGGAGAACAGCATACATATAACATTGGCTTGAATTAACAACAAATGTTCATTTGGGTCACTGAGCTATTGCTAATGGAATTCTAATAGATGTCACCATAATTCAAGCTCTCTAGTTCTCTCAAGCAAGATGGCAGCTGAATCCAGGTACTATAATCTAAAGCCAACACGAGAATGCTCTTTCCTGATGGTTGAGAAGGACTTTTTCTTCTATATCTGCCACTACTTAGAGTCACTCATGTTATAGCTACAGTGGATAGAAGGTCTGTGTATTGGATCGGGCTGATAACTGGACCCAATTTGATGTGAGACATGTCACAAACAATTTTTCATCAAACTGGTTCCAATCGGGAAAATGTTTCCTAATAGGGCCAATTCAACTGGATTCAATATAAGGGTGTCTGATACATGTTGGGTTGGATTGGTGTAGGCCTTCCTCTTTTCAGTGGGCCATCCTCTTTTCTCAGAAACATTGCTGGCTCTGTGCAGCATTGGAGTCTGCTTTCCTCCCCAGCAACCACCTGACAATGCTCCGGGGAAGGAAGCAAAGTCATGATGTTGCATTATTTCCCTAGTGCATTATTGGGAAAAGAAATGGCTGTCCTGTGGCCATTTCCCCCAGTAATGAACTGGGGAAAGAACACATTATCATTACTTTGTTTCCTCCCTCAGGGCATTATGGGACCAGGACATAACGCCAGTTAGGAAAGTGTAGTTTCTAAAGCCCACTGTGGCTGCCTACAGAATTAGCATAGTTTTTAAGTTAAAAGAGAAAAAGAGAACTGTCCATACTCAGATGAAGCCATGCAGGCAGCAAAGCAGGCTGGAGGCACAAGTTCTAGAGAGCAGCTCTTGAACCAGCAAAAGGCTGATGCCAATGGAGCGTTTATGCAACTTGTGAGAGCCCTTCCCTTGCTGGATCCTCAGGCCAGCCCTATTCTAGAGGAGAACCTTGAGCTAGCCTCCCGCTCTTCCCAAATAGGCTCATTGGCAGGGAGGTCTGAGCAGCCAGGCAAGCACTTCGGGGCTGCAGACCTAGTCTGGCATGTTGTCACCCCCATTCTAGTGGACTTGGGGTAGGGTTGCCAAGATTCCATTGTTGGAATAAGAGACATAGAAAGGGAATATGTGGGGGTAATCAGGGGCCTGAGTAGCAGTGCTCTATGTGGTGTTGTTGTTGTTATTTACATCCCGCTCTTCCTCCAAGGAGCCCAGAGCGGTGTACTACATACTTAGGTTTCTCCTCACAACAACCCTGTGAAGTAGGTTAGGCTGTTTTATCCGCTTTCAACTTAAACTAGTTACAACTTAGATTGCTTCTTCTCTGCTTATTGATATAAACATGGTTAGCCAAGTTGTTAGCCAGCAATAATAGGTTTCACACATGAGCATAGTAATCATCACTTGCATGATTTTCATAATCCTGATACCTGGAGAATGGTAATTTAGGCAATCATTGGAGCACGGCTGACTTGGTTAACTTGGTTGTTAATGTTAATGTCCCCAATATGGGACTGCTGGCAACCCTAGCAGACTACCAGAACCACAGAGAACTCTGGTAGGGCAGGAGAAGAGGAAGGAGTTGAAGCTCATGAACCTTTATTTCATTATTAGTGAAAATAATGGATTTAATCTAAACCACAGATTCTTCCCATTAGCTGAAAATAAGGTACAAATGGTGTCCTGTAAGGGAGAGACAAATTTGGACTGACGTAAGAAATGTCCTTGCTAACATCCCTGTTGGTAACCCTATTTGGGGGTGATGGAGAGGGTTCAACACTGGGCCACCAAGTCAGCAGTGATCCATGCTTCCTTCAAGAGGGAGATTGGCTCTAGATGCTCCGGATGTGGAAGGCTGACATCAGCTTCAAGGGGGTAGGCTCCTCCCATGATTGGGTCTCCTCTGGATCAGAGTCTAGGTGAAACCCAACAAGAGCTTACAAGAGCCCCATACTGTTGGATCAATTTAATGAGGACACACACACCCATGCACCTGATCAGGATCCTATCACTTATGTATGATGCCATTCATTTTGGTGGTACACTAAAAATTGTGAACTAGTTCACCTTCGACCAACCCAGAAATGGTCTCAGTGCTTTCCCCTCAAATTGGAGAGCACTCAGGTCATTTGCCAAGCCAATCGAAGGCAGCTCAAAAATGATCTCTTGGCAGGCCATTTATGATATTTTATTTAAGGTAATTTTAATCTGTTTATATGATTTTTAGGTTTTGGTTTGATTAGGTTGAAAACTGCCCTGAGATTTTATATAGGGTGGTATATAAGTGCGATAGATAGATAGATAGATAGATAGATAGATAGATAGATAGATAGATAGATAGATAGATAGAATGCTATGGATAATGTCACAATGCATCAGACAGAAATCCATCTTGTAATACAAGCACCATATCTGACTGGATATAGTGCTAAAAGAATGTATTTCAGAGGGAAAGCACTGATTCAGACATGTGTACATAAGTATGGCAAATTATTGTAGATGCTGCACCTGCTGCATGTCAGAATCAAGGCTACACCTCTTAAATCCATTGCCTCAGCACTATATCCACTCAGATATGGTGGTGAGACAATACATTCATCTAATTCAGTTCTATCGCCACATCAATAAATGATCTGCCTATATTTTAAACTGCCAATCTTTGACAAGGTTGTGTCTGCAATTATGCCAGAGTACAGTGAGAGCTGGGCTGTTGGAGGAAATTGGATGACTATAGGCTTCTTTACTTACGCTAGAACTTGATGCCTTAGCAACAAATATATAGGTGGTAAATGCTACAGGTACAAAATTTAGTTGAACAAACAATGGAACCCAGGTCCACATCTTTACAAACAGAGTCATATTGAAGCTGCCATCATTTGTGACTATTAAGGCCAGAATTATATACTCTGCACAGCATCTCTCCAAGAGGTCAAGCAGAGAACTCTTCCAGCCATGCTACCTGAGGTCACCAAGGATCTTCTGTAATCAAAGGATTTGTTGTACCACAGTTCCTTCCTAACACTGACATACCATGACAGGGTATGTCAGTCCAGTAACATCGCAGGCTACAACAAGTTGTGTAATTGCACAGATGTTACACCAGAGTAAGCCCATTGTTTCCAGTAGGCTTACTGCTGTGTAACACCATCTGCACAATTTCTGCAGCTGTGCAACTTGCAAGCATGCCGTGTTTCTGGGCTGACATATCCTTGTGTGGTATGTCAGCCTCTAACATTGCCAGTAGCAAAAACTTCCTGCTGTGTAGAGAGCATTAAAGTTGATTTCTTAAGATTACCCTGTCCTGATTTATATCCTGTCTTTAAGGTCAATTTAATGCTTGCTCATTATCTAAACCCAACCTGAGGTTAAAATGCCATCAGCAATGTATTTAAACTTTTGATCGACTGACCTAAAATGCATAGGTCTCCTGTGGAACGTATGGTATGCACTGGCCAACTTAAAATCAAGCCTGAGCATTGTCTCAAAAGGTTACACTGTGGTCAAGGAGGACACTAGGGGCCAGGAGTGCTCTGCAGTGAGAAGGATCCTGAACAAGCAAGTGCTCAAACAAGAATTAAATGTGTTATTCAGTGCCTGATGTTCACTTTCTCACTTCTAGCCATGATAAAGAAGTGAGGTTGTGGTCTCAGGGAGCCAGTCTTTAACCTCTCTTTTCTTGTAACAACCAAGGACATATCTGAGAACAGACATTTTTAACAACCATACTGTGTGTGAGTGTGTGTGTGTGTGTGTTTTATTACGATACTTATTTGAGCAAGTCCAGTCAACGCTTTATTGCCTGAGGCAAAGTTCTTTAAACCACACAATGAATCTCCTCTGAGTATTTCCCACTAGCATGTAACCACAGAATTACAGATGATAGCAATAGTGTGGGGAAGAAACCCTAACACATTTCCTTGTATAATGGGGTGTCTTTAAAAAAAAACAAAAAACCTGCAATCATTTAAACAGAAAAACTGGGAAATGTTCTTGTTGTTGATGACATTATTTGTAACAACCATTTGCATTTCCATTCCTCTAGTCTCAGGGTGAACAATAAAAATTTCAAACCACAGAAAATGAGACATTAAACACAGCCTGAAATATCCCAATCATGTAAAGTTCAGATTAAAAAGCGATACGCTTTTTAACATTCCTTCAGATCATTCCCTGGCTACTAAATGCTTGCTGCTTTCCAATGAAAAGAGCACCCTCCTCTGTGACCCATTTCAACTTTCTTCAGAAAACCCCAAACCATCTTCCACTGCCCTCCTAACTTGTATCATCCCCTGCCTTACAGGAAAGCTCTAGGTGGCCTCTAACATATTTCTGCTTTCTCATATGCTTCTCATACAGGTGACTCTTTCCCCAACACCTTACTCCCTAACTTGTGGTTTCCCTCACACAGGAGGTGGTGGTGACTATAGTTTTTGCCTTAATCAATCTCATTCACCTGTCCTAATACCTTCAACCATCTTTATGCATCAGCTTAATCAATGCACCCCCACACACCCAGCATTTGCATCATATAAAGGAGATCTAATTAGTGATGTATAAGCCCCTTCTGGCTTTCTTGTAAAATCAATTGGGCTTTCAAGAGCTCAGGTTGAAAATTTCAGTTCTTTTTTCCATTCATTACAAAATTAATACCAGAGAGCTCCAAATGAACTGAATGCCCTCTTCATTTTTTTTTTTAAAATGGGGCCTTCTCTGTAGCATGTCAGTAGAGGTAGGCTCTTCTCTCTCTTTTTAAGCCATTCTGAGTTGAAAAGAAGGGGAAGTGTTCCCCTCAGCAGCCACCAAATGGTGACCACCATTTTGTTTTCCCATAATGTCTGGTTGTTGCACTGCTCCAGGACATTCTGAAGGGCAAATAGTAGCCACCAGAAAAACTTGATGGCCTCCAGTTGTGGCCAACAGTTTCCCCACAATGTCCTGTATCATTTTTTAAAGAAACGAAGTAAAGCCCAGAGCTGCCACTAAAGATAAATCCCAATTACAACATGAATTAAAAAACAAGAGCTCACACTCGGTTTTAAGGAAATGTGACAAGTGAATAAATAAACAAATTGAGTGGGTTTTAAACAAAAATGAATGGAATAATGAAACAGAAAAAATATTGCACACCCCCTAGTGAAAACCCCAATCTAGTTTCAAAGATACAAGGCCTTAAATAATTTGCTTTCCTTTTGCATTTTATGCCTGAGAAGAATGGGAATAGATAATTAGTGCTGAAAAGAAACAGTTCTCCACAGGAGTTCCCAACACCAAAACCATTCTCACTTCAATGCAGATGGTAGCCATACAATCCAGTCAGGGATCACCATCTGGCCTGCATCATGGCATGGGCTTCCTGCTGTGATGCTACCCTTGTGGTAGCTGCAATGTCAGCCTGAAACCACCTCAGGAAAGCAGCACAAATTAAAAAAAACCCTCCAGCCCCTCTGCATGAAACTCTGCTCCTTCTACCTGGTGACCAGATCAGAAAAAACTGGGACGGGCAGTTCTTCGTCTCTGGCATAGGCATCAGAATCAAGACCGGCAGGCAAGAGTCACTATACAGATTTATGTCTCCCTAACAAGCTCCTCAGCCAGACTGGAAAAGAGAGGTAGTAAGTACAAGTGGCCATCGTTCTCTGTGGTTTTACCACTCACAGTTTTGTGTATCTGCAGTAAGGCAATATATACCCAATCTCATTATCTGTGGTAAGTGATTTCGCATATCCGTGGTTTTCTGCATGAGAGGTACTGCCCTTATATAATCGAGCTTTTGTTGCACATACTTCTGGGTTGTGAAAGGAGTCTGGGGGAGGATGGTGGAGTGCTTTGTTCTGCATTTTTTGAGTTATTTGTGCTTCTAAAAGCCATTTTAGGTCTCAATAGGCAGCCTTGGGTATCCTTAGGGAGCCATTGGGAGACTTTCGAAGCCATGGCTCTGGAATGTCTGGAGGCTTTTTGGAGCCATTTCTGTGGAGCTTCTTGGAGGTGGATGAACTCCTGAAAACCCATCAGGAGGAGGAATGGAAGAACATCATCCAGGCAGCTCCTGAAAGTGATGAAGAAGAGGAGAAAGAGGAGGAGATGCTCCCCAAGCCCTTCACCACAAAGGGGCTGTCTGAGAATCTGCAGCTGGGGACTGAAGCTGGCCGATAGGGTCTTCGAACTCGATCCCCTGATGGAGCAAAGCACCACATTCAAAAAGCAGATGGAGGCTGCTTTGCAACCTTATAAGGACACCTACCAGCAAGACCAAGCAAAGCACCATCTCTAGCTAATACAAAAAGTTAGCCACAGCTCTGGAGTCGTTATCGGAAAGCAACATCTCCTTTCTACGAGTTTGAGGATAATGACGAAGACAATGCCAGCAGCAGGTCGGCCTCTCCATAGCCACTTTCTGCCACCTGATCTGTGCACCAAGCAGAAGACTGGAGCTGGAGTGCTGGGAACTCCAAGTCCACCGCAATAAGGTAAAGTGTGCCTCAAGTTGATTTCAACTCCTGGCGCCCACAGAGCCGTGTGGTTTTCTTTGGTAGAATACAGGAGGGGTTTACCATTGCCTCCTCCCGCACAGTATGAGCCAATGCCTTTCAGCATCCTCCTATATCACTGCTGCCCGATATAGTACCAGTGGGAATTCGAACCGCCAACCTTCTGCTTGTTAGTCAAGCATTTCCCTGCATCAAAAATGAAAAATGAAATGCAGAGGAATTTAACTCTCTCCACCACCACAGTGGAGAGAGTTAATACCTCTGCATTTTATTTTGGATTTTTGCTGCTGCAGGCCAGAGACTGGAGAGAGCTGGAGAGCTGCAAACTCCAGCAGTGGAGCAGTGGAGTGAGGTAGCTCATCTGCTTTTGTTTAATTCAATTCAATTCAATTCAATTTTAGCCAACCTACCAACCAACTGAGCCAAGGCGCTTGTGCTGTTAAGTGCTAGATTTCAACTGTGAAGTGAAAGAACTTCACAATTATGAAATACTGTTTGAGCTGGGGGGCATTGCTAGAGGAGTTGGAGAGTGGGAGATCTGAGGTAGACAAGGTACAGTGCTTATACTGTACTTATTTCTGTACTTATTTCTGCTGTACATTGACCAAGTACAGTAGGGTACTGTACTTTGTACTTCTGCTGTACTTTGATCAAGTACAGTGTTTCTGCTTTTTCTTTTTGACTGCTGTACTTATTTCTGCTTTTACTCTGGGTTTTTGATTATATATATATATATATATATATATATATATATATATATATATATATATAGTCATTATCCTGGGCTCTGGAACCTAACCCACCCCACTCAATTCCCATTGTCTTAAGGTCTAATTATTCACAGTTTTGTTATCTGCATTTGTAGGCCAGAATGGAACCCCTGAGATTAACCAGGGCCATGGGAAAGTTAAATAAGCACCTGCTGCCCCAGCACAACTTGCAGCTGTTGGGACAAGAGAACCACACAGCCTTGTCCAGTGGTCTAGGCCTTAAAACTCAGGCTTCCAAATGAAAATGAAGAAAGACTAGTACAAACAAAGAAGAGCTAAATGCATCCCAGTGAAGTAAAATTCCACTTATTCATATACAACAAGAACAAATATTTATATCGCTTTTCAACAAAAGTTTCCAAAGCAGTTTACATAGAGAAATAACAAATAAATAAATAAGATGGGCCCCTGTCCCCAAAGGGCTCACAATCTAAAAAGAAACATTAGACACCAGCAACAGTCACTGGAGGTCCTGTGCTGGGGGTGGATAGGGCCAGTTACACTCCCCTTGCTAAATAAAGAGAGTCACCATGTTTAAAAGGTACCTCTTTGCCCAGTTAGCAGTTTAAAAAAAAATGGCTGAGGGAGCTGAGCTGACTCCTAGCCTGCAGAGGGGAGAATGATAAGGGGATGCCACTCAACTTTTCATTGGGTACAGAAAGGAGAATACGAGACAGTCCTGCATGACATCTTCAAGCCAAACTATGTATCAAATAGGTATCTGTATATTTTTCCTGGCAGGGCAAGTAGTAGATTCAAGGGGGAGTATTTTAATTGTGAAAATAGCATGAGGGAAGTTAACCCACCTTCCCAGCTCTGTGGACCAAGCTCAAATGCCCCTATTAACATTTCTGGGTTGTTGTTGTTTTTAGAGATCATAATCTACTGCTACTATGAATATACTGCTTACCCACAAAAATTCTCAAAGCGATTTATGTAGAAAAATAAATAATAAATAAATGAGATGGTTCCCTATCCCCAAAGGGCTCATAAACTGAAACTAGCAACAGCCACTGGTGGGATAGTGTGCTGGAGCTGAATTGGGCCTGTTGCTCTCCCCTTGCTAAATATAAGAGAATCATCACTTAGGTTGTTCTTTGCACAGTTAGCTGGGGCTATTCACGAATCTCTTGTGTCACATCTAGTTTAGTCCTCACACTGGAGAGACAATAGCCCTATTCACAAGCAATCTTCCCCACAGGAGGAGAAGCAGGCCCATGCCTCTTGGCCCTACCTCCTGACATCAGTGCACCCACTGTCCACACCCCCTAGCAGCTATGACTTTGGCATTTGTCTACACTGAACATGCAGACGCCATGCATGTTTTCTGAAGTCCTGGACAATATTCCAGTGGAAACTTTTCTGCTACAGAACTGCTTTGTTAAACTAATTACTATTAATGAGGATGTGGGATAATTCAGATAGTCAGAACAGGAAATTTGTGAATATTATGTGGCTTAAGATTTCCCTATGAATTGATTGATGGTTAGCCCTTCTTTTTTTATTATTTGCACTGTTGTCCATTTATAGAAGACTGGTATGTTTGTGCTTGAAAATATCAGTTGACTTTTTGTATCAATTTTTCCATTTTTTTTTCTTCTCGTTTTTTTAAAGTTGGAATGTACCCCAGAATTAATTACACTACATGAATGGTGTGACAGTGATGACTGGATGTGCAAAGTGCTACAGAATGAAGCCAACTGTGCAAGCAATGCTATAACAATGATTTAGATCTGCATGATACTTCTGCCTATGCTTCTGAACAGACAACATGATGCACCATTGAGTTAAGTGAAGATGATAATACACATACAGTGCACAACAACTCAGTGTCCTGAACATGCAGTCTCTGCTCATGAAAATATAGAAATTATATTTTCTGAAATTATGGGGTAGATTTTGCACATCTCCAAGTACAAGTAATCAGTCTGACTTCCCGGATAAAGGTTTTGAGGCTACCTCAATAAAACTCATAGGATTGTAGTTTGTGGGTTGTGTGCCTGGGAGTGCACAGCAGCATGGAAATAAAGGCTGAGGCCTGGAACCAGAGTTTGCCTCTGGCAGTTTTACTGTCCTAGTTCTGACACTTTGTGCCATTCAAGCAGTGGCTATGCTTTGCAGTAGAGGTTGCTGCATTTCAATGTGCTGTAATTTTGATCAGCAAAACTGTTTGGCATCCCTTGGGAAAATAAGCTGCTGCATAAACTGTAAAATACATCACTATTATGTCTGTTTTCCTAACTAACCTTCTTCCATTTGTACTTGGAATTTTTCTCTTAGTTTACGACCTTGCATTTTATCTAAATTAAATCTCATCTTGTTAATTTTCACACAGTTCTTTAAACTCTCAAGATCCTTTTGTTATCTCTCTCCATCTTCCACAGTTTTACGATCCCTCCTAATTTGGTATCATCTGCAAATTGCATCGCCGGGTGTATATTATTTAGGGAGGGGGGGAACCACATTAAGCTGCACTGCGGCCAGGACCGACCCTAGTGACACCCCTTCCCCATTGATTATCTTCTAAATTGATGCTGCGCCATTTATAATTGCAGAACACAGAGTCATAAGTAGAAGTAACGAGTGGCAATTAAAAATAAAAAGGGGGGATTTGCAGAACGTCAATAAAGGCTGTAGAAGAATCTCTCAGAGGAAGCAGCTTATTGCTTAAAAATAATAAAGTAGTAAGTAATGCAGAAAATTATACATTTTCAAGGCACTTCTCAAGAATAATTGCTAACCACGAAGATTAAACTATTCTGTGCAAAATGTTCACGATATTCTGATGTCCATCCATTTGAGGTAAAGAAATCTGGTGTGTCAAGGAGATGCACCAGATCACTTAGGACTACAGGAAGAAGTTGGGATGACTTATTCTTCAGTTTCCACATTTCAGTTCCTGCACACATGCTCCTAATAAACACCCTCTATAGGCATGCAAAGCACTCTTTAATGGTGGAAGTATAATGTTCCCAAAGCTAACTCTTACGACCCACAACGCTTAGGATAGATGACAGTTCACAGGCAACTTTATAGCCTTGATTATGTGAATTTATGCACACAGTCATTATGTTCTTGGTTTAAATGTCATCCCACATCACTTTTCAGCTTCTTGATGGTCTTGAGCCACACTAGAATGCACAGAAGCATGGAGATCCTTTTGCAGGCAGCTTCCAAGGGTGCCAGGGCCACAGCAAGGTCCTTCTCAACTCTTGGCTGGCTTCCAGTGGCTGAGACAGCTTTTCTGCTAGCGGTCAGCCTGGTTTCAGGCAGAAGAGAAGGCAGCAAAGTAATATATAAGACAATTCTGAATTAGCATCAGAAGTAAATGACAACATTCCAGCCATGTTACAAAACTCCTATGTCATCCAGCTGAGGAAGGCACACTCACTTTGAGAAAGATGCCCCTTATTCAGAAAACCACACTTCTCATTTTCTGGACCAGACTGTATGAAAGCAATGAGAAACCATACAGGTTCAAGGAATATTCAAGTCAAATATACAAAAAATTGTGTAGAAAAAGATAGTATCCTTTGTTCCTGACACAGTTTGAGATATACTCTTTCTTTCATGATACAGACTTTACAATTCAACTGAGACACTTAGATATGATCATCTTGAGTGGTATCCAATCAGTGATGATGATGATGATGATGATGACCAGAAAACTTCCTTTAGAAATATACTTAAGCCAAACTCATTGGTATCTGCTCAAATCTACTATAAGATAATCTTGAAATGAATCAGGAATAAATGATGGGCTCTTTTTTATTCTGCTGAATTTTTTTTTCTTGGATAGCTTATGCCACCAATTTAATTTCATTCATTCAAACATTTGCTTTTAAAAAAACCACTTGTGAGTATTGTTTTTATAGCATTAGAGGATTAAGTCAAGCAAATAGAAAGAAAATTAATTCCCAAATACTTCTGTGGGTGCAAAAGTGGAGTACAAGTATAGCAATGTATAATCTTCCCAGCCATTCTCCACTAGAACCAGCAAAAGGCTGCTCTGGGACTGAAGCACAATGGATAGAGCAAACCTCTATTCACTACCAAAAAAGATTAGGAGAAGATGCTCTCACACAGAGGATCAGAGAGGTACTGGAGATGAGAAGGCTCTGGTGGTGGACAAGATGGGCAAGCACACCATGAAGTAAAAGAAGATCAGGGTCCCAGGGACAGCTCAAGTTTCCTCTCCGAGCATGAGGTGGAAGGGGAGGCCACTGGCTTCCAGCTCTTCATATACTTCCCCTGGGACACATGGAGCAGGTTGCTCTTTGTCTTGGCTCTTGCACCCCACCCTCCTCAGCCTTTGCACTCCTCAGCTTCCCTGGTAGCACACAGAGTGTGCCATTCCACACACACACACACACACACACACACACACACACACCCATCCCCTGCAGCTTCCCCCTCCCCCGAAAAATCCGGTGGAGCCACTCTTCTCCCCAGCTCAGCTGGGCTTCTTCTTTACCCCCTCGTATTTTACTCAGTGGTTTGCTGGTTCTATTGCTGCCACCACTAATCTGCTCCTACTGCTAGCATATTCAAAAGCCAGCGTGGAAAAAAGTGTGGAGCAGAGTAGAGTGTTGGGATAATGCAGCACTCAACTCTAGCCCAGGACTCTGTTCTCCTCTTCCACATTTCCTTCCACTCCCTTCTCCTCTGGCTTTTAAAAATGGCAGAGGTGGGAATGGAGAAGGAAAACTGCAACCGTGCCTGGTATGCTGCCACTGGGTGAGGCGTTGGGGGAGGCGGCAGAGGGTGGCCCCGCTACTTTTTTTCATTTCTGTGCAGAAAGAGTTTTGTTCTGGGTGGCGGTATCAAGGCAGTGTGTGCACACCTACATTAGGAATGGGGCCTTCCTGATTCAACCTGAGCGGGATCTAAAATGAATTGTGGGGACATCCAAAAACTTGTGAGCACACGCACGTGCACACGCCTTAGAAGGAACAATGGTGGCAGGTCAGCAAAGGCAGCAGGTCAGCAGAGATGGCCAGCGGGCAATTTGCCACCTCCACCAATCTACCACTTGAGGCAGACACCTCACCCAACCGCAGCAGGCTGGTCATGCAAGTCCCCCGCCCCGCCAGATAGCTGGAGATAGCTATCTGGAGTAAGGACTTAAGAAACCAATATGATAGAAAAGGAGGAGAACAATGCAGCTTTGATTAGAGCAGAAATTACAGGAGAAATTGGCTTTTTTTTTTTTTTTTTTTTGTGGTGGTGGTGGGGAGCACCAGACTGAAAATTACAATGCAATAGGACAGAATGCAACTTTATTCTTGTCCCCCATTCTGTTCTCAGGAAGACAGCAGTCAAAGCTCAAACATATGTATGAGAACACTATAGCTCTAAACACAGTTACCCTAGGCAAAACAGCATGTAGAGTGTACACATTGTGAAATGCAGAAACAGGTCACATGCTATGCATTCTCCTAGCCCCACCGTTAAGATACATCATGTGATCAGGCACATGTATGCCACCAATACAGTCTGCTTCTATTTTAAAAAAGGAGGAGAGGGAGGGCAGGTTGTGTAAGCACCTAATCACATAACACATTTAATACACATGAGTGTGGAATATGTGAGCCTAAGACTCATGCCCACCCTCCTCCACATATTGCCTATCATCCTACCTGGGCTATGAGCTGGCTGAGGCTGACATGGGGCTGACATTCATGCACAGGCATGAAACATGGGGCTTTAATGAGAAAATGCTCTGTGGGTGACCCGGAGAAGACACTGAACCCCAGATTCAAGGAGATGGAGTGTAGAGGACAGCACCACAGCTCTTAGATGAGAGGGGAGAACCGAGATGCAATCAAAATAACAATGCTTTCCCTTGTAAACGGTTAGCATGCATTTAGCCTCAAATTCATGTGTTACCTTCAGCCAAAGCTTCTCAAGAAGAATTATGGGAATCAGCCTTTAGTGGTTTCAGTTATGCTTTTCTTTCTTGGACGAGAAAAGCCAAGAACAAATTTCACTAGAGTGTGTTGCAGAGCAGGATGGTGGTGGTGAAGGAGGTAGTTAGTATGAATGAAAACATAGGGTCAGAGCATCTGCCAGGATGGCTGCATGTCATCTGATGGCAGGTGCCAATTTAAAGCAGCTGGAACTCTGGCTTGTAATAGTGAGGTATTGCATTTCACAACTATGTTTTTGAAACTTTGCTCTCCTTGTAAACAGAGGCTTCCACTCTTTCCTAAACCCATCCATAATTTTATCAGATATACAAGCAGCAGCTTAGTGGGGACACAAGCTTTGGGAAATGTGCACTTGGAGAAACTGACATGGTTTCAATGACACCCTCTGGTGTTATCATCTGGAATGACAAGGAACAAACAACCCTGTGACAATCTGCTTAATCAGGAGAATGACTCGACAAAGATTTCAGAATTCTTTTTTAAAAAGCTCTTGCTCAGCCTCTTTCCATAAGCCTGTCTACCCAAGTATGGCCATATAGCTGTCTTGCCATATAGGAAAGACAGGATATAAATTTAAAAAATAAATGCACTGGATTGAATATTACACAGATAGCCCTTCTGTCCCTCCCCATTTTTCAACCAGTCAGATGGGTGCTTCTGAAATTTGAGAGGAAGTTGGTCTTGTGGTAGCAAGCATGACATGTCCCCCTAGCTAAGCAGGGTCCACCCTGGTTGCTTTATTTATTTATTTATTTATTTATTTGATTGATTGATTGATTGATTTCTGTACCACCCTTCCAAAAACGGGAGACCACATGTGAGCACTGGGAAGAGCAGAAGGTTCCAAGTTCCCTCCCTGGCTTCTCCAAGATAGGGCTGAGAGAGATTCCTGCCTGCAACCTTGGAGAAGCTGCTGCCAGTCTGTGTAGGCAATACTGAGCTAGATAGACCAATGGTCTGACTCAGTATGTTTCTACTTTCTTGCTATGAAAGTGGAAAAGAGATAGCATCATACCAGTGAAGCTGAACACTTGGTGGAATTACTCCCATGACTGTTTTTTTAAAAAAGTCTTTAATTAGCTTGGTAGTTCCCAAAGCAATATGTTGGCAGCACAGGCGGTGGGGGGAGCGCTGTAAATACAAATGGAAGTGCAGGACACTATTTATAGCAAAGAATCAGATGTCAAAGGAACATACAATAAATGAAATTTTCTCCATGACATATGGGGACACCAAGAAAAGCTCCTTTTATGTTCTTTCCCCTAGATTGTTAGCTTGTGGGCAGCAGAAATCTGCTACCGCTGCCATTGTGAATAAGCCCCCAACCCCAACCCCTGAATTTCACAACACTTTGATGGTCTACTCATGAAAGTATCTGTGGTCTTATTGCCAGCAAAATCTTTGATTCCAGGCCTAGCGCACAACCCTGTATACAGTGGATTTAGCATTAGGTCAAAAGAGCCCTATTCTCATTTCACTGCACAGTACATCTGCACTCAGAGCTTGAGTAACCATATATCTGGGAAAGAGCAAGGGGTCCAGGAAGCACATGCATTTCCAATAATGGCCTGCAAATACCATAGTATGCAAATGCACACAATGGAAGGAAAGGTCTTTGTTGAGCCTTTGCAGGGCCTTCCAGGCATGGAACCATCAATGTAGTGAAAGACCGTGCTCAAATTTTATTAAACATGTTTAACCCGATCCCATGAATATATTCTCAGATGTTAAGGGGGGGAAATGACTATGTTCAGTGGGGTTTTATCCCAAGCAAGTGTGCATAGGATGGTAGCCTTCATTAATTTCCAGTGCTGACACAGAAGAAGAATGTAACTGAATAGTATATGACATCTTTCACAGTATATATAGCACTTAGCAATAGCAATAGCACTTACATTTATATACCGCTTTATAGCCGAAGCTCTCTAAGCGGTTTACAATGATTTAGCATATTGCCCCCAACATTCTGGGTACTCATTTTACCGACCTCGGAAGGATGGAAGGCTGAGTCAACCTTGAGCCCCTGGTCAGGATCGAACTTGTAACCTTCTGGTTACAGGGCGGCAGTTTTACCACTGCGCCACCAGGGGCTAACCTTATGACATGAAAAGAGCCATTTGATGAACAGGACAGGAAATATATCTGTGCATCTGTGCAGAGCATATTTAAACCTGAAGGCATGTAATAACAACAGGCTGATTATTGCTTAACATGCTTCAGTTGCATTTTTTGCATATTCAGTCCAACTTGGCCAAAGAGTGGCAAAAGGGTAGATTTCTTCCCATCAAAACCCAATATTTCCATGGAAGATTCCGTGTGAAGCAGAACTGAGCTCTTAAATACACTGAGCTCTTGAATATGAATACAACAAATATTTATATACCACTTTCAACAAAAGTTCCCAAAATGGTTTACATAGATATAAATTGAGTCCCCTAGGGCTCCATTCTGTCATCAATGCTTTTTAATATCTATATGAAACCGCTGGGTGAGGTCATCAGGCGGTTTGGTGCTGGGTGTTATCAGTATGCTGATGACACCCAAATCTACTTCTCCTTTTCATCTTCAAGAAATGGCACTCATTCCCTAGATGCCTGCCTACAGGCAGTAATGGGATGGATGAGGGAGAACAAAATGAAGCTGAATCCAAGCAAGACGGAGGTGCTCAATGTGAGGGCTCGGAATCTGAGGTGTGAGTTAGATCTTCCTGTGCTGGATGGGGTTAAACTCCCCCAAAAGGAGCAGGTGTGCAGCTTGGGAGTACTCCTGGACCCAGGCCTCACCCTGGTATCTCCGGTGGAGACCATGGCCAGGAGTGCTTTCTATCAGCTTCGGCTGATTCGACAGCTGCGCCCATTCCTCGAAGAGGATGACCTCAAAACAATGGTGCATCAGCTGGTAACCTCCCGGCATGACTACTGCAATGCGCTCTACGTGGGGCTGCCTTTGTACATACTCCGGAAACTTCCGTTAATTCAGAATGCGGCCGCCAGATTGGTCTCTGGGGCAACCCGGAGAGACCATATCATGCCTGTTTTGAAACAGTTACACAGGCTGCTGATATGTTTCTGGGCAATATACAAAGTGCTGGTTATTACCTTTAAAGCTCTGAACGGCTTAGGTCTGAGTTATCTAAGAGAGCGCCTTCTTCTACTTGATCCCCCACCGCATGTTAAGGTCATCTGAGGAGGTCTGTCTCCAGTTGCCACCGGTTTGTCTGGTGGTGACGCAGAGGTGGGCCTTCTCTGTAGCTGCTGTGGAATGCACTCCCGGCAGAAATTCGTAATTTGAGATCATTGCTGTCCTTCAGGAGAGCCCTTAAAACCTATCTGTTTAGCCTGGCCTTCCAGGGTTTTAAATGATTAACTGTTTTACATTGTTTTAAATTGTTGCCCTGATTTCCAGGGTTTTTAGCTGCTTAATTGGTTTTATTGTGTTTTAATAGTTTGATTTTAATTGTTAATTTGTTTTAATTGTTTTTATCATGCTGTAAACCGCCCTGAGCCATTTTGGAAGGGCGGTATACAAATCTAATACATACATACATACATACATGAAATGGCTCCCTGTCTCCAAAGGGCTCACAATGTAAAAAATTAACACAGGATAGACACCAGCATCAGCCACTGGAGGGATGCAATAATTAGGGCCAGTTGCTCTCCCTCTGCTCAATAAAGAGAATCACCACCTTTAAAAGGTGCCTCTTTGCTCAGTTAGCAGGGAATAGGAGAGGGATAATTATTCTAGGACAGGCCAGGACAATTTGCAACCATCAATCATAATGCCTGTCCAGTCAAATGCTGTGCCCTATGAGGTATGTACTTCTCCACCTCCACTGCTCTGCAACCCCTGGTTGGTTTGCTCTCTAGGCTGATGGCAATCCTGGGAGGTGTATCCAACCCCTCCTGAGCAACACCCTGTGACTGGCATGCTCTGTCCAGCTTTGGGTCCCAAGTTGTACTGGCCTCTTCTAGAATGATCTGGAATCCAAGAGACCCATTAGACTAACAGAAAAGAAGGGAGGAAACCATAGAAAACAGATCATTCCACTATTCACTTCAGCTGCGGCAGCCATTCCTGGCCATTCCTAAAGACAGAACTTTAGGAGAGGACAGAGGTTTCACTGCTTTTACTAATAAAGTGCTCAGTTAAGTAATTAACCATGAGGCAGAACCCATAACTATAAATACATCTTCATTACCTGCTTCTACTTCTGACTATCCTTGAAGGGTTTTTTTTAAGAACAAATGAAACATTCCTCCAACCCTACCATCATCAGAAACTTTCTCTCTCCAATTACTCTGCACATTCTCAGTTGCTGCCTCCCAATCCTGCTATTATCTCAAAGTACACATACATGGTTCTGTCCCTCTGAGTCAATTCAGACAATACTGTCCTCCAGTTCTGTCCACCATGTGATGAGGATTGTGACCACACACATTCCACCCCCACTCCTAACGTGCTGCCCTGTTTCTACCCCAAATCTCCTTCGGAAGAGAGTGTGTGCATCCACACACCAGCCAAACATACCCCGAAATCCCTTCAAGATCCTTGGACCCACTTCACACACAAGTTGGGCTTTGTCTTGCGAATTCTAGTTTATCTTGAGTTATTTCTGGGTTTTAAAATTGCTGGTTTTAAAGCTTTTTTTTTTCCTTCTGGAAATGCCAGAGCAAATAGAGAGAGGCACTGGTGTGGAATCATTAGCATGATAAGAGGGATACTCTCTTTACAAATGCAGATGTAGCTCTTTAGTAATCTCTTCCCCACCCCCCAGTAGCTAGAAGGAAAATATGGAGGCATGCCATGTGAACTTGCATCAAAAGCAAACCCGAGAACAGAGGGAAGGGGCTGCTTCCCTCAATGCCACGAGTGTAATTCAACGTGGCTTCGCTCAACATTTACCCTGTAGCATGAAGCCATGTGTGAATATCTCCATGGTATTTTTTTAAAAATTCTATTTTAGTACCGTATTTAAAATGCACATGAGGGGTGATTTGGATGAACGCCCCACCCACACAAACACACACAACACACAAGGCAGAACGGAACCATCTTCTGGAAGGAGGAGTGGGATGTATGCACTCACACACCCCTTCACATAGCAGCCATGGCCAGTGGACAATATTATCCAAACCCGTCCTCTTTCTTCCTTCAAATCTTTTCCTCTCAAACCCCGGCTTTTCTGTGAAATTCTAATCTCTTAGTCCTAACCGGAAAGCCAGCGTGGAGAGAGACCAGTGACCATCTATCAGCTTCACTGACCTCACAGAGTTGTTGTCAAGCTGAAAGGATGCAGGGAAGAAGCACAAGCACATGCATTACCCTGACCCTCCCTTGGAGGAATGATGGGAGAAGCATGTAATAAATATGCAATGTAATAAATAAATCCTCAACTAAAACAAAGCAAATATGCTTGCATATATTCAGACCCTGAAACAACTGCCTCTCTTGTCCCCTACTGTCCAATTTAAAATATTAGCTCCTTTGGGACAGGTAACTGCTGTTTTGTTTTAGTTTAATTTGCTTTGTAAGGTGACATGTTCACTGAAATAACAATAATTATCATTATGGCAGCAGCTTTTATTCCCATGGAGTAGGAAAGTGATACTAGGAAGACCACAATGACAAACAAGGAAAACCATCCAGGAACAAAACGGAGTGGAAAACTGAATAAGAAAGGTTTTGTCATTTCTGTCTCGAATTATGTTGGGGACGTTGAACTCCATTTTATTGAGAAATCAATTCTAATTTGGCAATCTGCACAATATCTGGCAGAAGGCACTGGAAACAAGTCTCCATTGAAAACTGCCAGCCAATTTGCTTCTGCTGACTTTATGCTAACAAACAGAAGCCGGGCAGGCAAAGTGTGGCAGGCAGCCCTTGTGGCCCAGATGACATTTTCTCAGTGAATACGCCGGCTAATAAAGGTTGAGAATCCTTCCACACCAGTTTCACACTTAAGCATTTGATTTGCAGGGTCTGGAGTAAAAAGAAAAAAAAATCCTGGACAAAAATGAGACGCTCAAAGAGCTAAAGGCCAGAAGTATACTAAGTGCCCCAAAGAGCCAATCTGTATGCTACAGGTTTAGTGAAAGGTGAAATCTTGAGAACAGCTTCCTGCCTCGGCTTTTATAAAAGCTTAACACCATTTGTTCTTCAATTCTACTGATCCTGAAAGTCCAGCACCAGGTCCTGCAAAAGACTGTCAAAATGGGAAGAAAAATAAAGCTTTTACAGGGTAGTAAATTATTGAAGAAATGGTGTATATTGAAGTTGCAGAAATGTACTGCGTAAAATTTATCATGTCTACGTGTCTGGAAACATAAAATGTGCTGTTTAATGCGATGTTTTCTTGACCTTTAAGTAGTTGCAGCTGTCCTAACCTTATTTGCAGTATATAGGTATTCACGCAGAATTTATACCAAGTATCTTTTTCAGATACCATGGACAGCCAGGCAAACAAACAAATGGATCACAGAACAAATCAATCCAGAATTTTCACTCGAGGCACAAGTGATCAGGCTCAAACGATCATACTTCGGACACATTGTACAAAGACCCAGCTCCCTGGAGAAGTCCATAATGCTGGGGAAAGAGGACGACCAGCAGCAAGGTGGATAGACTAGATTACAACAGCAATGAATGCACCACTGAGAGACCTTAAAGGCCAAGTTGAAGACAGACCATCCTGGAGAGAATCTATCTATGTAGTCACTAAGAGTCGACACCGACTTGACAGCACTTAATCCAAAAATCAATCTTTTTCAGTGGGCTGAAGGTTCCAGGTGCTAAACATTCTTTACCAACTGACAAAAAGGCTATCTACAAATTCACTGTTTGGACCAAGAAGGAAAGAGTTGTTTTTATGTTAATGAGCTGGTTTGGACAATACTCTAGACTGTCCCAATTCAAAGCCAGGGGAAAAAGCATTGGTATGCATGTGTTATTGTTGAATTGTACAAGGGTGATCATCCAAACAGCTCCTCAATGCACAATTTTAATACTGCTTTGCCAGTATGAACCTGTGTGCGGAGCCAATGTTGCTGGTAGGTCCAATTTCGAATCACATTTTCAAACCAAAGGTATAGCCCCTGTTAAAAATTAGTCGCTCACTAGAGATATAGAAATAGATAGCAGAATGGGTAAGCCCCATATCCCAGTCCTCCAACAGGTAAAAGCTACAGTATCTGCCAAGGCTGTGAAATGAAACTTCTGATCTCAAAAAGATTTCCAGATTTGTGTCTACAGAGGTGTCACCCAGCCTACCAAAGATATCTTTGGTTGAGCTAAAAAATATACACACAAACAGAAAAGATGGCAAAATGCACTGAATAATGGCATTTCAGTTTCTTAACGTCATATCCTTTCCTTTAATGAAACAGAATAAAAAATACGATCTTCAAATTACTTCACTACTCTTTGGTCAGGTTCAAACAGTTTTAATCTTGCAGGAAGCTTCACTTTGACCAAAGTTTGAGATTCTTTGCCCTAGTACCACTGGAAGAGGTTTCCTCTATTGAAGGTTTCCCTCTACAATCAGAAGCACATATTTAGAAGTGTACCATGACTTACCTTTCCACTCTCCATTTAGAACCAAGTTCATTGCTCCATAAGGACCCGGTTGCCTCCTCTCACATCAGCAGCATTCTCTCAGCCTTTAGAAAGATCCATTTTCCTTTTCTTATTCCCAAAAGTCAGTAAAATCTAGGGCAATATGTCCTAAAAGTATTATTTTTCTTCAAGTCCTCCCCCCCCCCCCGACAAAGAAGGCTTTGGTTCTTTTCTCTTAGAGGAAGACAAGCATTCAAACCAGCATTGGAAGTGTTGCAAGCTACCCTCCTTTCCCTTCTGTCACTTTGCATCCCCAAGAAGACTCTTGAACAGGTTCTTGGAAAAGCTATAGACTTTTGACCTGCCACAAGACTCCAAGTCTCACAGGACTCCAAACTACAAAAATCCATGTCTGGAAAGGATGAATGTTCTTCTCTAAGAAAACTAGGTGTGAATTTGTTTTAAATAATTGACTTGGCAAATGTGATTTGCCATTACATTGTCCCAGACTACTTCGAAACACATTTTTGCAAAGCCATTTCCTTCACAACAATAACCATTATGTTCCCTTTTGCTTTAAGTATTTTCTTCCCTTGATACCACCTACAGATAACTTAGAGATGGAGGAACCTGTTCCACAATTGCAGATGTCAGGTCTAGCCTAGGAGCTTTGTAGTGTGCTGCAGAATCTAGTGCAGAATCCGTCTCAGATCAAGAAAGCTCAGCGCAGGGCTGGCTAAATGCTGAGGTTGGAAAGGGCCAAGCCCCAAGAGGGGAAGGATGAGGAGGGAAGGGATAGGACGGATAAGGACCTAGAAAGCTGCCTTCTACTGAGTCAGACTCTTGGTCCATCTAGCTCAGTATTGTCCACACAGACTGGCAGCAGCTTCTCCAAGGTTGCAGGCAGGAATCTCTCCCAGCCCGATCTTGAAGATGCCAGGGAAAGAACTTGGACAAAAAATGCAAGCGTGCAGATTCTCTTCCCAAAGCGATCCCATCCCCTAAGGGGAATATCTTACAGCAGGGTTTCTTAACCTTGGGCCCCCAAATGTTGTTGGACTACAACTCCCAGAATACCCTGCCACAAAGGCAATGTCTGAGGATTCTGGGAATTGTAGTCCAACAACATCTGGGGGCCCCAGGTTAAGAAACCCTGTCTTACAGTGTTCATACACATAGAGGCTATTCCCATGATCACTGGAAAGGGGGCTAAGGGAGCTTATCCCACTTTCCAGGGATTGTGGGAATCACCGGGCTTGCAGGAGAGCCTGGTGCTCCCAAGGTGGCTAGCCCGCCTAATTCCTCCTCCCCTTAAATGAGGTTAACGGAGCAAGCGCTCTGTTAATCTCATTTGATTGTTTGTGTGTTGCTGCGGCCTGTGGCGATACATGAGTAGACCCCTGACCGGGAGGCTGCAAGCAGCCTCCTGGGCTCAGGGGTCTCTCCAGGATGCCCCGTGCACTTGTGCAAGATGTCCTGGAACTTCCGGGGGCCACGCAGCCCCTGATCCCCACAACCCTCGCTAGCTCCATGATGGAGCCGGCAGCCATGTGGGCGGCTGATCCACCTGCTCAGCTACAGGCGTCTGCTTGTCTGCAGGGAGAGAGTGCTCTGAGCAGACCCAACTTAGCAAAGGGGACAATTTATGTTCGCTACCACAAGATCAGGCCACCTTAAGTGGCGCAGCAGGGAAATGCTTGACTAATAAGCAGAAGGTTGCTGGTTCTAATCCCTGCTGGTATGTTTCCCAGACTATGGGAAACACCTATATCAGGCAGCAGCGATACAGGAAGATGCTGAAAGGCATCATCTCATACTGCGCAGGAGGAGGCAATGGTAAACCCCTTCTGTATTCTGCCAAAGACAACCACAGGGCTCTGTGGTCGCCAAGAGTCAACACCGTCGACACACTTTACCTTTACCACAAGATCAGCTTTCCTCCATTGGTCTAGTATTGTCTATACCAGAAGTTCCCAACAGGGGTACTAATAAGCTTATCCACCACTTAGTCTGGATATGAGCCAGTAGTTTGTCTCTCTGACTGTAACACGTAAATTTTTCTTTGTTATGTATTTCTGTGTATACACACACACACACACACACACACACACACACACACACTTAAATGTTACAGTTATGAGATGGACTACTCCCGACTCCCGTCACTGGCTTGCATCCAGATTAAGCTACTAATCAGAAGTCTCGTTGAAATTAATGAGTAGCTTAGTCTGGATGTAAACCAGTGACTATAATACTTAAAAGTGTGTGCGTGTGTGTGTTCACATGTGTGCATACGTACACACACACACACACAAAATCTTTATGGGGTACTTGATACCACTGATCTACCTTGACTGGCAGCAGCTCTCCAAGCTTTCAGGTCAGAGTCTTTTCCAGCCCTGCCAGGAGCATTTCCAGATGGGGATTTTTGCTCGGAATCGTATGCGTCCGCAAAATATTGTCCGTACAAAATATTGGGGAGTGCTTCATACACGATTGGGCTTTTTCATTGCACATTAGAGCCTAGCCTGATTTATGTCTGGGGTGGGGAAAAAATCCACATTTTGTGTGTGTGTGTTTTACACATTTGAACTCACAGTAATGCAAGTTTGCTGCGAACTGAACGCTACCCAAAAAACCCAATGCAAAAAGTGGATTTTTTTTAACCCTGGATATAAATCGGGTTTTCTTCATTTATTTATTTATAATATTTCTATAGGGTTGTACTCTAACGAGCAGTGACAAATCCGAATCGTGTGTGAAGTGCTCCCCGATCACTTGCAGGGACTTCAGGGTAAATCTGCCCAATAAGTGAGTGTGCCCGCTCCATTCCGGAGGAGATGTGGGTTAAAAGCTGGGTGTGAAAAACTTCCTGGAGATGCCAGAGACTGAACCTGGGACTTTCTATAGACAAAGCCGGTGCTCCACCAGTGGCTTCGCCCCCCCTCCAATTCCACCTGGAGTTCATTTGATCGTTTAACTGGCCTGGCTTTAAAAATATATATATAAATTGGGGAAGGAAATGGGAGAAGAAATGATGAAAGGATGATGCACAGTACTTCATTGGCCTTTCATAAGTTACTCTTCTATTTCCTTCCCCTTTTCATTTTTCCATTATTCCATTATCAATCTCACTCCAAGGGGCCACCAGGGAGTGGGTGAACACTGGCCCCCTCTCCCCTAGCTATGCCCCTGACCCAGTACTAGGTAGGTAGAAGGGCATGTGCTGGGCCGGGAGGAAGAGGAGGAGGATCAAGATGTCTCTGCATGTATGTCTAGTGAACTGGTTGTGGCTGCTGCCTGCTGCCACTAGCAAAAGAGACGGTGTGTTGGGTGAGGTGGTGGAGGTGGCAGCATTTTGAGCTTTGCCCCGCCTCAAACATGCCAAACTGTATAGGTACCATATTAGCTGTTCTTTATCTGAAAAATCCCTAGAGTTACCAGAGAAAGATTGGTTGGGTACCTACTGTTTTTTGTATTTTCAAGGGGAGAGCTTCTCTCATCCCAGCATGCCTGTGTGTGCCAATCCGAGATCTTTTTATTTATTTTATTTATTTCTACACTGCCCAAAACTTATGTCTTTCTGGGCGGTTTACAATGAGAATCATTTAAAACATCAAATCACTTAACAATTAAAATCATTTTAAACATTTAAAATTTTAAAACATTTAAAACCCAGTATTTAAAAAAAAAATTTTTTTTAGAGCCATAGATCTAATTAATAGCCAGGGTAAATATATCTTCAGTGCCTTTTTAAAAGTTGCCAGGGATGGGGAGGATCTTATTTCAACAGGGAGTGCATTCCAAAGTCCAGGGGCAGCAATGGAGAAGGCCCATTTCTGTTTAGCAGCTAGACGATTTGGCGACACCCGCAGATGACAACCTCTCCATAATTATTATGCAAAGAGCTTCCCCAATTAGCATTTTAAGATTGCAATCCTAAACAAAGTTATCTATCTATCTATCTATCACATGTATATACGGCCCAATCTTTCATCTCTGGGCGGTTAACATAAAACAAAATACATATAAAAAGTTAAAACAATTCAACAATTTAAAATCAATCACAAAATTAAAACCAACAAATTTCAAAAAGCTGAGAAAGCTTGGTTGAAAAGATGGGTTTTCAGATTTTTTTAAAAAGGAGGAATACATCCCATTTAATTCAATTGACTTAAAGGTAAAGTGTGCCGTCGTGTCCATGTCGACTCCTGGCGACCATAGAGCCCTGTGGTTGTCTTTGGTAGAATAGAATACAGGAGGGGTTTACCATTGCCTCCTCGCACGCAGTATGAGACGAGACAGTATCAGCATTTTACTATATCGCTGCTGCCTGATATAGGTGTTTCCCATAGTCTGGGAAACATACCTGCATGGATTCAAACCAGGAACCTCTGGCTTGCTAATCAAGTCATTTCCCCACTGCACCACTAGGTGCTCACTTCTCTGTAAATATGCATAGTACCATGCTGATTGAAACAAAGTACCAAAAGAGATTATCAATATGCCTCACGTTAAAAAACAACAACATTTGGCTTGAGGAAGGGTTTTGCGGAACTTGGAAGATCACACACATTGTGAAACTTGGCTGGCTCTAATGAAGGTATTATATTATTAACCTGTTTTAATTCTTTACCTGAAGACACCAGCCCCACCTCAATGGAATCTATTCTAAAACAAATACTATTTTAATTTGCTTTAGGCAACAAAGACCAGGATGCCTTTTAGTGCAGCAAGTTTTGCGTTTTAATTGGTTTATGAAGACAAAGCATATGCCACGACACAGTTAAATGATTAACAGATTCCCACGAATGCCTTTGGCATTGAATATCTATACATTCATTAGCCTGAACAATTCATCTTCTTGATAAAACTAAAATTAGCAATAGAGCAGGTTTACTTTTTATGATTAAGAAATGATAAAAATCTAAATTATCCCATCTGAAATGACTGCTTTCTTAGCTATTAATTTCAGATTTATCAGCTTCTATAATCCATGCTATTAAGTTTAAAAATCAATTTTCTCCAAATATTATTTTAATATGCTAAGAAAAGCAAACATATTATATATGGAAAGTGAAGAAGTATCTCAATTAAAAAACAAACATGTATTCATTTTAAGACCATTTCTAAATCAAACCATAAAAGACAGGGCATTTGATATCTATATTGCCTTTTTTGCAGCAGATACTATCCATGAATGTGTCTCTGTGATACATTTGATTTTTTTAAAAGCCTTATAAATTCACTTCTTGTAGAAATAAAGTATCTGCAACAAACAGGCAACTCAACTTGATCGTATTCTACAGCCTTCTTTTCATTTGATTTGGAAAACTGTAAACCCCAGCTCATGTGGAAGAATCTCCCTCCCCATCAAGGAAAAAGGATAATTGAACTGGCCTCCATCAAGGGCTGAGTGTGTTCTGGTTACTCAACCCCACTCCGGTCCCACAGAGGTACTCAAAAAAGAACGGCTGCCTTGGCCAAGGAGGGCACTAAGGAGGTCAATCAGCACAGTCTGCCTGAGTGACCCTGGCACCAGGCGGAAACCGCACTGATTTTGTCCTGGTACTTGTGGTTTTTATGAGGATTTATGTAAGCCACTTTGAAACTCTCTTGGGCCACAACTCAGGATATACATTTTTACACAGATAACCATACTAAAGGACTAAAGATCCTTTAGCCATCCCGAGAAGTATTGCACTGGAAGGGTAGGATAGAAATATCGGAAATGAAGAAATAAAGAACCAACAAACAGTATCATCTCTGTGTTGTAGAGACGGGAACCACAAGTCTTAGTCTGGAGACCAATGCTGGCTTTTTTTCAGAGTGCTGAAAGAGGTATGATATAGCCTCAGAATCACTGCCTTGCATTCGTTCCTCCTATCACCCCAAATAAATAGATCTTTGAAGGTTTTTGAATTGTTTCGAAAACCTACAAAACTCATTTTACTAGAGATGACAGTAGGGCAAAAGAAACGAGGGTGTATGCCAAGGGCAATGATGCCTCTAGCATACCACTATCAGCTATTTTAGAGATCCAGCTGCAGCGCCCCCACCCCCCACCCCAGGTTTCAAACTAGACAGGAAGACTCAGGAAGGAATAGATAGTCTGTGCAAGTGAGGAGCAGAGCCTTCTTTGCTGTGCCGCCCATTTTATGGAATGCGTTCCTACGGGATATTTATTTGTTCATTTCTCTTAAAAGCTGCTACCAGCAAGCAAATGCCTTCATTTATTAGAAGGCATTTCCTACACACTTGATAGATGAGGAATATTCAGCATTGGAATGGAACTGCATTTTCAGCAGTGAGCACATTATGTTTTAGATTTTATGTATTTTATTGAACCCAAAATGTTTGTTCTTTTGAAGTTGTATTTTATGTTGTATTCTGCTTTGGGTACCTTCAGTTTAAAAGCAGCTACAAAGTTCACCTTATCTATCTATCTATCTATCTATCTATCTATCTATCTATCTATCATCATCAGAATGTCAAGGACTTCTCCTCCAGTTAAATTGATCCAGCAAATTTGTGAATTTCTTTATAAGGATACAGGTCACATTCCACCAGTAGTGACCTGTTCACTTCCAGAAGACTTGTGCAGGAAAGGTAAGAGTTTATTAATTAATTCACATTTAGATGTTTCATTTCTATTGTCAAATGCTGGCTATTCTGTATCTTGTTGGCACGGGGTACCACAACTGTCTAAGGTAAGTTTGAATATTAGAATAAATTATAAAAGATGCTGCTTGAAAAACCAGAATGAAAAGTGTACGTATTTTCCGAGTTTCAGGAATGAGAGGAAGGGAGATCCACCTGCTTTCCAAGGAACTAGTTACTTAACAATTGACTCAGGTCCCATATTCGGCACTATTACCATTCTGGACCCTTGCTGCTGTAACTAAAGGCTCAATTTACCTACGTAAATGAGAGCTGAGAACCATCACTAAAGGTGATTCATAGAACAATAACACAAGAAGAGTGTTACTGGATAAGACCTGAATCAGATCCATTTCCTGGTTAGTCACTGCAAGTTCATATATAGTATGTATGTGAAATTGGATGGTTGGGATATCTTGACCCATATGCATCATTTTATTATCACCTACCATGAACCTCAATTACTATCCATATTACTGAGAATGTTTAATAAACATCACATGCCATTTTGAGCTCTTTGCACAGTATGCCTGCATTTTTGCATCCTTAAGAACTGGGCATCATCTGCAAACTTGGCCACTTCACTGCTCACCCTGACTCTAATTCATTTATGAATAAGTAAAACAGCACAGGTCCCAATACAAATTCTTGGGGGATTCTAATCTTCTCCATGTGAAACGCTCTGTTTCTGTTTTCTGTTGTTCCTTTTGTTTTATGTTGTTCAACTAGGGTTTTTTTTAAAATTGTAAGAAGACCTGTCCTCTTATCCTGAGACTGCTACGTTTACACTAGAGGGACTTTGGTAAAGGACTGTCAAAAGCTTTTTCAATGCTTAGGTATATCATATTTAAAAGATCACCCCCATCTACATTCTTGTTGGTTTTCTTGAATAATTCTAGAAAGTTGATGAGGCAGAACTTCTTTTTGCAGAAGCCATGTAGATTCTTCTTCAGCAGGACGGTTCTTTTATGGACCAGTGTGGACAATACTCCAAATGGTCCTTTTAAATGTGTGGGAGAGGACCATGGGCAAACATGTCTTTCTCACACCTGGAATGCCGGTGCACCATCATCTACCAGCATGAGGGATTGGACCATCTACCACCACCCCCACACAATTCAGTGGTAGTGGGACGGCATGTCAGTTGAGGGTGAGACATGTGCTCCCATGCTCCTCTCCCATGGAGGAGGGCCAGTCAATGTATCACTGAAACTGGCCCTGTATGTTTAATAATTCTAGGTTTGATAATGCATTTCACTAATTTACTTGGGACAGAAGTTAGGCTAATAAACCTGTAATTCCCTGGCTCTCTGCTGGATCCCTTTTAAGAGGCAACTCCACACAATAGAATTTTTCCTACAATGTTATTGGAAAAACTACATTCAAACAATGTGTGCCATTGTGTGAAAATGTTTCCTTTGCCCTCAGTGTTGTGTGTTTGAAAGCCCAATGTTCAAAATCTGAAAACCATAATAGGACTTGCAACCACAACCCACCTCTGCAGGGTTGAAGGACCCATTATGTTGGCCCACCTGAGCAGGTTATTGGCTCTGGTCTTTAGTGCCAACCATTGGAGTAAGCTGAGTTTACAAGGATTGTACGAGGTTATTGGATCCAATAGGATTCCAAGAAACCTTGGAGGGGTCTCAAGCTGGCTCTGCTAGTGATTCTGTCGATGCTCTGGTACAAATATAGAATAATGAACTTGCTTCGGACTGTACACCCTACTACCTGCTCTCTTGACCCTTGCCCACTTTGGCTTATTTCATCTGGCAGTCACGTTATTAGAGATGGTATGGTAAATATTGTAAATGCTTCTCTGAGGGACAGCAGGATGCCTCTTTGTGTTTAGGAGGCTATTATTTGACCTTATTTGAAGAAAATTGCAATAGATCCCTCAGAGTTGGCTAATTACAGACCTGTCTCTAATCTTTCTTGGTTGGGCAAAGTAATTTGAGTGAGTTGTTGCTTCTCAGCTCCAGGCAGTTTTGGATGACACAGATTATCTAGACCAGTTCCAAACTAGCTTTTGGGTGAGTATGGAGTTGAGACTGCCTTGGTCGGCCTGATGGATGGTCTTCAATTAGCGATCGACAGAGGGAGTGTGACTCTGATGATCCTTTTGGATCTCTCAGAGGCTTTTGAAACCATTGACCATGGTATCCTTCTAGGTCATTTAAAGGAAGTTGGATTGGGTGGCACTGTTTTACAGTGGTTCCGTTCCTATTAGGGGTGTGTAAACAGTTTGAGGGGGGTTCGGTTCTGTGTCAAACCAGTTCAGTTCAATGGTTCCAGGCTAGAACTGACACCCCCCTCCCAACCTTGGACCGAAACCCCCCCCCCCGGTTCATGGGGGGTTGCAAAGTTTTGTTTGTTTTTTAAAATTCATTTTTTACCTTTAGCCTCTTTGGGGGGCTTCCTCTAGGACAGGGGGGTCCACAAAGGTTTCCCCTCCCCCCGCTGCCCTCGGTGAGCACTGCTGCAACCCGTTTTAGATCCTTTTTTGGCCCATTTGGGCCTCCATATGCTGGTGCCACCTCACATATGCAAATGGCCTCTGCAAGGCCTGGCATGGCCCAGTGCCTTGTCCAGACTCAAACCAAATCAGGCCAGCTGGTTCCGTGCACATCCCTAGTTTCTATCTCTCTGGCAGATTCCAGATGGTGTCGCTTGGAGACTGTTTTTCTGCAAAGCAAGAGCTAAAGTGTGGAGTTCTACAAGGCTCCAATGTTTTTTAACATCTACATGAAACCACTGGGAAAGATCATCAGGAGGTTTGTTCTGGGATGCTATCAATATGGAGACAACACCCAGATCTTTTTCTGCACACCAATTTCATCAGGAAATGGCATGACCCACCCACCCACCCCCGCCGTGTGTCTGCCTGGAGGCAATAATGGGCTGAATGAGGGATAACAGGTTGAAGTTTAATCCAAACAGATAGAAGTACTGCCTGTAAGGAATCAAAATATGAGATATGGTTTACATCTGCCTGTTCTGGATGGGGTTACACACCTCCTAAAAGATCAGTTCTGAAGTCTGGACGTTCTCCTGGATCCTAAACTCTCCCTGGTTTCTCAGGTTGAGGCTGTGGCCAGGAATGATTTTTATCAGCTTTGGCTGATATGCCAGATATGTCCATTTCGGGAGACAAATAACTTTAAAACATTGGTACATATGCTGGTAAAGTTTAGGCTTGACTACTGTAATGCACTCTGCATGGAGCTGCCTTTGTATGTAGTTCATAAACTACAATTGGTACAGAATGTGGCAGCCAGATTGGTCTCTGGGTTTAGCCGAAGGGACCATATAACACTGATTCTAAAATAATTGCACTGGCTGCCGATATGCTTCCAAATGAAATACAAAGTGCTGGTTATTACCGATAAAGCCCTCAACGGCTTGAGTCCAGGGTATTTAAGAGAGCGTCTTCTCTGCCGTGCACCCTGTCACCTATTAAGATCATCTGGAGAGGTCCGGCTACAGTTGCTGCCAACCCGTTGAGACCGCGCCTTCTTTGTGGCTGCCCCAGGGCTTTGGAATGCATTCCCAGCTGAAATAATAGCAT
Organism: Hemicordylus capensis; assembly: GCF_027244095.1. NCBI lineage: Eukaryota > Metazoa > Chordata > Lepidosauria > Squamata > Cordylidae > Hemicordylus > Hemicordylus capensis. The sequence goes on along the minus strand of NC_069661.1, from coordinate 113,790,831 downwards.
TGCCTTCTCTGTTTATTTTTAGGAGGACCCTTGAGAAGTACCTGTTTTCCCAGGCTTTCAAATGAAATTGTATTGTTTTTATTTATTGAGATTTTTATCTGTTTTATGAATTTTAACTGTTTTATATTGTTTTTATATTATGTCTCAACTTACACTGCCTGGAGATTTCTATATTAGGCAAAACAGAAATTCAAATAAACAAATAAACAAATAAATAAAATAATGAAACCTTTGATTCTCTTGAATTGATTTTTTATTTATTTAGATAGTTGAACTAGAATCCCTGAACTTTATCTTACAGTTAGCATTCTCATAACTAACCTCTTTGGCAGTGATGGGGTATGTGGGGGCAGCTGAAGAGTTCCCCCCAAAAAATGCCACTTCCTGCCTCCGCGCCTGTGCGATAAGGCTGGGGGTGGGGTTGTGCCCCCGTCACCTGAAGCAGGCACAGCTGCTGTCGGGCAAGTGGTAGCATCAGGGAGGACACGTGGGATGGAGCAGCAGCGGGCCTCACAGGCCCTGGGGAGAAAGCTCCTAAGCCACTTGGGGGGGTGTCGCCTGGCTCAAGCTGCAACAGCCGTTGACCAGGCAAGGCCCCAGCAAGGCCTCAGTAGCAGTGGGGAGCCTGGGATCCAGCTACTTCGGGGCCTTGGGGGCCAGAGTCTGCCCCTGTTTCATTTCATTGATCTGGACAGGCATTGTCCCTTTTCTAAGCAGAGTGTGCCTGCTTAACAAATGAACTGCCTGTTTTGCAGTCCGTTACTTGGGCTTTGCATTGATTCCAGTATGTTACGTGAAGGAAAATTTTATTTCATTACTGGGGCTTCGCATTGCGTATCTCATCATATGGGGCCCAATTATTCAGTAAGGGGGGGGGGCTTCACAAAATTAATACAGTAGGGGTCATTCAGGGAGCAGCACATTTAGGGGCGGGAGGCTGCTAGTACAGCTCCCTGCAGGTAAAGACAATTGGGGGGTCATTCAGGCTTTGCAGTCATTAATTGAGGGGGAACAGTTGGGTAGATAGATTGGTTAATGGTGTCTGGCTAGAGGGACATTTGGGGAAGACCAAGGAACAGCTCTTCAGGGTTTTTGTGGCCCAGAGGACTGGGAATGGCCCCCATTCTGGGGGTGGCTCAACTCACCAACTCAGAGTATTGGCAGCTTGGGTTGGGGTGGGTCAGGCCGCAAACCCCCCCCCCTCCCAGTGGGGGAAAGCCTTGTGGTAAGAGAAGGTCAGGACATGGCTCCTGACCCAATCAGTACCCGGTCCTTTGCCTTGGTGTGGGACGGCCCTCCCTAAGAGGTGGTCTCACACGGGAGGAGTACCAGCACTCTGGTTAGTTAGGTACCCCGTTGCGGGTCTTAATCTGATGTATTTATTAAAGTGGCCCTATTGTACTCCAACTAAGCGTGCCCTGTCTTCATTGGGATCTGGGGGTGCAATGCCCTATATTGATTACTGCTCACTACAAAATATTTACATAAAACTGAAGAGTGTTGGTAGGAGGGGACAGGCTATGAGCCCTGAAAGCTGCCTCAGAAATTATTAAAGAGCAGTGAAAAGGTGGATCTCTGTGGGTATGATCCAGGAGCTCCATTTGCCACATTTAATAGGAAATAAGGAAAGAGTGAGAGTCTCAGAAAAGGCAAAGCATCATGCCCATTTCCTCCACAATTTACCATGGACTGCAAACACACAGTCCAGTGGAAGCAAAAGAGGCCAAGATGATACATATAGACAGAAGTACACAGGTGGGTGTGTGGAGCATAAATAAGCAATTAAAATGAAATTGGACCAGACGACCTTAACTTTCAACCACATTCCAACAGAGAAGAACTTCTGCTTAAACAACTCTATGCCCAGCAGTTCTTGCTAGCACATGATTACAGTAAATGCTGCAAGCAAAGAGAGCAATTTTTCAAAGTAGAATGTAACTTAATAGGGCAGATAATAAAAGAGCAAAGACATAGGAATTGATCAACCTGAGTTTCAAAGCACTCCAAGTCCCACTTAGCAGTGGCTTCAGACATTTGGAAAAAGCATCACTATCCAAACATGCAGCCATTTGTGCATTTGGCTAGCAGCACTCTGTTGCAAAGGGGATGTTGCATAGAGAGGGATGCACAGTACACTATACACATGTTTATTGTACAAACTTTCTTCAATTCATAGGAACATAGGAAGCTGCCATATGCTGAGTCAAACCATTGGTCTATCTAGCTCAGTACTGTCTACACAGACTGGCAGAGGCTTCTCAAAGGTTGTAGGCAGGAATCTCTCTTAGCCCTATCTTGGAGAAGCCAGAGAGGGAACTTGAAAACTTCTGCTCTTCCCAGAGCAGTTCCATCCCCTGAGGGGAATATCTTATGGTGCTCACACATCAAGTCTCTCATTCATATTTATATATATATATATATATATATATATATATATATAAAAGATTTATATACCGCCCTTCCAAAATGGCTCAGGACAGTTCACAACATGATAAAAACAAATTAACAATTAAAATCAAACTATTAAAACACAATAAAACCAATAAAACAGCTAAAAGCCCTAAAAATCAGGGCAACAGTTTAAAACAGTTAATCATTTAAAACTCTGGAAGGCCAGGCCAAATAGGTAGGTTTTAAGGGCTCTCTTGAAGGACAGCAATGATCTCAACTTACGAATTTCTGCCAGGAGTGCGTTCCATAGCCCAGGAGCAGCTACAGAGAAGGCCCACCTCTGCGTCACCACCAGACAAACCAGTGGCAACTGGAGACGGACCTCCTCAGATGACCTTAACGTGCGGTGGGGATCATGTAGAAGAAGGCGCTCTCTTAGATAACTTGGACCTAAGCCGTTCAGGGCTTTAAAGGTAATAACCAGCACTTTGTATTTTGCCTGGAATCGGCAGCCAGTGTAGCTGTTTCAAAACAGGCATGATATGGTCTCTCCGGGTTGCCCCAGAGACCAATCTGGCAGCCACATACTGAACTAACTGAAGTTTCCGGAGTATGTACAAAGGCAGCTCCACGTAGAGCACATTGCAGTAGTCAAGCCGGGAGGTTACCAGCTGATGCACCACTGTTTTGTTATGCAAGCAGAGCAGATCCTGCTTAGCTAAGAGGATAAGTCATGCTTGCTACCACAAGACCAGCTCTCCTCTATGTCACCAAACCCTGCCATCAACAAATGCACAAGTGACTGGTAGTCAGTGCTTCCTTGTGATGGCCAAATTCACTCTTAAGTAGAACTTGGTTTGGAGTACTTTGACAATCAGTTTAATAACCTTTTTTTAAAATTTTCCTCCTCATCTTGACTGTCATAAGTGTCACACAAACAGCCTTGGGCGTTCCCAGCACAGACAAGTGGCAACTATCATCACAGCTGAACACAATGCCGGTAGAATTCGTGGAATGAATAGATCAAGCTGGAGACAGAAGACACTGAGGACTGGAATGGTTGTGTGCAAATGTTCATCTGTGGTACCAAAGCCCAAGTGCAAGACATTTCAATAAATAAAACACTCTGGTTTGATTTCTCTACTACTTAAACTAAAAATCCACCATAAAGATCAATATCATAAATAAAAACTGCAGAAACACCTCCGCAACTGGTAATAAATTGAGAATAATTGACCTTGTACTTTCAAAAAAATGAATCTTTAGATCACAAATGCTACAACTGGTTATGAACAAACTTGAAAGCACAGAGCAAGAACTGTGTATTTCACAAGGTGTTAAATTACCGAAGTTCTCAGAAGCAAAAGCACTTGCTTCTCTCTCTGTGCCTCCAAGGTCTTTGCTTCAAAACAAAATGCAAAGGGGGAAAACCCAAAGTACTTCAAAAGAAAACAAGTTCATCTTATTATGCTCTCTGCCACCATACAATTTCTACATCTCTTATAATCAAAGGTATCAACATCTAAACTGTAGACATTTCTGGCACACTCTGAAGCATTAAGTTATTTGAACTTGGTAAGGAAAACGTTGATGCCACAAATGTTCTTTGGGTTTCATTAAACAGATATAGTTGCTTATTAATGGAAACTGAAAAGGCAAATGCAGTCAATACCAGACACACAAATGATAAAGATGTTCATATGACTGCTGGCAGGGTTGGAGAAGCTACCAGCCTCAGTAGGAGAGCTAGGCACACTCTGGATTTGTAGGCATGTGCTTGCAAACATTAAACTAGGAGGCAAGAGGAAGGATTGTGTGCAAGGCAGCAGCTGAGTAGGACAAAAGTGCTCTACCCAGATTCCATCCCCAGCTTTTTACTGAGGTAAGAGGGAAAGCTGTCCTCCCTGGCTGGTCTTGTGGTAGCAAGCATGACTTGTCCCCATAGCTAAGCAGGATCTGCCCCCTGGTTGCATCTGAATGGGAGACTTGATGTGTGAGCACTGCAAGATATTCCCCTCAGGGGATGGAGGCATTCTGGGAAGAGTAGAAGGCTCCAAGTTCCCTCCCTGGCTTCTCCAAGATAAGACTGAGAGAGATTCCTGCCTGCAACCTTGGAGAAGCCACTGCCAGTCTGTGAAGACAATACTGAGCTAGATAGACCAATGGTCTGACTCAGTATATGGCAGTTTCCTATGTTCCTATCATTCTCCCTGCCTTCCACCTTACTGTTTGCAAGCACACAATTGGAAATTGGGACCTACCCTGTCGGTGGCCATGTGAACAAGCCTTCATAAGGCTTGGGGTGGTGGAAGAAACAAAGAGAGCTTCAACCTTCTCTCTGAGGAAGAGGATACCCATCAGTTGAATATTTTTTTGATGGAGGGTGCCTGATTCTTTAATTGGTTGCAATGGGAAACAAGACAAGAAGAGAACTTTTGGGAGACAGCAGGGCTGTCCTTAGGGTGAGGTGACCGGGATGATCGCCTCGAGGCCCACGCTGGCACAGGCCCCACTCTGGGCACACTGCCGCCTGCTCTGCTCTCTCTCCCAGTCCCAGCAATGTATCTTCCCCAGCCGAGAGCCAACTTCTTTTTAGCAAGGCTCAGGCCCGCCTCCTATTGAAAGGCTCCCGGCAGGAAAGCTCCTACAGCTCCGTTGCTCTCCACTGCCGCCTCTCAGCTGTTCGGCCAGGTGGGCAGGGCTTCTAGAGAGGCCTCTAGCTGCCAACCTCCCTGAAGCTCTCCTGTGCCGGCTGGCAGACAGGCTGCCTGCTGCAGGCAGCAGGGAAGGAAGAGAGGAGGCAGAGTGGCCAGCGCTGACTGCCCACACCCACCACCGTGCTATGCAGACCCCCGGCCCTGCCCTGCCTGTGCCTGCTGACAGTCCTCAGACCCAGTAACGGAGGTATAAGATGATTTGCTTTTTGTGGTTATTCCCTCCTCCTGCCTTGAGTATTTAGGGAACAGTTTGCCATGGGGCTTTGATATCGGGCACAGACATAGGGCAGATTGGGAAGGCTCTGAATATTTAATTTGCCCAATCCATTTCAATTTGTTGACCCTTAATATATATTTTTTTAAATAAATTTTTTTAAAAAGTCCTATGTGGCTTGTTTCATGGCAGAAAATTACAAAAACTTCTGGAACAAACAAACAATATGTAATATATTTATAAATGCACTATGCTCAAGTTGCTTTGCAATCCAGAAGGTCTGAGTGAGAACTATGAAGCATGTTTTGTGCTTTTATTTTTACTTTGTTTCCCCTTTTATAAATGCACTATATGTCCAAGCTGGTTGGATATGTTCCAAATCCTCACTCACACTATTTACACAGCATGTCATCAGACAGTATGATATGAATTGTTAAGGAGGGTATTGGCACAGGTGGATTCGCCCCAGGCCCACACCCCTCTAGGGACAGCCCTGGGAGACAGAGTAAAAGAGAAATTATGCTTCTGAATCTGAACTGAGCATTTATTTCTATCGTCCAGCTTTATAAGAATGAGGGTAGCACCCCAAATTGCAGAAAGGGATATTAAGCCAATGAACTGCAATGAGGTATGTGGGGGGAGATATTATAGAATATATTATATAGTTCCATTGATGGGGAAAAGATTTTTTTTAATTGATGGGGAACAGATTTTCAGTTTTTATATTCCTTTTAATTTGAAACTCTTTAAAAAATTGTAATTTTAAATGTGATTTTAGCTTGGTCTTTTAATTTGTTTAACTTTATTAATCTTTTATTTTACATTGTATCTATTTTATATTGTGAGCCGCCCCAAGCAGCAGTGTACTGGAGTGGGGGTATAAATGTTTTAAACAAACAAATGGCAGCTCTATCAAGATTATTTTAGGCCAACAAGAAATAAAACAAACAGCGGCTGACATGCTCCGCTGCCTTAGGAGGAGGAAGCAAGAGGTCCAAACTCGCAAGCAGTGGGTAAACTAGCTGCTCTGCAGACTTGTCTTATGAGGCAGCAGGTGAGGAGGGCTATGAGGATGTGATTTTCACATCTCTTTGCAAATGCCCTGTTCACTTGTAGAAATATGTTCCTGAGGGCTGGCACATCAGATAATTGATTAGAAAAGACTAATCAAGCCTTAAAGAGCTGATCAAAGCTATGTATTAGGTCAGTCACAGACTAGGAAGTTATGTTGGGAAAGTTTCACTGAAATGAAGAGGAGCAGCACAAAGACAGACAGGTGTCTTCTGCACAGTTCTCATTCATTTCAATACGGTTTGGTCTTAAGACCTTCCTAGTGTATTCTACCCAAAGTTCACAAGCCAGGAGCTTATCCCACCTTCAGTTCTCAGACACTGGAGATATCTCTCCTCCTTTCTGTTCTATTTGGCAACACTGCCCCATCTCACCTGCATGCAATAGCGGTTTAATGGCACGGTAGTCAGATGGCAGTCGGAGAGATGGATTCATGACCATTCCAGGTTTCTCTAGCAATAGAGATTTATACCTGAACCAGGAAGCCTAGGAGTTCAGATCTCAAGCTCAACCATGAGGTCACTGGCTGGCCTTGGCTGGATCAGTATTTCTTAGTATCTCAACTGTATTATGATTCACAGGGATGTTGAGGGGGGCAAGCACAATAAAGACTATGAAGCACTTATTGTAAGATCTATCTATAACATTGCTAATAACGAATATGGGGACTCAAATAATTAGCTCTATTCTACATTGAATTTAAAAGAGTTGCATTATATACAAAGTCAGTCTACCTGTAACAAGTAGTGATTGGTGCTGCTGGGACCAGGGGGTGGGGGTGGGGGTGGAGAGGGCAGGGCTAGCAGGTGTAGAACAGGCTGCAGCTGCATCTCTCTTTAGCTCACCCTGTGCTGCCCTGGTTGTGACTCTCATGCGTGTGCATGTGCGGGTCATGTTTACAGAATCACTTGTGTGAAGGGGAATGTTCCATAACCATGATGGCTGATGCTCCCATGAGTAGCAGTTGGGATTGCTTGAAGTTGCCGCTCACAGAAGCACTGGCCATCACGGTTACAGTGCTTCCCTATTCACCCAAATGGCACCATAACCATGAGTGCCTGGCAGGAGAGGTGAGTCATCATGGCAGAGTGGGACTTGCTCACCGCTTTTGCAGCTGTAACCATGAGTGCCACTGCACTCATTAATGTCTGAATGAGCCTTCTCTCTTCTCATCCCACCCCCCTTTAATTTGAGCCCCATGGGTTGATCATTCACCATGTTGAGCCACTGGTCATTCACTGGGAAACCCAATTCAGAAAATGACCAGTCCATGCAGCTCAAGTTAAAGCTGGGGTGGACGTGAAGAGAGAGAGATGCAGCCGCAGCCCATTCTGTGCCTGCCCCATCCTCCTGATTTTAGATCAAAAGGGGTGTTTAGATGGAGGGAACTGAACTCTCTCCACTAATTATCTCCACATGCCCCTGTGTTTTTCTGTAGCCAAGTTTGCTTCCACTCTTAGGGCTTGGCTGAAAAGCACCTGCGGGTTCACAAGTAAGGGCAGGGTAATGCAGCCTATATGATGTGACCAGCGCCAGGCTGACCTAGGCAGGGTTCCATCCTTCCTGTCCTCAGAAAGGCTCAGATACTCTGCTTCCCCTGCCACGTACCTGTCACAGCTAGAAATCCCCAGCCACAGAAGGGCTGTTACCCTTGCCTGTTGTGATGCCCTTCCCTCCGCTGTATTGGAAGGCAAATGCAAAAAGATCCCAACTGCAGAGAGACTTTGTCTCTGTGACACTGGGGAGGTAGAAACTACAGAACATGTACTCCTCTTTTGCCCCTTTTACAGAGACATCCGGGCCAAGCTTATATTTCCGCTACTTTGCAAGTATCCTGGCCGCCCAAACCATGTCTACACCCGGTTGCTGCTTTCGGATGAAGACCCAGCCTTCACACTTAACACAAAGTTCTGCGTGGCAGAGTGTAGGATCTGCCGGGTCGTGGCTACCAGGCCATTCCCTTGCATCAGCCCAGCATAGTTTTGAACTACTCACATTTTTAGTGTTCCTATTTAGATGCCTTATTTGATATACTCCACTTTAGCCACTGCTTTTTGCATTTTATATATTTCACATTTTCTATATTCATAATTTTCTAAATACAGCTGTTTAATAATCTCATAGCTACCCTCTTTTCTAAGGCTAGCAACTTTATACTATTATAATATAGCTTTATACTATTAGAGTAGTAATTTTAAAGTAACATAGTTTTATGGTTCCATAATTTGTTTTTATTATTTTGAAGCATGCTGTACTGTTCTATCTTATGCTGGCCTTGGACTGTAATAAAGATGATTGCAGGGGCGTAACTATAGGGGAAGGGGAAACAGTTATTTGGGGGCCAACTTTCTTGGGGACCCCCCCCCCAGACGCTGACTGACATGACTGACTCCCCAAGCCGCGCACCTGCTCACAGGCTTCCTTCAGTTGTATTCTTCCTCCGAAACTGATGTGAGCGTTAAGACCTGGAGCTACCAGAACAGCATGTCTTTCTCTAGTACCATTAAATGACTTGCATCATCCACAATTTACAAAGCTTTTAAAAAAACAATTTAGGATGATATTCTATTGTGGCACATTGGGGGTGGGGGGGAGAGAAACTATGCTTTTTGTTACCACTATTCAGCTTCATTTAAGATTTCTTTACTTCATGAACTGAGCTTCAGTGAGGGGTGGGCCTTTTTAAAATCTTTTCTCTGGGCCCACTCCAACCTTGCTACGCCCCTGGATGATTGGTTGATTGATATATGATGTGACCCTTTTGTTCTAGGCCCCATCACAGCAACTCTGCTTTGGATATAATTGGAGCAGGTTTAGACAAATGGGTTTGCCACCATCATGCACAGTTTAGGCCTCAGAGAAGTGGGTTATTAAGTTTTGGAATTTACAACATTAGAGGTAAACTCCTAGCACATATTTTTGAGTGCTCATTCAGAACCAGGGCCTGCCTATCTATTGCCTCAACTTATTGAGCACTTGAGAAGAGTACATGGAGTCTCATAGAGTGTTGATGAAGTGCCACAGGCATGATTGCCTGTACAAACGCATCTAAAACGTCAGGGCCAGACATGCTTATAAAGGTCCAATAGTTTTGTTATTGCAAAGGTATCATGAATGGTAATTTTCCTGAGTGCATTCTTCAACAAACAACAATCTGAATTTGTTATTACATCATTAATTTGTCTTTGAGGAAATATACCTTCAGTAAGGTAAAATATGTTCTGTGAATCTCTATATTGCATATATAAATTGCTGGCTGTGAGATCACCCATTTAACCATCAGGATAATCATTGTTCCTGAAGTATTTGGCCAACAGAAATAAATAAAAGGGGCCTGATCCAGCCAGAATGAAGCACTCTTAAATCCTATTAATTTCAGTGAGAGAGTTAAGCATGCACTCAATCCACTCCCACTGAATTTAGTACAACTTGAACATGCTAGCTATGACTAGATCATGTGCTAAGTTACTCTATTCATTGCTTTAAAATGAAAATGGCCTTAGTTTTCCTGAAAGGAAGGAGAAAAAATGCATATTTAACAAAAACGTCAGTAGCTTATTAATTTTAAAACAGAAAATCTTATAAGCTTTAGACAAGATTATACAGACTAGAGAGCAGGAATTAAAATGTGAATTTATGCATTACTTCATCCAAATGGTTTCTATAACTTCTATATCAAAACAATATTGTTTTACAACTGGATAATTTCAAATCTGTAAACATAGATAGTTGTTATAACACAACTGGTATTATATCTGTAATAATACCTGTAATTATTTACAGGTAATACCTGTAATACTTCTGGAACCTCCATTGCACAAATATTAGCCAGAGCTGTGGGAGCTTCATTTTTTTAACCTATAAGAGCTGGAATCCTACAGTCAGGCTGCTTAAATCCCACTGAAGTCCATGGGATTTGAACGGTCTAAACCTGTGCAGGATCTCAGCCAAGCTCTTTTCTTTTCTGATCACAATACTTTTCAGTTAGAGTCAGCAGCACTGACATTTCACCAGAGAATACATCTGAGGCAAATACTGAGATTCTTCCTTGTATGAAACATACTATATGAGGAATTTCAGGAGAAAAAACCAAAAAATTGATAACACTAGTGACATTTATCAAGTAGGGGAGAGATTCTGTAGATTTTATGTTGGATTGATGCCTGACCTGCTACACTACAGGTACTTTTGGGAACTACACAGACACCAAGGAAAAACTCAGAGTAGGGGTGACCTGGAAGCAGATAAATGAATGAACCTGAGAAGCAAATTGTAAGTTTTTGATATTTCAGTATGTCAGCAGAAGGAATTGCTGTACTGACAAGCCTCTATGATTGGGATATTTTTCCTCTCTTGGGACATTTGACCTATATTTCATCCTATTTATGCAAGTGATTCTCACATTGTGCATCATATGGCCTGGTGTATCCGGGGACTTTTAACAGAAATTGACCTTATATATTTAAAGTAATTTTTTGGTTCCAGAATCCGTATATGTTTATATAATCTTTATATACTTTGTCCTAATAATTGCTTTCCTAATATAGCACCAGCCTAGAGTTAACTGAAGTCAGTTTCATTTCAGTTTTGGGCCTGTAAGGTTGAATGGAGATCCAGTAAACAAGTAATGAAACAGTCTGATAGTACTCAACAAGATTGCCATTCTACATGTAAGTAAAATCACAGGAATCCCCCCCACCACTATTGTGCATATTTTTGGAATAGGTATATTTCATATCACGAAAAATTCCATGGCCAAGACTTAGTAGTATGAAAGTTGTCCACAACTTGTCAGTTATAGCTCCAACATCCCACCCTGCCTTAAGAAAGCTCACCTGAAGCATCAAACTCCCCTGCTTTCATTGACTCCAGACTCCCAGCAGCCCCTGTAAAAGGAAGGAGGAAGAGGCTGCTGGCAAGCCGCACCTTCAACAGAAATATCTTGTTATTCCATGTTGCTCCCTGTACCCACTGTGATCCTGAGTGTTCTGCCGATGATGCTGATGAAGAAATACTTTATAAATCTACAACAATTTTGTATATTGGGCCAGATGGGTGTGTGTGTGTGTGTGTGTGTGTGTAGGCTGATGTGGTGGTTTGCCCAAGGTCACCTAGTAAGTTTGTGAAAGAGATAGCTCACGCTTTATCGGCTACACAACCCTAAATCTGATAACAACATCCATACCGCAAACTCAGCAAACTTTCCCAAAAAGGGCATTGTCACCAGGTGCTCACATTTATCAAGCAGCCATAGAACTGGTTAATGGAGATCCATCAAAGCCCTAATCTCAATACATATGAGCTGCGCTCATATTCTTCTATTTGTGTATTATTTCTATTACATTCTATTTCTTTTCTTTTTAAAGGACCAATTTATGTATTCCCCAAACCGTGTGGTTTCTGCTTTCTTATGCATCACCATGCTACTCCAGTAATATATCAATCCATTGCTCACATGGGATACCAAGATTACATTAGAGATACCACAATAGGGTGCAGAAGTGGTTTGGTTGCATCCTAGGAGATCCATCTGCCACATGTTGAGTAGTGTGTTTAGGTGTTATCAGAGTATCATGTGATAAAGTCACAGGGGAGTGGCAACTATGCTGCTGTAGTACCATATAAATCAGTTCTAAATTTAGTGTATTCTGTACTCCCTCAGTAATTATCAGAACATTATGTGTCCTTAACCTCCAGGACACAGCAGGCTTGCAAAACCTAAGAGATAATCTGCATATAAAAATGCATATAAAAATGATGTAAAATAAAAATTCAAATTATTAAACTTTAGATTCAACTATCCCAGTTATTAAAACCCACCAAAATAGTTCCCATATACCAGTATCTAAACAGAACTTCTCTTCACTGAATCCCTAACCACCCAAAGTATTGGATGTCCCCGGGATAACCAAGGTCATACTGCAGTCATACAGATCATAGTTACGGTTTTCTTTCTCAGTGTGCAGTAAGGGTGAATCTGGAGTGTGTGTATGTGTGTTGCCTCCTCATGGGGAAGAAAGTCTTTTGTGGTGTGTAATAATCTTTACTATCCATATCCTTTTGAGCAATTTCACATGATAGGAAGAGATCACATTAATGCTTTATCAGAATTTGCTAACAACGGCATCCCCCAAAGCACAGCTTGCAAGGAGTGTCAAAAGAAGGAAGAAACTACCGTGTGACATATCTCTTGAATATTGTTGATCGTCTAATTAAAATGCAGCAGAGCAGAAAAAAGTGCAGAGATGCTGTGTAGGATGTAATGTAAAGAGCAATCAAAGGCACTCAGTGGTGCTTAGCAGAGGATTTCATTTATCGGCTTAGGAAATGGAAATATCTAATTCTGCAAATTTGAAACAGGTATTGCAGAGTGTAAACACTATTGCCTTGCTCACCTTAATGAAAACTGCCTTTGCTTTCAGGTGGAAATGCATGCATAGCTCCTATTAGCCCAGCATAATAAGGCAGGCATGTATCATGCATTAAATGAAGGGGTCACATCATTAAATGAGGTTAAAACAAACAACAACAAAAACCTTGTTACAAATTACTATGACACTACGGAAGCAATAGGGAGGCAGGTGGTGTATTCCATTTTTATAATGCAATAAACTTGCATTTGCACAGGGGAGGGGGAAGCCCCACATATTTCTTTTGATAGTGCAGTACACACCTGCAGCTTGTTAATGTAAGTACCATTATTAAGGAAAGTATAAATTTAGAAATGTCTACAGATTTGCAAAACCTTGCTTTTTCTCCCCTGCAATTTGAACTAAACAGATTTGGAATCGCCTAGCCATTCTTTCCAAGACAATGAAAACATAATGATCACTGATTCTCTGTGAATCTGCTTTCTGAAACTGCTGAGCTGCAAATCAACTTAACGTATTTCATTTATACTTAGCCTACAAAGTTTAGAGATTCCTTGCAGTTAAGACATAATAACGCACTTTAAAGCATTCACAAGCACCTTTATATCACTGACCTGCCAGCTAGGTTCCCGTCGCAGCCCTTTTATCCAGTCTTCCTCCAAGTCCTTATTCTCCCTCGTGCGTGTTTCATCCATAGCAGATGTGGCTTGCACAATCTCGATTGGCCACTGGCTGTTAGACTCTCTTTGTAAGCCTTTTAACCACCGCAACAGCAAGTGCAGTTCAGAGGCAGACTGTCATGAGGAAAATGTCATGCCACAAGATGGGGGTTTTTGACATGAAGAGTCCGCTTTTGGGGGCAGCCACATTACAAAAAAGTGCTAGTGCATTCTAACATGTAAGGGCAGAGTTATAGCTAGGGAGTTCACGACAGCTTTGGTAATGAAAAAGGCTTCTGTGGCAAAGTAGAAGAGTCCTAATTAAATGTAAAAGGAGAATGTGATGATAACCAAGTAATTTCAGCACAGTTTCCCTGTCCCAAATTCTTAGTGCACAGTGTAATAAAACAGAATTTTACTGGAGGGAAGGAAGAAGAAAAGATTATAAATAAATAGAGATTCTATAAATAACTATAGGCACTTTTTGTAAGATATTTTTCATATGTTCCCTAGTACATTATTCAGATACACACACACACGTGTCTGTCAGTTCTCAACATTGTCACAAGAGTCACCAAGAAACAGAATGCAGGATGGGACTATGCAGTCAGAAGCAGATTTGATTCTCAGTGGCTGCAGTCACAAGAGGAAACAGGTTTATCCTCTATTACAGCAGTGTCCCCGAGTGTGCCCCTTTAAAGATACAAGTAAAGCACTGCACTTGGGGACAATGGTTGACACCCTAACGAAGTGGACGTGCATCAGGAAAAACTTAAAAAGTACCACAGTGAAAAGGGTGTGATTTTTTCAAAATCCTCCTTCTGCAGGATTGCCCTGAGCAACCTTCAGGGACATATTTTTGCATGGCACCTGCCACAAGCTATTTCTGGGGGAGGCAGGGATCAGAGAAATCATTCCACCTCCAGTACTGAGCAGCTAAGAAAGCTCTCCACAGCATGAGTATGTCTTCCTGATGTGTACTCATTTTTAAAGTTAGGATGTCAGCCAGTGTTTTGATAAGGACAAAACCAGGCTTCCACCCTGACAAATCAGTAGCCCAGCCCACCCTGCACCAACCAACCATAGATCCACAAGAGGGTAAACATCGAAACTGGATTCTTAAAAATTCTTTTAAGATTCTGATTAATTAAGTGTCCCTTATACAAAGAAGCTGGCTTTAAATTATAGTTGAATGTAATCCAAACAAACTTACTAAGGTCTACATTCATAATCATTTACAACTAAATCCAAATCCTGAAGCACACACATACTGGGGATGATTCATTCAAAATTCAACACTTCTGAATCCCACTGATTTCACAAGGAGAGAGCAACACATATGTTGAAATAAATGGGGAATAAATGGAAATGCCATTGAAATGAATGGGGGATAAAGGTGCTTAACTTTATCTAGATTATGCCCACTGAATTAAAGCCTGCTTTTCCATGTGAAAGAATGAATCTAAGGCACTGACCTCTGAAGTTAAGAATTATAAATATGACACAATATATCACACACTGTATTCAGTATTGTTCAAATTATGAATATTTAGATTGTCAACCAAACAACATGATCTTTCTGTGTGGTGGAGAAATACTATTCTGTCCAGTGACTAGTGACTACCAGTCTTGCTTTGGGAAATTTTGGGGAACTTATTGTTCCTAAAGAAGACTGAGTTATCTTGGTCATTGTTCCTGCTTGTTCCAAAGAGAAATTCTTAAAGACATTGACATTGGTGTGAGTGTGGGAACAATACAAAGGGGAAACCACAAGCTTCTAATACAAAATATACAACATTTGTTGTTGAATAGCAATCAAAATACACAGTCTCCTTTGTGGAAATCAATAAAGTAGCTATCTAATTGTAATACCAGCAAACCAAATCATAAACATGGGAAATTTGAAAGATTAAACTCGCTTGCATGAATATAAACACAGAAAAGCAATGCATTCAACAGTGACAACTGAAATTAATGTAGTAACCAGAGAGTTTTTAAAAACATGACTCTTAGCAAGTCTCTTTGATGTTACCCTACCTGCTAGCAAGGCAGTGCTATGGGAGGATAGTTCTTGAGACTGGTAGGGAGTTAATTGACACAAGGAAGGAACCACAAATCTAAAATGGGCAATTGCAGGAAGGGGCTATATTCACTGGTCTTGCAGCTTTGCCTGTGCTGGAACAATGATGCTGGAGATCTGCTGGATGAGGAGAACTCTGAGCAGCTAGGTTCAGCAGCTTGCAAGGAATTGGGGAGCCCAAACATGGTGATTTCAACTCAAGATTCTCAGGCTTGGGAATCTCTAGGACTCATTCACAGATTGCATACTCTGTCTGAGCTTTCAGTGGTCAGGGTAACAATAATTAGGGTAGCCCTGGGAACATGTCGATCATTAATGTGTAGATAAATCCTTGATGAAGTACTAACTCTAAAAGGTACTAACTCTAAAAAGTACTAAGGCTAAAAAAAGCACTAACGCTAAAAAAAGCACTAACGCTAAAAAAAGCACTAACGCTAAAAGGGTGTTTTTATACCAATATGAAAAAAATGAGCATTTGGGACAAAGCTAAATAGAACCTTTTTTGGTGCTATGATTCAACAATCTATTATTTCTGGAAGATTCAGATAATCTGATTCGCCCAAGGATAGAGATCACTTTGGGGTGTGAGACTCACCCTTCAAGGTTGCCCTAATCATTAGGTTCTAATCTTTGGGGCTAGTTAAATCAGTGGTGAGAAATGCTTTTTGCTCTTGAGGGGAAAAATTGTTCTGTCTTCCTAGGGAAGAGTTCTTAGTATATGCATACCAAGCTTACTTTAGTTATTGTTCTTTCAGAGACTTCCCAAGATCTTGGCTTACTGAAAGACCTGTCCAGCCCTTTTGTCATTGGTAACCAGTATGGGAAAGAGGCATGATGCCCTACCTTCTCTCACATTTCATTATAAAATGTCCTTTTCTGTTTGGTCTCTGGTAATAACAGTGTGGACCTGAAAAGTCCTGGCACTAACAAGGATATCCATATAGTTCTTGGAAGGCGTGGTGGTGCTTACTCTTCTCAACACAAGTGCGAAGAAAGGCTCCCTTCATTTCCTGTTCTCCAGAAGTAAAAGGACTCACTCCTTTGAAAGCTATGATGTTGCTGGGAAGAAAGTACTATTAACATCTAGTGCTGCCATAAGCTTCCCTTCTTGATGTAAGAAGTCTCATTGTAAAACATTTCAAGAACAGATCCTTGCATAGTAAATATTTGGGGTTTTCCTTCAAGACTATGGTTGAAAATGCTTACAAAAGAGGGTTTTTTTACTATAGAGAAGTTGAGTGCAAAACAGAAGGATATTGTAGTCAGAAAGAACAAGTCTGTGTCAGGAAAAGATAGTTGAGGTAAATAATGCATTTAATTTTGTTTTCTGTGCCTCAGATATGTAGAAGCATTTGGAGTCCGCCATTGCAAGATAATATGCATAACTGAAGAACCACCATTGTTTATGTGCTAATTTATTTAATAAGCATATCTTGGCATTCCTTTAGAAAGCTCAGATCTGCTTACACTGGATTTCTCCCAGAGTGCCAATCAGGACTCCATCCACTCAATTTCAAAAGTCACAACAATTGGACACCTCCAGACCAATCAACATTTTGACCGATACTCATCTTCATCATGCCTCCTCATTAAAATACTATGCCACAAAGTTTACAATATCCTCACTCCTTCTCTTCCCACCATAACTAGTTGGATGAAATTGCATATACAGAGAAACCTCAATTTTCTGGACCCCAATATTCTGGATTTTCCAGACAGTATTAGAAGTATTACCAGATGTTCAGCCATTTTACTTCATGATTCTGCTCTTGACTGCTGCCCTGGGCAAATGCTGTGCAACCTCATGCAGAAAATCACTTTCTGTGTCCCAAAGAGTATTTTGTTGTCCCTTTTGTGTTCCATTGCCTTTTGTGTCAATTGCCACCTTTTTTTGTTGTCCACTGCCTTTTGTGTTCCAAAAGCTGTGTGTTTTGTGTTGTGAAAACTCATTTTAGCTTATTTAGCAGCTTTTGAGATCAAGTACTTTTTGCCTTGATTTTCCAATCAGCTAATCGAGACCGTCCTTCTTCACAATTAGGCTATAAAATCTTAAGTTTCTCTACATAAACTTCTGAAAAATATTTAATGGCCCTCCCTCTTTTCCTGGGACAATTCATATTCAAAACTACTTAATATAGTCCCCCTCTCTCAGCATTTACAGTTAGGGATGAGGAGTTAATTCCGCTCCCTCACAGTTTAAATTTGTTCACAGTACTGAGGCTGAGGATCCTTAATTGCTTGTGAATACAGAATTAGGGAATCGTAGTTACTCCCATTCAATTAAGTGAGGTTTTAGGATGAATAATTGGTTTTAGGATGAATAATTTGTTAGATTTATTGATGTACTAAGATTAACTAAATGAGTGGTATTTGAGCAGAAGTAATGACGGCTGCATTAGATTCAGTGATTGATGTAAATAAATAATACAATATTTTATTGTTTATGCATATGCTGAATATAGTTTTAATAATGGTGTTCACTTAATATGGATAAACAATAATATTTAAGTATT
This sequence comes from Hemicordylus capensis, assembly GCF_027244095.1. Taxonomy (NCBI): domain Eukaryota; kingdom Metazoa; phylum Chordata; class Lepidosauria; order Squamata; family Cordylidae; genus Hemicordylus; species Hemicordylus capensis. Next base: position 113,772,815 of record NC_069661.1, on the reverse strand, counting down.
TTATACCTTTTTCTAGGTTCATAACAAAACTTTAAAATTATGGGGAGTAAAGGTTCAGAATATGGTGCATACAGAATAAAGATTACCAGCTTAACTTGTTCAGAGTATCTGCACACTAGTACTTGATTGCTCCCCTCACCCCCTGTGACAGAGATCTCTCCACCCTCACCTGAACCACACTCCTGCTCCTCCTCCACCTCCACCCTGTTGCTTCCATCTCCCTCACCCCTCTTGATCAGTCCTCCTCCCTTTACTCCTTCCCTCTCACCCCTCTTGGTCGTGGCTGCAGCGTTGTGGCACCTATTGGCCAAGCTGCAGCCCCCTATCCCCAGAGACCTCCCCACCCTCATCTAAGCCCCCCTCCTGCTTCTCCCCACAGGAGCAGCAGCTGCTGCTGCTGACTGGGCCCTTCCCCTCAGGCCACAGCCAGGCCCAGGCCAGGCCCTTGCCTGCCTCCCTCCCTCTGCCAATGGCCTCAGTAGCCCCAAATAGCAGCAGTGGTTCACTGGGTCCTTCCTTGCTGCCAATAGGCACCGCCATAGCTGCTCATTCCCCTCAGGCCTCTGACAGTCTTGGGCCCATCCCTCACACTTCCTTCTTTCTCTCTTTCTCTCCCTTCTTTTTCTCTCTTTCTCTCTCTTCCACTTGCTCTTCCCCGGCTTCCCCCCCTCCCCATCCCTGAGTTAACAGATCTTTTTCATCTTGTTTCCTCATCTAATTCACACAACGACAGCCTCCTTCTCCTGAAGGGGCTCTTTCCTCCCTCATGACCTCTCTCTTTGCAGATCCCTGCCCACTATCCATATAGATAGATAGATAGATAGATTCCTCTCCTCTACAATCAAGAACATCTTCTGACCAGTAACAGTTGCATTCCAACTGACCTTAGCCACCACAGGCTCCTCCTTCCTATCTGCATATGGAGCCCCCACTGCCCAATCACCATTGTGCTTCTGCTTGCGAACTCTCACAAGAGCTGCCACACATGGGACTAGCCACAGGTGCACCTTAGAGAATTAGATAGATAGATAGATAGATAGATAGATAGATAGATAGATAGATAGATAGATGCCACACCTCTTGCCATTTCCCAGTACTACAGTTGTACAAGTACTCTTTCTCTCATTCTTTTCCTCTGTTCTAATGGAGGGTGTAGGCTGGCAGCTCACTATTCAGAGCACTGCTTGTTCTTTGCCACTGCTTCTGATTAGCTTCATATCTGCACAAGAACCGCACAAGCCATACAGAAGCATAAACCCCAATATATTTATCAGTCTTTTCCCTCAAGGCAACTAATTTCCCAGAGGCTGTACCTGGTTCCCCCCACCTTCAGCCCCACTTACACCTGAGAAGAACAATGAATGATAGTGAGGGTATACGCAAAACCCTGAAGGTCCTACTGAGGTTGGTATCTGGTGTGGAGCTTATACTTCAGAGGAGCTTATACTTCAGAGGAGTTCCACACATCCATTTTTATTTTTAGGCATGAGTCTAACAGCATCTAAGCTTTGGGCTCTTCTGATGCTTTATTTTTAGCAGAGGCACATATGCATAATTCCATCCATGACTAGCCACTACTTTAAAAATGAAATGTACAAGATTGCTAAAATAGTTTATAGTGTGGTCTATAAAACAAAATTTCTCCAGATAACACTGTTTGACTTTAGATCTCATGTTGCATAATAAGAGCAAGAATGAACATGATAGCCTGGTTGAAACATATGGGATACTTTATTTTTAGTTCAAGGGAGCAAGCAGTAAATCAATACAAACACAGGAAGGAATTCAAACTTTTTTATAGACACAAAGAGACACATCAGACTAGTGACAAAAAGAGAGCAGAAAGTCATGCATTACAAGAGTCCCCCCACACTAGATATGCTAATTTGGTGGTAATGGCATATTAAAGGTGGTGTGCACTTGTCAAAAGAGAACTCTCAACTCTTCAACTGCCCATAGAGCAGCATAGATTTGCCAACAATAATCTACAAGTATAGGGCTGGTTTTATGTTAATCAAGCTGTCACAGATCTCACCATGCTGCCACTCCATGTTAGTTTTTAGTTTTTAAAAATATCTTTTAATTTGAAAATTATAAAACAGCAATGTTAATTCTGATTGTGGTTTTAGCCTGGACTTTTAACTTCTTTACTTGTTTTGGTTAATTTTATTAGTTTTATTTTATATTGTATCTTTTATTGTTGCAAATCGCCCCGAGTAGTAGTAGTGTACTGGAGGGGCAGGGTATAAATATTTTAAATAAATAAATAAAAATATAAATGTCACGGCCCAGTTTCAACCAGCCCTATGATCTTAAGCTTCACTGCTGTCACCAAGTCGACTTTTGTACTTTTTCTGGCTGTGTACTAAAACAACCTCCCAAACCTCTGTCTTATTCAAGGAGGCGGGTCTCACGATCAGTGAGACCCACTTTTGCCAATACTGCAGGGAGAGCGGGCTAAGCCCGCACTCCCCGCATACAATCGCTGCAGGAGCCCCGGGTGGCCATATCAGCCGCCCACATGATTGCTGGCTCCGTGACAGAGCCGGCAGGGGCTGGGGGGAGCAGGGGCCAATTGGCCCCTGCAAGCTCCAGCATGCCCTGCGCGAGCACGCAGGGCATGCTGGCGAGACCCCCGGAGCCGGGAGGTGGCTTTTCGCCTCCCCGCCAGAGGTCTCCTCGTGAGTAGCTGTGGTGCGGAGCCATGCCATGACTACTCATGATCAGAAAGCCCAGGTTTGCGGTGCACTCGCTCCGCAAACCCGGGCTTTAGGGAAGGCTACTTGAGCGGGTTACCTGCTCGTAAAGCACCAGGCTCGCCTGCGAGCCCAGTGATTTACACGATCAACAAAAATAGGGCTAGGCTCTCCTAGCCTGATTTGTGTTGATCGTGAGAATAGCCCCAAGGTTAGGTAGGGTGGAAAGGCTTCTAAGCATGTGATGGGGAAACAGACAAGGGCTACAATTTTTTTAACTTCAGAACAAGAAAACTTTACTTAATAGCTCAATTCAAAACAATAGTTGTTTTGGAAAATTTAGTACAAAATAGCAACTATATGAGGACAAGGAGTAAATCAAATATGAGAAAAACACATCCAATCTATCCTGCACTAATACCAGGCCCTCACTCAGAGTCCTTACCAAGAGTCCTCTTGCAATCACTCCTGATCAGCTTCTGCAGAAAGCTTGGCTTGTCCCTTGATGAGCTTCAGGTCCTGCTTTTCCTTCCTAGTTCTGGGGGTTCAATCCCAGACTGTTCCTTCAGCTGCTTTGGGAATGATTCAGTCCTCCAGAGAGTCACACCTCTCCCAGTGACATCTCAGCTCTCTTTCCAGCACCAGCTCTGATTCTGACCGTGACAGCAACTCCTTCACTTGAACTCTCTTCTGTTCTCCAACTTAGACTCTAAAACTTTGCTGAAAGCAACATCCTTAGGGAGGCTGTGCTCATGATGGGGGGAAACCAGGAGCCCAGCTCAGTTTCCCCCCATCGTGAGAACCACCAGGCTCGCGGGCAAGCCCGGTGGTTCTCTGCCAGCTAGCCCATCAAAGAAGGCCTCCCCTTAACCCAGGTTAGCGGAGCAAGCACTCCACTAACCCGGGTTTTCTGGTTGTATGCCGCCACGGCACAGCTCCATGCCACAGTGACACATGAGGAACCCCCCGCTGGGAAGCTGAAACAAGCCTCCTGGTCCCAGGAGTCTCCCCAGAATGCCATGCGTGAGGACTTCCAGAGGCCAGGCAGCCCCCAATCCCCACTGCCCCAACCGGCTCCATGACAGAGCCGGTAATCGTATGGGTGGCCAATTGGCCACCCAAGGACAGCTCAACAATTGTCTGTGGGAGGGGTAAGTTAACCCACTCTCCCTGCAGACCTGCCAGAAGCTCCTCTCACCGATCGTGAGAAGAGCTTCATATTCTCTTTTCCCCTCCAAATTTTTTCAAACAAACCAATCCAAACAACTCAAGTTCCCTCTATTATTTTAAAACATATCCAATCCAATCAAACTTCTCTTCCTTCCAAAATTAAACCAGTACAATTCTTCTCCTTCCAAAACCAAACTGTAAAACAGGAGCTGTGAACTTTTGACCCCTGCACAGCTTTTAATACATAGGGAATAAGCAAAGTAGCTGCAATACAGAAATCTTACATACTGTCCGGCTACACGTCCCTGTCTCTTCTTCCCAGCCTGACTAGGCTGATCAGGACTGGCCTCAGAACAGAAACAGGGAGGGGATTGAACGTCACCCTTTTCCTCCTCTGTCCCAGGCTGCTTGTTCCTTGTGTCTGATCCTCTCCAGGGGCCCCCCAACACTCTCCACCAGCCTCCTTCTCATTCCTGGCCGGCTCCTTATATGCCTCCTCACAGGCTATGCATTGCCCGCCCCCAATTACAGGGTCAACACCCCTCTTTATTACCTGTAATTGATTACCCCTTACAGCTGTTGCCGAAGACTCTCCCCCTTCTCCTTCCTCCTGCGCAGATCCCCTCCCTTCGGGAGGCATGCTGCTGATGTTATCCTCACATGCCTCCCCTTCGGTCTTATCAGGACTCAGCTCCTTCTCCACTGGAGCTGAGTCCCTGCCCATTGGCAGTCTTTCCTTCATCTCTCCCCAGCTGCCACCCATCCATGTCACCTTGGGCCCTCTCACCACTCCGTCCTCGGAAGTAAGGACAGCCAGCCTTGCCGGACATATAAAAAAAGAGGGGGTACAGGCTTCATTCCTTCACACAAGTCAATAATAAAACAACATTTTGTACAGAGGCTGAAACCAAATAGCTTTAAAAAACAACAACACACCCTTAAATCTACTTTGTTTGAATTATTGGCGCCCTGATGCTAATACATTTATTTCCAATATGGATGTGAGCATTAAAGCCCCTGAATTCTTCTTTGGGTTATTAATGTTAACAGGAGCCAGAAAGGAACTCCTCTCTTCAGCTTTCATCCATCCAGTGGCTGCTTTGCCAGCAAGAAGGGAGTTCAATCAGTGGTGCTCCTTCTCCTGGACTTCGGGACCAAAGTCCAGGGCCTCCACACCCCCTGGGAGCCCCCAAATCCTCTTTCCTGGGTGGTGTGGTCACTGCTGGCCCACACTGTGCCAGGTGGCCGAGTGTGATTATGACCTGTGCCAGGTGTTTTAGAGACAGAAGCGGGAGTGGGGAAAGAAATATGTGGGATGGAGTATGTTAAGTTGCCTGTTGAAAAGTTTCTTCTAGTGCATATTTGCATAAATATACCCCACGTGCTAAATATACTGTGTTTGTCATGGGCTGTGTGTGTGTGTGTGTGTGTGTGTGTGCGCGTGTGTGTGTGTAGGGGGATGATGCTTAACTTGCAGTGGGAGGGGGGCTTCTAGAAGGGGGGGGGGATTCCAAAGACCTCCAGGTCAGGTCCAGGCTCCAAAATTACCCAAGTGCACCTCTGAGTTCAGTCAGTTAGTCTCTCTCTCTTTTCCTAATCCCCGGAGCCTGAAATGCTGCTACAGTATACTAACATCTGCAGTGCAACCACAGCAGCACTTCAGGTAAAGTAAAGGTAGAGTGTGCAGCCAAGATGATTTCGACTCCTGGTGCCCACAGAGCCCTGTGGTTTTCATTAGGTAGAATACAGGAGGGGTTTACCATTGCCTCCTCCCATGCACTATGAGATGATGCCTTTCAGCATCTTCCTGTATCACTGCTGCCTAATATAGTACCAGTGGGGATTTGAACTGGCAGCCTTCTGCTTGTTAGTCAAGCATTTCCCCACTGTGCCACTTTCAGGTACCAGAGAATAAAGAAGAAAAAACAGAGAAAGAGTGAAGACCAAGAGAAGAAAGAGACCCTACCCTACTCTCTCTCCCTCCCACTGTGATCACTGCATCTGTAATGAAGAAGGGTCACCCTGAGCACCAGGAGCCACCACGCAAACATGTTTGGGGATTCACATGAGAAGAGACCAGCAGTCTTAAGCAAATTCAAAACTTTAAAAACCAAACCCAACTTTCCCCAAGCATTCCCCACTTTTTCCACAATTGTTGGTCCCAATCAAAATCAAGCTTGGAGTTCATTCATCATTACTGAGAACCACTTCATAGATTACATTTTTAGATGAACTTTGTATTAACTATACCTAAGATGGCACTAAACAAATGGGGTATATTTAGGTTGGAACTATAAATTTCAGCAATTATTTAAATCTATGGTACATTGGACTCCATTCTCATTTAATTATCCCATGGCTTGTATCTCTCTTCCGCTCTCTTCTATTCACAACAATAGAGCTGTGCAAATTGTGTGTGAATTGCAGGAATATGAAAACATTTATTGATGGAAATCAGAAAACTTTTTTACTCACAGCGTTTGAATTATTTTGAAATGCAAGAGCCTGAAGCAAAGAAAACACATTTAAAAACATATGACAGGAAACAGCAATTTCCCCCTTTTGAAGCTGTCACTTATTTGCTAAGAATCAAATCTACCTCTTTGCAGTTAAAGAGGTTTCATATATCACTCAAATGCATGCATAGACATTAAAAAAAAGTTGCATGCCTGTTGTTCTTTGAGAACAATCTGAAAGCATCTGACACAGCCACACAGCTAAACGGGTCTGGCCAGCCCTGTATGTTGTCTGAGTGGGAGACTACTTAAGATCCATTCTGACCTCAGTGGAAAAGCAGGTTACACATATAATAAATAAAAATGGTCCACACAGAAAAGCTTCATGCAAGCATCGTGGGAATGTGGGTGAATGTTTCTAGGCTCACAGCAGAGAACATGCACCTGAACTTCTGTGCAGCAGAGGCTGTCTGCATGCATGTTTATGGACCATCTACATGCATGCTTATGAGAGCTTGAAGACATACCAGCATTACAGAAGTAGCTTGAAAAAGCACAACCACGATCACAGAAATCTTAGTTTCCATGTAAGCCATGAGCTTGATAGCAGTCCTGCATCCCCAAAGGCATTTGCATGAATACAGGTTAACATGAACAATGTGGTAAAACAAATGGATGTGCTACCTCTGACATATCCTTACAAGGGGAAAATTTAATATTCAATGCACTGAGGAGAGCATCCTTCTCCTTGGGTTCCCTTTCAAATTGGGGTCTTCCCCTCTGCATTCCAGTCAGGGAGAAGTCAACTGAAATGTCATGGGAGGCTGTGGCCATGGCCAAACATCCCAACAGCATCCCAGTTACCTCAGCAGTAGAGCCAAAGCCAAGAATAGCCAAAAGGCAGCTGACAAGGAGGCATGGTTCTATTGCTGAGGCAAAAGAGACACTTCCTCTCCTTCCAGGAAGCTCAGATGGTTTCGGTTGCGTGTCTGGAGGCAGGGCTCCTGTCAAGCCATAACTGGCTGTTCATAAGTCAGCATTGCTGTCCAGGATTGAACAGGGATTGAAAGATAGCATACACCAGGTGAGAGATTCAGCATATAGGTGCTTATATGCCAATGCCAGAAGCCTCCAAGCCAAGATGGGTGAGCTGGAGTGCTAGGTTGCTAACGCAAAAATAGATATAGTGGGCATAACAGAAACATGGTGGAACACTGAGAACCAGTGGGACACTGTTATCCCTGGATATAAACTCTATAGAAAGGACAGGGAGGGGCGCCTTGGAGGAGGAGTAGCACTGCATGTTAAAGGAGGGACAGAATCTAACAAGCTAGAAAACCTAGGTGGACTGGAGTCCTCCACAGAAACCCTGTGGGTGACAATACAAGGCCTGAAAGGAAACGTGCTACTGGGGAAGTGCTATCGCCCTCTGGATCAAAATGCTGACAGTGACTGGGAGTTGCAGGAGGAAATCAGGGAGGCGTCAAGGAGAGGCAGGGCTGTAATAATGGGTGACTTCAATTACCCACACATAGACTGGGTAAATTCACAGTCAGGTAATGACAGAGAGGTCAGATTTCTAGATACGCTGAATGACTGTGCCCTGGAACAGTTGGTCATGGAACCAACCAGAGAAAAGGCAACCTTGGACTTAATCCTGAGTGGCACCCAGGACCTGGCGCGTGATGTCAGTGTGATCAACTCTTTAGGGAACAGTGACCTTAGTGCGATCAAATTCAGCATATATGTGGGGAGAGAATCACCAAAGAAGTCTAACACAAACATTTTGAATTTCAGAAGAGGAAACTTCTTCAAAATGAGGAGTATAGTGAAAAGAAAACCAAAAGGAAAAGATCAGAAGAGTCACTTCATTCCAGAATGCATGGAGTTTACTCAAAACCACGATACTAGAAGCCCAGTTAGATTGTATACCCAAAAGGAGGAAAGGTATCACTAAGTCCAGGAGGATGCCAGCATGGCTAACAGGTACCTTCAAGGAAGCCGTAAAAGGGAAGAAGAATTCCTTCCGAAATTGGAAGGCCTGTCCAAATGAAGAGAACAGAAAGGAATGCAAACTCTGGCAAAAGAAATGCAAGATGACAATAAGGGAGGCAAAAAGAGAGTTTGAGGAACATTTAGCTAAAAGTATCAAGGGGAATAACAAAAACTTCCTTAAATAAATCAGAAGCAGGAAACATGCCAGCGAGACAGCTGGACCATTAGACAATAAGGGAGTGAAAGGGATTATTAAGGAGAACATGGAGGTTGCAGAGAAGCTAAATGAGTTCTTTGCGTCCGTCTTCACGGCAGAGAATACTGAGCATATACCTGTTCCTGAACCAAGCTTTTCGGGGATGGAGGCTAAAGAACTGGGGCAGATAGAAGTGACAAGAGATGATGTTCTAAACTGCCTGGAAAAACTAAAAACTAACAAATCGACAGGGCCGGATGGCATCCATCCAAGAGTCCTCAAAGAACTCAAATGTGAAATTGCCGACCTCCCTGCTAAAATATATAACTTATCCCTGCAATTGGGCTCTGTACTGGAGGACTGGAAAGTAGAAAATGTGACCGATTTTCAAAAAGAGATCCAGGGGTGATCTGGGAAATTCCAGGCTGGTTAGCTTAACGTCCATTCCAGGCAAATTGATGAAAAGCATCCTCAAGGATAAAACTGGAAAGCACATAAAAGAACAAGCCCTGTTGGGAGAGAACCAGCATGGCTTCTGAAAAGGTAAATCTTGCCTCACAAACCTTTTGGGGTTCTTTGAGAGTGTCAACAAGTGTGTGGATCAAGGTGATCCAGTTGACATAGTATACATGGACTTCCAAAAAGCTTTTGATAAAGTTCCTCATCAAAGACTCCTGAGGAAACTTAGCAGTCATGGGATAAGGAGACAAGTACATGTGGGGATTGCTAACTGGTTGAAAGACAGGAAACAGAGAGTAGGTATAAATGGAGTGTTTTCACAATGGAGGGAAGTAAGAAGTGGGGTCCCCCAGGGATCTGTACTGGGACTGGTGCTTTTTAATATATTCATAAATGATCTAGAAGTAGGGGTAAGCAGTGAGTTGGCCAGATTTGCAGATGATACCAAACTCTTTCGGGTAGTGAAATCCAAAACGGATTGTGAGGAGCTCCAAAAGGATCTCTCCAAACTGCGTGAGTGGGCGACAAAGTGGCAAATGCGGTTCAGTGTTGGCAAGTGTAAAGTGATGCACATTGGGATGAAAAGCCCCAACTTCAAGTATACGCAGATGGGATCTGAGCTGTTGGTGACTGACCAGGATAGGGATCTAGGGGTCGTGGTGGACAGCTCGTTGAAAGTGTCGACTCAATGTGTGGCAGCTGTGAAAAGGGTCAATTCCATGCTAGGTATCATTAGGAAGGGGATTGAAAATAAAACAGCTAATATTATAATGCCCTTATACAAAACTATGGTGTGGCCACACTTGGAGTACTGCATACAATTCTGGTCACCACATCTAAAAAAGGACATAGTAGAAATGGAAAAAGTGCCGAAGAGGGCAACCAAGATGATCAGGGGTCTAGAGCACCTTTCTTATGAAGCAAGACTACAACACCTGGGGCTATTTAGTTTAGAAAAAAGACAACTGCGGGGAGACATGATAGGGGTCTATAAAATCATGCATGGTGTGGAGAAAGTGGATAGGGAGAAATTATTTTCCTTCTCACATAACCTTAGAACCAGGGGTCATCCCATGAAATTGATTGCCAGGAAATCTAGGACCAACAAATGGGAGTACTTTTTCACACAACGCATAATCAACTTGTGGAATTCTCTGCCACAAGATGTGGTGACAGCCAACAACCTGGAAGGCTTTAAGGGGGGGTTGGATAACTTCGTGGAGGAGAGGTCTATCAACGGCTACTAGTCGGAAGGCTGTTGGCCACCTCCAGCCTCAAAAGGCAGGATGCCTCTGAGTACCAGTTGCAGGGGAATGACAGCAGGAGGAAGGGCATGCCCTCAACTCCTGCCTGTGGCATACAGCGGCATCTGGTGGGCCACTGTGTGAAACAGGATGCTGGACTAGATGGGCCTTGGGTCTGATCCATCATGGCTGTTCTTATGTTAACTTGGTCCATTGCTTCTGTTCATATAAAAAGCTACAACACTTGGCACATTTATCTTGGAATATTCTCCACTGACTGGGACTTCATGAGTAAATGTGTGTAGGAGTAGGCTGAATATGACATGCAACATGAAAAGGTACATAGCCTCTGCAAAGCACACCCATACATTAATGACCAGGATCCTTTCCAAGCTGCATAGGCTTCCCATATCATTAACATACAGAGATATTTCAGTTGCTCTCTGATTATATATATATATATATATATAATTGGCATACAGGAGGTTAAATCCAAGGTTTTGTTTTTTTCTTGTCTGAATTTGACTGCCTTTTGCCAACGTGTTATTTTTAAGTGTTTCTAGTAAATTATTGGAAAATTGTATTTTTCTCCAACTTGCCTATCCTGCAACTTATAAGCTTCTCAGTGAATTTCAAATTTCTTAGTGCTAGATTGTCATTTCTTAGAGAGCAGGGCCTCAAGATCTTAACTGACTGGGTATACATGGGCAGTGATATTTATTAGGGAAGAAAACCGCAAATGACAAGTGAATAAAGCAGACTACGGATTTTGAATAAATCAATACTGAGTGTTATAAAATGTCAGAAAATATCAAATGAGGAGAAAAGAATCAATAGATTCCTTTTAAATTGAATGAGTGATTAATATTCTTTATCAATCAGATACATTAAAAGGTGTGAGTGTGTGTGTGTGTGTGTTCGTATGTGTACACACAAACACTTGTGTTAAAGAAACACCCAACACTTACCATAAGAACACACAAACTAAGGAACCATTCACATTATCACTCAACCCATTTGCACAACATAACTTGTAGAATCTTCTACCAAAGATGTAGAGATGGCTGCTAGCTTAGATGGCATTTTAAATATTCAATAAACTAGTAGCCATGATAGCTAAATGTATAGCTCCATGTATAGCAGCAGTATGCCTCTGGTGTTGATGACAAACAAGAGGAGACTGCAATTACCCTTATGTTCTGCTTGTGAGCTTTCAGAGAGATCTGGCTGGTCAGTGCTGGGAACAAAATTTGCATTTTGACAAGATCGATCCAGGAGAAGATTTCTTATGTTCCCATTCTCCATTTGCATTTTTACCCATCATGCACACTTTCTCCACAATCCTCATAAAAATGTCCTTTCTGATGCAATTGTGTACGATCCTGTCCTTGAAGCTGGAAATAATGCAAGGCGGGATTGCCCAAGCTCTGACACCCATCTCTCTTCCCTTAGTAATCATATTCCCATATTAATACCATAATGCAGGCAGTCAAGAAGCTCTTTTATGTCCACTGTCCTACCAGCTTGTGTGGTTCAATGGCATGGAAAGAGCAATCACCATTTCTGCTCTCTGATCCCCACCAATGATCTTTATTTGCTAGCCCTCCGTTGTGTTTCTTGATGGCTGCTCTTTCCATGCATTTTGGTGGGCTTGTTTTCCAACATGGACCTGGCAGCAGGTTGCCCAAATACTCTTTGGCAGATGCACACAGGAGGGAAAAGCACCACGCCAACAGGTAAGAAGGAAACAGGAACAGTGCAAGGACAGTATTGAAGAATAGGTCCTGGCACATTTCGAGTGAAAAACTTAGTGAAAACTTCTAAGCTGTTTAGAAGTATTGTGCCTTGTAAACCACTTCCCTGAAGAAAAGTTTTCACTTGAAACACATCGGGATCTATTCTTCAATAAACTGTCATTGCACCGTTCCGGTTTCCTTCCTTCAATAACTCTTTGGCACCTGCAGCCGTCCCTCTCATGGACTGGGAAGGGCATTACACTCATACAAGCAGACTAGAGAGGCTCCCTCTTGTATTATGCAGAATGCTCACAGCTTTCTTTCCACGTACTCCCTTTGCCTTGGCTTTGCAGAGACCAAGTTGCTCCTCTAAAGCAGACCTAGCAGTGCTGATGAATGCTTCTGGAGGAGCAAAGGAAGCCTTGAGGACTCTTGCAAGGCTCTGTGGATCCCTTTTTTCCAGCCCAGCCATTTACCCTGCTAGGAGTGAGGGAGCTGCTGCTGCTGCACCACCACATTGCTCTCAGAAGACCAGGGAAAGAAAGCCACTTCACCGCTGCTGTTTCCCCTCTTTCTCCACGTGTTCACTTCCCCTGGCCAGCTGTCAACAGTGCAGCCCAGCGACAGGTCGGCAGCAGCTTCAAAAAGGCTCCAGGCACTGGGAGGCCAGTCCTTTTGATGCAGGGGGAGGAGAGCCTCTGGTGGTTCCTGAAAGTGCCTAGGGCTGAGGGACTTCCATCTTCCCCTGCTCCATCGTAGCCATGCACCTGGAATCAACCCACCATCTCACTGTGGCTAAGCCCTACACAATTATGTCATGCTCTCAACATGCCCTCATCCAGCTGGTAGAGAGAGGAGACTGAACGTAAGATCCACCTGTGGAAAGAATCCACTGTGTCACTGTGAACCACTCTATGAAGCTATTCTCACGATCACTGGAAAGTGGGCTAAGGGAAAGCAGGCTAAGGGATCATGGGAACCACCGGGCTCACAGGTGAGCCCAGTGCTCCCAAGGCAGCTAGCCTGCCTAATTACCACTCCCCTAAGACGAGGTTAATGGAGCGAGCGCTCTGTTAGCCTCATCTTTTTGCTCGTGTGTTGCTGTGTTGCATGGCGACACACGAGTAGACCCCCAACTGGGAGGCTGCAAGCAGCCTCCTGGGCTCGGGGGTCTTTCCAGAATGCCCTGCACTCTCGTACGGGGCATACTGGAACTTCTGGGGGCCACGCAGCCCCCCCCAATCCCCGCTGCCCCTGCTGGCTCCATGGCGGAGCCTGCAGTCATGTGGGCAGCCGATCTGGCCGCCCAGCTATGAGTAGCTGCTCATCTGTGGAGAGCGTGGGCTAAGCCCGCTCTCCCTGCAGTTAGCCCCAAAGCTCTTCTCACTGATCGTGAGAAGAGCTTCTATATCTATGGGATAGAGCAGGATATAAATCAAACATATAAAGGTGGGAAAAGGGGTGGGCATCCCCTTTGGTGTCCCCTTCTTGGGAAGGTGACCCACTACCCACACCAAGCTTGACTGAAATATCCCTCCTCCGAAGATAGTAAGTCCAAAGGTACTTCCCACTATCCAAAAAGTACTTCCCACTATCCAAAAGGTCCTTCAGTTCCAGGCGTCAATTGCTGAGGCCCTCAGGACTAAAGTTAAACAAGAAGTTCTCTCCCAGGGCTGGCTCCCAATGTTCCTATTGTACTCCAACTGCATTTATAATGCAGTCCCACTTCTTGGTCCAATGCAGCAGGATGTTGCTTAGCAGCTCTGGGAAGAGCTAAAGCAGCTGCGAACACTCAGACATCCAACCACTCCTGATACACAGAAGAAGCAGATTGGCCTCTTTTTCAAAGGAAGTTGTCTATATGGGGACTTCCTCCATAAGTTACTACCAGGAGAAGGCCTACAACAGTAACTCATGCAGAAACATGGGGTGGACTCTGTAGAAAGAGAACATATTCTACAAGCAAACCTTTGCAAATACGAATATAATATGCCCTCAGTTTTAATTCAGGGTGGGGCGTGGTGGAGTTTGTGTCAGCTATCAGAAGTCCAGAAAACAATGGCTTAGCAAAATGTTACCAGAGTTCTCACTATGGAGTTATACTATTATCCTGTTATTATTTAATAATAGTGACAACTCATCGGGGGGTGTGGGTCATCATCTGATAAGCTTACCTGAAGAAATATTTACATGAATACAGAACTTTGCATTAAAGGCTCTCATATCGATTTATAAGCAAGTGCGGTACATCTCAAAAGTTATGTAAATATCACACCATTTTGCCCTCCTCAAGATTTCAATCTCAGCCATCCATGACCTGTCATGTCAAATGTCAGGTTTTACCTCGACTGCCCAAGCAGACATCTCTGAGTACAATCAGAACATCTTACATGCAAACAAAACTCTGTCTTCAGATGCCATTTTATAACCAGATTTGAAGATAACGTCAGTTCATATCACAGCCAATCAATAGAATAATGTCTTGCACCACCATGTCCTTGCTTAATGAAAAGCTTCAGAAATTGCTTTGGAAATTGGTACCTGAGCAATTCTATATATCTCAGTAACATCCATCAGCTAATGTTATATATGCATGTGTAAACTGAGAGCTAAGGAAGAAGTGAGCAGTCAAATTTGGGGTTGGATCAGAGATGCATCTCCCCACTTAAACAATTGCAACTGATTTGGGGTTGATCCAGACCCATGTGACTCTGGATTGAGCCTCATAATAGGTTACAATTTCAGAACCCCTCCCCTGACAGTTCCTCCTGCCTCACAAGTAAAATGGACATTTTATAGTTTTAAGGGAGGAAACCTGGGAGAGAGGCAAGCCATGGCTCAGAGTAATACATTGCAGACCAGCTGGGCCAGCACAGCTAGCTCCAGAAGTTGAAATGAAGCCTCAAACATCTTCAGAAATGTAATTTCCTGTCAGAGCCAGAGAACATTATAAAGCCCATTATTCCTGCAGGAAATGAGGTTTCTGAGCATGTTCAGAAGTGTCATTTCAATTCAGACAGGCTGGGCCAGTCTGCCTCCATTCCCTGGGAGATGAGTGCTTCCCAGTGCTGGCTATCCTCATCTCTCACAAAGGTAAGGGATTTCTTTCCCCCCTACTTGCAGGGTGTATGTGTACCATCTGATCATTTCTTGTGAGTATTCACAAAACTACTTGAGATTTTACCAATATTAGTAAGAGATTATAGCAAACCCAGATTTATTTATTTTTAAAGGAGATATAGGAGATTTATAAGATATAGGACATGCACAGTTCCCACTGAAGACTGTTATGGAGGATTTATAACATTACTAATAATTAATTAAGCATCATGTTTTTGCAAACTCTTAGATCCTGCAAGTGATTTTCCCCAACATGTATTTTTAAAAAGCTATCATTGAGATGGTTTTCTTTGCTTCATAGCCTTGAGAAAACACAAACTCTCACTTTCATATTTGATACAGCAAAGGCAGGTCAAGTTGACACAAAGGAACCTAGGGAAATAGATATGGCTTCCCTGGGAGTCATACTCAATGTTGCCGCAATCAGGGCTGCTGACCCGGTGCAGACTCAAGTCATGAGAAATACAACATGGCCTCCCCTGACATTTTAATAACAGCCTTCAGCACAGGTCAGTTTGACCTTGTTGCTGCAGCAAATATAGAATTACCTAACTTATAACTATCGAGTAAGTAAATGTATATCCTTGGATTAAAATAGTAGCAGCCACAGAAATATAGTGCCACAAGTGAACATGGTGTTTTACAGATCACAAAAGCAAGAATATAGGCCCTGCCCAAAGAAGAAAGACCTGGAGAAAGGCAACTGAGAGAGGGGAGGCAAAGACAACAAAGGATGGACATTGCCAGATGCAGTAGCATGTACGGAGGCTTCATTTCAATTGCGGATGAGGACTGGATGGCTAAGTCAAAGGCTTGGAGCAAAATTTTGTTTTTGAGGAAGAATTAGAAAGATGAGACAGAAGTAGCATTATATGGGTGTTTTGGTAGTAAGTTACAGGCACAGCAAGAAGACATGGGGAGAAAAGGTGGAATCATTTGATAATAGAGAAGACCTTTGGGCAAGGCCAATAGAGAAGGTAACAGAGTATCGTGTGTGCTGGTAAAATCCCTGGAAATCACTGAAGATCAGGGCTGGACCACACTCAACCCATCCCTGAGGCAGGGCACCTAATACCACCCCCAACACAGTGGCATAAAGCTCCTCGTCACACCAGATGCCTCCCTCCTTACCAGGAGGCACACAAAGGACTGCCATCACTCTTCGTCCCCCTTCCACGGTCGCTCTTGAAATGTTCTAGTTTGCCTCTCCTCCAGGCCTCCTCTTCCACTGTGTTCCCTTCTTCCTTTTTAAATCCAGCAACCGTGGGGCAGGGGGAGAGAAAGCAGCAGTGCATGGCAGAAGCAAATGATAGTGGCAGTGCTGGCAGTGGTCCCATCCCCCACTGACTGTGTCTCATGGAAGGGCTGACCTGCTGAAGATGGTCCAATAAATAAATCTCAGTGGCTTTTGATACCATTGACCATGGTATACTTCTGGATCGTTTGTGGGGGATGGGAATCAGGGGCACAGTGTTGTGCTGGTTCCGTTCCTACCTTAGTGGACAGTTTCAGACAATTTGCATTGGAGATGAGTGCTCTAGCCCATGGCCTCTCTCTTGCGGAGTGCTGCAGGGCTCAGTCCTTGCTCCCATGCTTTTCAACATCTATATCAGGCATCCCCAAACTGCGGCCCTCCAGATGTTGCTGAACTACGACTTCCAGCATACCCAGCCACAAAAAATTGTGTCTAGGGATTCTGGGAGTTGTAGTTCAGCAACATCTGGAGGGCCGCAGTTTGGGGATGCCTGATCTATATGAAGCCACTGGGTGAGGTCATCCATTGGTTTGGGGTGAGGTATCATCAGTATGTTGATGATACCCAATTGTTTATCGCCACCCCAGGCTTATCCGAGGTTGCTGTGAATGTGTTGACCCAGTGTCTGGAGGGTGTAAGGGTTTGGATGGGCAAAAACACACTCAGGCTTAATCCCTCCAAGACAGAGTTGCTCTTGTTCACTTCTCAATCTGGCCAGGTTCTGGTTTTGAGTGTTTCCCTTGATGGGGTTGTGCTCCCCTTGAAAGTGCAGGCTCATGATTTGGGGGTTATCCTGGACTCACAGCTCCTGCTGGAACAGCAGGTAGAAGTCATGGCCAGCGGAGCCTTTGCCCAGCTTCGTCTGGTGTGCCAACTATGGCCTTACCTCGACCAACAGGCCCTGTCAACCGTAACTCATGCCCTTGTCACCTCTCAGTTGGACTACTGCAATGCACTTTACCTGTGGTTGCCTTTGAAGACCTCAGAAGCTTCAGCTGGCCCAAAATTCTACGGCTCGGCTGCTTATGGGCAGCAGAAAATATGATCACGTTTCACCTATGCTGAGGTCGCTGCATTGGCTGCCAGTTCTCTTCCAATTCAAGGTTCTGGTTATCACCTTGGCACCAGTGTGCCTTCAGGACCACCTCTCCTGTCCAACTTCGACCCACCCTGTGAAGTCATCTCAGGTGGGCCTTCTCAGCCCAGGGTACGTATGTGGGGCCTGGGCTCATGGAAGGGCTGTCTCTGTTGCAGCCCCCTCCTTACGGAACATTCTGCCTCCTGAGATTCATAATGCCCCCTCTCTTCTGTCCTTTAAGAAGCTCGCAAAAACCTATCTATTTTGCCAGGCTTTTAGTTTTTAACGTGTGTGTGTGGAGAGGGGTTCTTTTTCTTTTTTCCTTTTCTTTCTCCCCCCCTTCCCCCCTTCTCTTGTCTTAGTTCTTGTTTTAATTTATGTAAACCATCTCAAGTCTAAGGAAGTCAGGCAGTCAATAAATTTGCTAAATAAATAAAATAAATAAATGTCCTGCTTTGCTTACTGCCATTACTTGGATGGGAACTAAAAATAGTCCATTAACACTTCTGTTGTGATTTCATGTGTGCAACCAAACATAGTTATAGTTGTTGCTCATGGTAGAATTCTTCAGTTACCAAATGTTCTTGTTTCCAACTTATAATATAATACCTTTGGAATTAAATTCTGAAAAGAAGCATATCCCCAAACAGTGATTCTGTAATGAGAATATATTGGGGCACAGTATTATTACTGTACATTAGATGATGTTACAACTCCCATAATTTACTCCTCTGGGGTGCATATGTGACTTATGAAGAAAATACAGCACACCAATGCTCTCCGTTATTACCTTTGATATCTCATATAACAGATTAAAAGTTTTAAATATGCTAACAAGCTTTTTAATTTCACAGGATTCTTCATTAGTATTCAGACCATACCAACAGTTTTCACGATCCATATGAACTAAAAGTAAGTATCCCCTTCTTTGCTAAAGAACTTTGCAGAAACAGATTTATTCCAATCAACCATAGAATAGTACAGTCATCCATTTACTGAACTGAGCTCTCTCTTTCAGACACTGATCTTGTGCAGAAGAATTCTGGAGCTGATTACAGATTCTAATGATTTATCCCAAGAAAGGCCAATGTTTGTATTTTCAAGGGCAGCTGATTTTCAGGGCATTAGTTCAAGGGTCAAGACCATCTGAGTCTCTCAAAGATTGTAGATGTTTCTACAACAGAAAAAGTTTCAGAGAGGGAGCACATGGGGCAGTGTGAGGTCATCAACTGAAGGGAGTGGGAACTGAAAAACTAACATTTCTAGAAATATGCCCTCAAGGTTCAGATAAGCAGTGGTTGTTTGACTTCAAAGGCAGCAGTACAATAGTATTTGTATGACATGTATATGAAATTGATTGTGTATTCCTTACAAATGAAACTGTGAGTATTTCCCCCTAAATCTTGATTAAAATTCATTAGAGCCACGAGGGTTGGATCTTCCCCAAAAGCTGCCACTTGGCCATCCCTTATTTAGTCCAATGCTGCTATCCCAAAGGAAGTCCTATATGAGGAGAAACTCCTTTGGCTAGAAAGGGGGCTAGCATATATAATTCCTGATGCTAATGATTCCAAGGAAACTTCAAGTGTCTGCAGAGACACACTCTTATGTCTTCATACTGCCAGTGGATTTTCTGTCTACCACCTTGCTAGCCAAGTAATTAAGGATTAGAAGCTTAACACCACAAAGGGAATTTTTACTTCATGGTTTTAACTTCTCCGACAAAACAAAGCCCACATAAATCCTGTTGTATGATCTACTGGGTACATTTGGTTTTCAGCCTGGAAGCAAATCTCAGACTAAAATTCTGTGTTTCATAAAACAAAAAAATCCTGAACCCAAACATGCAATTATCAGGAAACCCTTGGCAATATATTTGTTTTTCTTGCCATATTAGGCTCTCTATTTCCAGTCTCATTAGACCTACAGGGAATTTAGTTAGAAATGGCCCAATCCACCAACTTGGTACTGAATTTCAGAATTGAAATTCCCTATCCAACCCCAGCACAGCATCCCTCCAGTGGCTGTTGATGGTATCTGCCTTATATTTCTTTTTAGAGAGTGAGCCCTTTGGGGACAGGGGACCATCTTATTCATGTATTATTTATTTTTCCTGTGTAAACCACTTTGAGAACTTTGGTTGAAGAGCGGTATATAAATATTCGTAGTAGTATTGGGTCACACACTAAAGAGAAGAGAAGAGGCGAGAGATAGTAAAAAGTTCCCCAGAGTTGAAACAAAAATTGAACTAGTTTGCATCAAGGCTGTTTCTCATACATATTAGGTTTTCTGATACAATGCTTAACACACATGTTGGGAAACGCATGCACAATTAAATATGGGAATGACTCTTGAATGGGGAAGCTATAATAGGGAATATGATGTTACAGCCCATTCTTAGCACACATAACAAAAGGCGGGGGTGAGGCTTGCATATGAACATATTTGGTAGGAGAGCACACATGCTGGTATTATTATTATTATTGATCAAATTTATATACCATGTTTCCATAATATACTTAGAACTGTCAATCTATACCGCATGCTATAGAGGCTGTGCACATGACCATGTGTGTGGTCGGGTGGGAAGGCAGGGTTTAACCTACCTTCCCCAGAGAGCGCTTGCAGTCTTGAAGGTACACAAGCAGCATACCCACACAACCAGTGCTGCTGGGAGCAGCATGGACTAATCGCAGCTTGGCTCCTGGCAGCACAGGTAAACAGAAGCCAAGACTTGTTGTCCTGACCTCCAGAGATCACACAAGGCGCCGCACAACACGCAGGATGCATTGGGAGATTCCCCCAAGAGATGGGCATTCTAGGCGCCTGTCCCAATGTACGGCCAGGCTGGAAGCAGCTTAACGCACACATGAGCAAGTAGCCTGGGTTAAGGGAACTAACAGCAGGGCTAAAATGTTGGGCTAGGCAGTGATGGCCCACCAGGATCGGGCCCAATCCTGGTGGTTCTCACGCACAGCCTGACTGGGTGTCCCTAGTCTAGGCTGGGTGTCCCTAGACAGGCTTAGGCTGTGTATGAGAACAGCCTCATTATCTCAGCAACATTTACAGTGACCTTAGGAACGTAGGAACATAGGAAGCTGCCATATAGAGTCAGACCTCTGGTCTATCTAGCTCAGAATTGTCATCACAGACTGGCAGCAGCTTCTCCAAGGTTGCAGGCAGGAATCTCTCTCAGCCCTATCTTGGAGAGGCCTGGGAGGGAACTTGGAACCTTCTCCTCTTCCCAGAGCGGCTTCATCCCCTGAGGGGGATATCTTACAGTGCTCACACATCAAATATCCCACTCATATGCAACCAGGGCAGACCCTGCTTAGCTAAGGGGACAAGTCATGCTTGCTACCACAAGACCAGCTCTTCTCTAATAATATTAGATAAATTAGATAAATACTAACCTTATAAGTAGCTTAGTATTATCATTCCCATATTAGAGATGGGGTAGCCTGAAGGTGAGGGAATAATGTTTTATTTAAGGTCACAGATTGAATTCTTGGCTCAGCTGAGACTTGAACTGGGAATTTTGTAGCTCACACTGCCATTACATTTCCTCATGAAAACAACAGCAATAAGGCATATCCATACTACTTTCCTTCTAGGAACCTGGACTACAGTTAATAGTGATGTGTACAATTAATAAGAACCTATGGAAGGTTGGGGAAATGGTTAAAAATTGGCTTAAAATTGCATGCTTGCCCATTTCTTTTATGGGTTAGGTGGTAAGTAGCACTCATCATGCCTTATCACACAACCCACTTTGATGTCCCTAGGAGCTACCCAAGGGGAACAATGGGGTGTT
Organism: Hemicordylus capensis; assembly: GCF_027244095.1. NCBI lineage: Eukaryota > Metazoa > Chordata > Lepidosauria > Squamata > Cordylidae > Hemicordylus > Hemicordylus capensis. The sequence goes on along the minus strand of NC_069661.1, from coordinate 113,751,596 downwards.
TTGAGTTTCCCCATTGTTCCCTATGAATGGAACAAGCTGCACTCAGAGAGTGCACACATAAGTTTTGCATTGCCATTTGCAATGCATTTTGCAATCCTGCCTTTAAAACAGTGCAGAAGCACACAGTAAAAGGGAATCTGTCCCTCCCAACACAGAACACACATTTCAGACACTCCAAAAATGGCCAAAAAAGAATAACTGACTCAGACTCCACTGCCAGCACAGTGCTTGCACTGCAGTTACACCATCGGCACAAGTTGCTCTCTCAAACAAAATTATGACTCTTTACTTCCTTGCATTACAACAGCTGCCACAGCAACTTCAGCCACATTTTGACTGAGTGAGTACACTGTGCAAATGCAGATTGCAGAGCAGAGCAGATCAGTGAAGTGAAGCACGTGTAAGTGAAGTTCAAGTTGGTCTCAAGACTGGACATGGAGCTCATCACAGCAATCATCAAAAAATATTACACAGAGAGAGCAAAGAGAGAGAGCTGCCACTGTCCATTTCTCACCATAACACTATCTCACAAACAAAACAAACCACAACTCAAAGAAGGCAGGCACTCAAGTTCTGCCTTTGTCAATCTGAGATCCAGCAAAACCACCAGATAGTTATAGCAGCAATAATACAGCATATTATACTCAGTGCTGAGAAAAGAAAACCACAAAAACAAACCTACCTTCCTTCTCTCCTGATGTATCCTCTTCAAGAGAGGCACACTATAAGGACTCTTTCTGCCTCTCAGTCCCTTTAAAATTCCCTCCTTTTGTGTTCCCCCTCCCTCTCCCTCACCCAATGGGGACAGAGTTTATACAGCTCTTGATTAGTATGATAACAAGCCAATCAAGAAGAAAGGAAATCACAAGCCAATCAGAAGCTAGTGCCAGAAAACCAATCAGCAAGGAAAAAACAGGCTTCCAAAATGGTGTTCAAAATGTTGAAATGTTTCAATCAAAATGGGGTTGTTCTGCTCCAAGCTCAAAACAGGCCCTTTATGTTCTGTTTCAAGCTCGAAACACTCAAAACGGTCCATTCTGAGTCGAAACATTTTTATGTCAAAACATTGTGCATATCCCAGTTCCAGTGGCTGAGCTGCAGAGGTGATTCAATCAGGCTGGTTCCAGCTCACTAGTACACACACCTGAGAAGGGACTAGGGTAGGATAGTGTCATCTGCACAGCTGACATATTTGCAGTTCATTCTATGAACTGCGCAGGCGCGCCTGTGCAGTTGGGAAGCGACGCCGGGCCAGACGGCAGGCCTCGGCATCGCTCTGCTGCACTCGGCGATCCGCCACCGCCCGCCGCCACCGCACTCGGCAATCCACCGCCGCCCGCCACAGCCACACTCAGCGATCCGCCGCCGCCTGAGCCACCGACGCGCGATCCGGGGGGGTTCGGGGGCATGCCACTTTTTGGCGCCCCCCCCCACGTGACCCACCAGAGTGGCGCCCAGGGCACATGCCCTGCCTGCCCCCCCATTGTTACGCCCCTGCACACACCCCAACACATCTATTATCTTAGGCTTCTGAGACCATCAGTTCTGTTTAAGATGCTAAACTATACTATCACATCTGTGCCTTATTATGTTCCTGTTTAAAGCTTATAAACAGAAAGTGTCTTTTTGTGACATCTAAGTTTCCCTTCACGTTCTTTCTCCCTGCCCCTTCATACAATGGAAAACCAACATCATTGCAAATGAATAATCTTCTTAGTTAATCTACATTATCAATGCTGAAGTGGTGGAGAACTTCCAAATGCCTTTAGTTTAATTCCTCACAAATCATCACGGATGCTTGAGCAACAAATTGTCTGCTCTATCTCCCATGTTAGGAGATTAGTAACACTAACAATGTACGGCACAGAACTGGGGTGGGGGGACTGCATAAATCTTTAAAGTAATATATGGCGTCGGAATGACAGACAGATTTGCTAGTGACAGATGGAAACTCTTCTAACTCTTTTGATACTGTAGTAGGAGTGAGCATCATTTAATGAAATGGAGAGTAATCAGATTCATTGTCATTTTTTACAGCAACTCCCTATTCTCTATTCCCACTTTTAGAGTCAAAGTAGAATGAAAACATTTCTTTTAGAGGAAGGACCTTGCAATAAATATTCTCAAGTAAATCAGCAGGTGCATGTCATGAGCACTTAGTATAGTGATTCTCAGACTGTGTGCCAGGCGGCCACACTAAGGCAGCATGAGAGGAGTTGAAGTGTGTCTTGAAAAATCTGCCACTCTATGGCCTGGTTGAAACATAATTTGCAACCATGTGTGCTTCCCCTCTCCTTTGTCTCTTCTTTGGGTGCTTGAAGCTTCTCTTTGTAGTTTGATGCAAACCACAGTTTCCCATTTAATCCAGGTATGGGAAACCACAGTTAATTAACAATCCAGGATAATGTGCACTTTATGCTAAACAATGTATGAAATGGGCCAACACCAGGTGGAGCAGAGAAGACTCATGCAGCACCCATCTTTCCCCACAACACCCCACCCCAAATGAAAAGTGACAGAATCCTGATGGAGAGTCCTGGTGCCGACACCACCACTGACAAACACAAGGGAATCCCAGAAACATCACCATTGCTCAGAAACCATAGACCCATCCGTGTGCCCTGACCAAGCAAGCAAGAGGATGCAGTAGGATTGGTGTCAGCATTACATCCATGGGCAATTGCCAAGGGCCCAGCACTCCAGGGGGACCTGCTTCTGTCATCTGTCCTGGCCCCCTGGCAGGGCTGTCCTTTGAGAGCCCTGGCGGGGTGCAGGGCCTGGGGCAAATCAGCCAGCGTGTGGTTTCCCTTCCAGTTCATCCTGATGGGGGTTAAAAGAGCGGAGCCCGAGGCAGTCACCCTGCTTGCCATGCACTAAGGACAGCCCTTAGTGCATGGGGAGGACTGCACTCAGCCAGCAACTGGCAGCCAGAGGCTAAGTTGACTCCTTTTCCCCTTATCTTGGCAGCATGGGTATTGCAGGAGAGACAGTGGTTCACCAGCAGCAATGGAAGCAGCAACAGCAGCAGCATTCTTACTGGCAGCTACTAGCTGCTGCCTGCCATGTGTTTTTTTCTCTTTACAATGCCCCACAGTGGATATTGTGCAGGGGCAAAATTGAGTGGGTGGTAGCTGGTGGCTAGAATGCTGATTCTGCTGGCCACCCGCTGCAATACCTGTGCTACCAACAATCTGCAGTTGGGTTTCACTCTGTTGGAATATGTTGAAACTGCCAAGCTGTAGTATCTGCTTTCTTAGTATTTGTTGGTTAGTGAAAATGCTTTGTTAAGAGTTCAGTGTCTGCCTGGAGTTACTCTGTGTAAAATCTTACAAGTCTCCCATGGAAAACTCTGTGTGTGTGTGTGTGTGTGTGTGTGTGTGTGTGTGTGTGTGTCTGTCTGTCTGTGTGTCTGTGCGTGTATGCATATGTGTGTGAGAGAGAGAGATGGAATGGGCAAATAAGAAAGAAAGAAGTACTGTTGATATTGTATGAATCTATGAGGTGATAATAGTAGCTATATATGTTTAAAATGTTTCTAAGCCAGAGAAATGCATACATGGATGTGTGTGTAAAAGTCTCTGCCAGGGAAGAGTGTGTGATAATATTTGCATAGGAATGAGAGAAAGGGTGTGCTGAGACTGTTTTCCACCACGTCCTTGCTGTTCTTCTGTAGCAAGGTGCTGGGTGGGGGCAGAAGAAGGCCCAAGGGCAAGGGGCCCATCTTCACTTTTTGTCTGAGGGCTCACTCCAATCTTGCTACATAACTAGCTCAACTATAGCATAGAAAAAGAGGCTGTTCACACACGCAGCCAAAAGCGGACTATGACATCCACGCCCGCTTTTGGCTGCATGTGTGAACTGCCGGGAGGCAAGCAGCTTCTGGCGGTAGTGGCAAACCCGCTTAGGGAGTCTTCCATTTCAGCACGGCTAAGGGTGCAAGGGTTCCAACACAGGAACATGGTGCCAACACAGGAGCAGGCTCCAGGTCAGCACCAGGGGGGTCCCAACAATGTACTGCGCACTCACACCGTGCGTTTTGGGATCTCTGGGGGCCAGGACAACACGTCTCGGCCCCCATACTTCTGCGTTGCCTGGGGAAGCTGGCAAACATCTGGGCACATAATCAGAATGCCCAGCAAGGATGAAGGAATCATCTGTGGGGAAGTAAGTTTTAGCAGCCATCCCTGCCACCTCTATGGTTGCCATCACACGTAATTGTGAAAAGGGCTCAAAGATTTAGAAGTCCATATGAATATCAAGGAGGAGCCTAGCTTACAACAAAAGCTGTTGCTACAAACTAAATGACATCAAAGGTGGCTATGTTTAGATGACCATGAAATCACGAGAGAGCAGGAAGACAGGCTAGGGGAAGTAAATCTGCAATATTACTGAAATTTGTAACTACCTGGTTCAAAATATTTATTTGTCCAGTTCATAATGCTTGGAGGCAAATCAAATCAACTCCTGATGCTTGGAAGCAAATCAAACATTATTTACCCCAGAAGTTCATCTCCAGCTCAGAATATAAAATGAGATTATCCACGTGTGCAGTCAATGTTCAAGCTGACCAGTCTGCTTTCTAGGCACATTCACAAAACACCTTTAATTGTAGCCCTTTACTTTCAATGAAACTCTCATTGATCACTCTGAACAGGGTGCCAGTATCAGGGGTTGGGATTCTCTGGCAGGTGTTAAGGGCCCACTGCCAATCTCTGAAGTTCCTGCCCCGCCCAGTGCCCATCTTCACACAACAATGCAAGTCTCTTGGCTGAATTGTTCCATGACTGGCTTCTCCAAGCTGTCCCATTTACAAATGGGCATATCTTCAAGAGGCCTCTGCATCATTGCTCTATCACTTTCTCCCTTCTCCCATCCTATCTGCAAATTGGACCTTTCTCCCAGAGACCTCTGGGGACAACCTGTGGTTGGGATGGAAGAGGTACTTTAGTCCAATTGTTTCCAGGGGGGGAAGGAGTGGGGCAGTACGGCATGTCACAGGAGCTTTGCTTCTTCCACCTAGTGTTTGGGCAATCTGTTTGGTAGGACAAACACAGTACTTCCATCCCATTATATGAAGCCCTACCATGAGCCTTGGGGGTCGCCACTCATGTAGGAAGGGACCCCAGAAAGGGCAGTTTGCTAAGGGCCCCCTAATAACTGGAGCAGTCCCTGACATTGAAGCTGCTTGCTCTGCTCCATCAAGCAGAGACGCACACAGAAGTTTATTACTGTTAACTCCATAGGGCTGACAAAAGTCTTATTGACTGCTGTGAACTATGCAACCAGACCACTCAACAAAGAAACCTTTTGTCTGGTGAGTACTGCATTTTCTCTGATGGGGTAAATAATTTCCCTTGATTGTTTCTTGCTGTCATTTTATGTGGTTGTTGTCTTCGTCCAAACTGAAAACCCTCTTTTGTTCCTTGGTGTGTTTCGTTTGGCAAATTGCAGGGGGGACATGTGGTTGGTGCTAGGAACTACAATACCCAAGAGGCAATTGTCATGCATGGAGGTATAAGTACATAACTTCATCACCCTGCATTGGGGATGGAATGAGCATTTGATACAGAGAGGATTGATTATGCAAGTACCGCTGTTCAAATTGCTGTGAGGATAATCAAGATGTGCACAGCAAACCTTGAAAAGGTCCCCCTTCTCTCAGTTTTGCACATGGCCCTGTCCTATGCAAGCTGTCACCCCATCTCCCAACTCCAAGGACAAAAAATCCCCTCTCTTTGGGGAAGGGGACAGCAGTCCAACAATGTCTGCTTCCAGCTGCTACCTCATCCCTCGTTTTCAAGGTGAGGGTTTTTTGTTTTGTTTTCTTTTTGTCCTTGGGGGAGGTGAGGGCTGGCATTTGCACTTTTCAAGCTTTAAGTACTCGGAGACCTCCCTCAAGGTTTTCCAAGTATTTGACTTTAACACTTGAGCAAATGATGTTCAGGGCGAGCACAAGGCTGCTGGCGCATCCCTAGTGTGCATGCACAAACACTGCAAGCTGGGAAATAAGCCTTGGAAACAGATGAGAGCCATCCCCCCCACCACCACAAAAAGAAGTTCACTGAAAACGTTCAAACACTAACCTGATTTCAAGTCGAGCTGAGGTGAGTTTGCCCACTCCAAGTAATCACAATCAGCATCTCTATAAAAGCTGGGGATGGCCACATTGTTATTAGGCTCAATGACTTGATAATATAGAGAAAGGATAGAATAGCTGATATTTTAAGTAGGTTCCTGTAACCTCAGTGAGGTATAAAAGAGGCACTCTTGTTCCCAGACTCCCATTACAAACTCACAAAGTATTTCACCCATAAAGGTTATAGCAGCCAGCTACCATGGAGGTTACTCCTGGAATTTTGAATACAAGGAGGTTGGGATGGTAAGCAGCAATTCCTTGATCAGTGGAGTGGGGTACCCTCAGAATTTTAGCATCAGTGTTGGTGCAGAAGGCTTGATACATATACACAGCATCAGTGCAGTTTTGTGTGGTGGAGTTAACTCAAAGTGGATGCAACATCATAAGTCAAAACAATGAGTGTGACTACCAGGTAGCAACGCTGTCAGGAGGCAGCCTTGTGAAGCAGTAATGCAAAAGAGTTTGTCAGCTGTGGAGCACTGTTGACAGTGACCAACTGCAGCAGGAAGCAAAATGAAAGGGAGAATGAAGCATTTGCAGCTGTTTTTGTTCCAAAAACATCAAGGATCAAGGTCTGGCAGGGAAGAGGGATTTCATTCTTTGGAAAATAAAGAGCAGTTTGCAATAGTCAGTGTAAGTTAAGTAATGGCTGCAACACAAACTTGGCAAAGGATATTTGCTTTCCTAAAATGACTTCCCTCTCCATGACTGACAATTCAGGGACTCTTCTTTTGTTCTCGTTTCTCTGCAAATAATGATTCTTCATAGGCCTTACCAAACAATATTTACGCAGGGCTGGATATATTGCTCTCATTAGAGCAAATACTACTTCCTAAATTGGGCTATTTGTGGCTCTGCACCTCAGGTTTCACTCATCCTGATCTCAAATGCACTAAAAGCACATTATTGGTGCTTAAGATGCAAACAACTGCACTGAAAAACAGTGAGGGTTTTTTAACCTCTGGTGAAAGAAGTTAAAAATTAATGGCTAGTCAAGAGATGAAGGTGAATAGTAAACAGAAAATCCTATTTTGACCACATGTTATAACGGGGCATAATTGTTAGCAGATTAATTGTTCTCTCCCCACCCCATCTTAATGTGTTTAATACTTTTTAATAAAATGGGCAGTAGCCACTCTGTACGTGATAAAGAAACATAATAAAAGCAATTTCTCTCTTACAAGAAAAATTAAAAAGAGGGAGAATGAGCATTCCTGGTAATGCATTTTTGAATCCAGGATACCTTCTAATGAGGTTTCACCGTACGATAAATAACATTAATGAGACCTGGTGTTGCCCATATAATATATTTCCCTAATATAGCTTTAGATTTTCTCACATTGTGTGGAAAACTAGCAGTCACCAGAAATGCCTTCCAATGGAGCATTAAAAACCAAGAGCACAATTAAATATAAATGAATTCAGTAATTTAATTGCACTATTGTCATTTGAAAAAAAAATCAGAAGAAAAGTAATTATGCCTTTTTAAAATCGGTAAATAATAAAGTGCTGAGGAAATGAGGTAATATTTAAACAAACATCATTGTGGCTAAGAGTGATCCAAAGAAGCAATTTCTTCCTATGTAAATTTTGGTTTTGCAGAGACAGATGGTTTTATTGGTGTTTTGTTTTGTTGTTGTTTTTTAAATGGGCTCAGTTCACCAGGAACTGCTGATGGGTAACTGCTATTCATTTCAATGGGTCTTACGTGAGACACTTGGATCACTGAAATGAAGTGTGAAATGAAATAAATTACATCAAAATAGAAAAAGAGAGTGCCTCACTTTGTGAGCTATGGTATATAATTTAATGAAAATACTGAAGTTGAAAAGTTTGCCTAAACAAGTAATCCCACATATTATTATGAAAGTGTAACCTTTAAAAATAAAAATTAAAATTATACTTGTTCATACGTTTTGCTTCAAAAACTTTGTTACTTTCAGGTTAACAACTGCATAAAATAAATTCTTATCTTTCTTTCTAGCAACTAGTTTAGCCAGGTTGGTACTCTGAGAAGGGAACCAGCTTCACTTTCCTTGTGAAGGACCTGCTGTCTATTTTACAAAGAGGCACTGTTGTGCCCCTCTTGGGATGCAAGGCATAGTCAAAAAGTAGGCAGTTTCCTGAGAAAATAACAGTTGCAAGCTTAAAATCCAATTTAAAATATATTATATAGAGGCTTGGACATGATTAAAACATGCAGGGCATTTCGACATGACAAAAAATACACAAGATGAAACTCGTGTCTGGGTGCTAATACTTAACTTCTGCTATGTTACTATGCAGATTCTTTGGTGTGTATGCTATACTGGCTATTTGTCTGTGTGTTCTGTACTGAGTATCCTGTATGGGGCAGAAGGGAAGAGGGTGGAGGGTGTGAAAGGGGAAGAAGGACAAGTCTGGCTGTGACTGGGCACAGAAAGGGAGGTGGGTTGGTACAAAGATCCACAGAGGGTAGTGGAGAAATGCAGATGAGAGACCCGAACAAGTTTGGGTCAAAGAAGCAAGTTGGGGTTGGTTAAAGGAGCAGAGGACTGAGACAGGAGAAGCCAAGCAAAACTGGGGAAGTGGGGTGGATTAGACTGGTCTGAAGGACCACAGAAGGGAGCAGAGGAGAGTACAGGACAAACTCAAATGGGTTCAGCTGAGGAGAGAGAGCTTGGGTCAGTCCAGAGGACTGGAGAAGGCATTCTGACGAGTAGAACTCCCTTCTCATGAGGCATGCAATTTGGGGGCAGACCTTTGGGTCAAGGTTCCCTACTCTCTTTTTATTCTAGGGAGGAGTTGGCTGCCCTTCCCACAGGAAAGGGGCAAGTCGTTTCCCTCTTAGTGAAAGAAAAAACTAAAACTCCTTCTAGCCTAGCTAACTGGAACCCTGCCTTCACTAACAGACGCATGCATTCAGTATGGGAAGCCTAAGTAAGGGATGAGAAATGGAAAACTCGCAAGAGGTAGAGTAGAGAAAGGAGCGCTCCTTATAATTATCTGTCCAACATGGAGAGAGAGAGAAGCCAGGTTCTCAATAGAGGAAAAATGTGGTGGAGTGTTGAAGCTAACAATCTTTAGAACAGACCCCAAAGATTGTGCACTTTGGGAGGGGCAATTTATAGGGTCATCAAAAGGCAGCTAGACAAAGAGATGGGTTTATCTTGGTAACCAAAACTGGTTTGGGTAAGTTCTTCTGTTAGCCCTTGGGCTTTGAAGAATTCAGAGAATGATTCACTAAAGGAGGAATGTGAAAAATGTGTCAGGAAAAATGAGAGCTATGGAGATATAGTCTGCGTGTCTCAGAAATGCCTTTGAGTGGCTTTGCAGGACTGTGGTTTTGGGATGCAAGGGAGCCGTTTTCAGACTCCCACATAGATAGGATGTTATAGCCATGCTTCCTTCTATACCTGGTTCCCTAGACTGTTCTTTAGTGTCACTGCTGAACACTGTCTCTTTCCCGGACCCTGCTGCTCTCAGACACAGGTCTAGCTGTGCCCAGCACCTTTTGTAGGGGTACTCCAGGGGTGTACAGATAGTCCAGAAACAAGACCCCGGAACAGCCAGTTTTCTTGCCATTCCTCCTCACTCCATAAGAACATAAACAATTGCCCTGCTGGATCAGACTAAAGGTCCAACCAGTGCAGCATCTTAATTCCACAGGGGTCAACCAGATAGGAACATTGGAAGCTGCCATAGGAAGTCAGACCATTGGTCCATCTAGCTCAGTATTGTCTACACAGACTGGCAGTGGCTTCTCCAAGGTTGCAGACAGGAGTCCTATCTTGGAAGTGAAAGGGAGGGAACTTGGAACCTAGATGCTCTTCCCAGAGTGGCTCCATCCTCTAAGGGGAATATCTTACAGTGCTCACACATCAAGTGTCCCATTCATATGCAAACAGGGTAGATCCTGCTTAGCAAAGGGGGAAAGTCATGCTTACTATCACAAGACCACCTCTCCTACAATAATCCCATAAGCAGCAACCTTCCCCCTGCTGCTGCTCACCAGTAGTTGGTATTCAGAGATTTTCCCCCTACCTCATTCAGTAACTGGGTACAGCTGCTGGTTATGAGGGAGCCCTCAGATCCTGCTGCTGTTCCCTTCAAGAACACAGAAGGAGCCTCCAACCTTGTTTTTCCTTCTCAGATGATCAAATATTGGGAGCACACACAACTCCTGTACTAGGGTAGGAGGCATTTCCTGCCCTAGTAAATATGGTGTGAATCCCTCTAACGTACATGAACTGCTATCAAGCCCCTCAAAATGCAGTTAATCACAGAAACTCAGTGAAGCATGGCTCTGTTACAGGCAGTGACTGATATACAAAGTTACTCAACAGTACTACTCAGGAGTTACTCTGAAGGACTACTCAATTTCAATAGGACTTTGGTTGAATAATTTAGGATGTCAGCCAGCGATAGGAAAGGTCAATAAATGTAGAGGTACCATTAAAAACTAGACTGAGTTGAAATGGAGCTGAGGATCTAAGCTTTCCAATCTCTACGCATATAGAGAGGCTGTTCTCACGAGCAGCCAACAGCAGGCTAAGGCAGCCAAGCCCACTCCTGGCTGCTCACAAGAAGCAGTGGGTGGAAAACAGCTGCCTGTGCCGCAGAAGACGTGAGCCCGCAGCTTAAAAGGAGCCCGCATCTCCCTTAGCCCAATTTTTTCATTCGTCTGCCACTTGCGTAGTGCATTATGGGAGTTGGGGGGGGGGCAGAACAATGTGTTCCAGCCCCCAACCTCCCATGCTGCCAGAGGTAGTGGATCCACGCACCCAGCGCCCTCCATGGATCATAAGCGGGGAAGGGAAGGTAATGGAACCTTCCTCCCTGCCCACCCACCAAGCCCTTCTTACATTGTGAGCAAGGGCTCAAAGAGTATATGCAAACTGATAAGAAATCACTTCCCGTTTCAGAGAATTCCCCAATGAGCATGGTGCAATGATTTACTGTGCTCAAAATATTGTATGCATTCATACTTCATCATACTACTTAAAATATACAAAACTAAACTAAGGTCAGAGCAACTGATAACTTAGAACTGCTTCCAAGTACATTAAGAATGGGTTCTCTGCTTAGTGCAAATAATTATTAAACCCTGATCTGCTTAGGGATCACACAACCAATGTCCTGTCCCTAGGCCTGAGCAAGAGCTCATGAGGCACAACAGGGTGTCTAGAAGATGCAGCAAGGCAAGATGGAGTTGCAAAACCATGTGAACAACTTTCTTCAAAAGAATCTCAGCTGAAACTGATACTTTATCTCTCTCCAGACACTGACTACCTCTCCTAGGTGCTCCCTGATGTGCTGAAGAGCTGATTAAATGAACAGCTGGACAGTGATTGGGCCTCGAGTACTTCACTACTTCTGCATGACTTCCAGCTTGGTGTATTCCCTGCACCAATAACAAGTTCTAGGGGAGTAGGAGATGTTTGGCATGGTGGGATCATCCCTCAAGGCAGGTAGATTCAGGAGGAACTGCCTCTGACAGTCCAGATTTGGAGGTATCAAATTCTAGACCACTGGTTTTAGAATCAGTGTCATTGACAAGGTCTTCCTCTTTTGCCAGTGGTAGAGGTGACAAGGATTCAACTAGCTCCTCCCCCTCCTCCGTGTCGTCTGCTGCTGCTGCTCAGGACCAGGGCCTTGATGACAAATGCCAGTCTAACCCAAAGGCTGCAACCCTAGACACGCTTAGTAGGAATAAGTTCCATTGAATTCAGTAAGATTTTGGAGTAAACATCTTGGATTTGTTTGCTAAAAGTACTTTGCTAACCTATTGGTTGCAGGTACGGATGTCCCCGGAACCATTCCGGCAGTGGCTGGGGTGTTCCCTTAAGGGCTCAGGAGGGTGCACTTACCCCTTCCAATGCATTTCCACCACTGGTCACCATTGTAGCAAAGCCCCTCAGGGTGGCAGCGTACCTCCCTGCCACCCCATTGCCCTCATTGGCCAGAAGTGGCTGGAAGTATCAGGAGCATGTGTGCCCGCTTCGTGCGCCTGTCACGTGCGCTTGTATGCACAGCAGACGGGTTCACGCATGCAACGGGCACACACGCGTCTGGTATTTCCAGCCACTTCTGGCTGATGAGAGCAATGGGGTGGCAGGGAGGTACGCTGCCGCCCTGAGGAGCTTTGCTACAATGGAGTGCCGGCAGGAGGGGTAAGTGCACCCTCCCTGCCCTTAAGGAAACACCCCCACTGCCATCGGAACACCAGAACGCTCCAGTGGCCGAAACGTTTCAGGCTCAAGGCTAGTTGCAGGCACACATTTGTAATATAGTAATCTATAAGGTAGCTGGTAGTCAGTTGTCATTATACCAAACCCAAGATCTTAAAGAAATTTGTTCTTGTTGGAACCTAGGCTACGAAAGAGACATCTGCCAATAAAGCAATGCTTGCACTGAACTAGATGAAATTCCAGGGGAACCATGTTCAGATCTGTTGTGCAGCTTTTGCAAAGCAGCTGTTGGAGGGGACAAACTGGACTGGGGAAGCAGGTCTCTAGGCTTTAACCCTTTCCCTCTGCCATTTTCACAGGCTATATTGGCCACCACAGAAGTTATTTTCCCCATGAGGGAAAACATACAGGTACATACAACATTAGGATGACATCCTAATGCTGTATTTGCACAAAGACATTCGGCTAGCACAAGTTAGTTGTGCAAAATGTAGAAGAGTTAGAAAACAGCCCCAAAATAAATTACTCACAGCCTAGTCTGGCCAGAAGCAAAGCCACAAAATCATAATGAGTCATCTTCACTAGTTACTCTCTGCCCAGAGAACAAAACTCACAGACAACTAAAAGTATACAGGAAAATTTGTAACATCCATTGCATCACATTTAGTTTAACGGAGGAAGTATGCAAACGCAAAATGCTTTGTGGCATCAAACGATAATGAAAGCATGCTTAAAGGCATGCTGTCCGACAAGCAGACAGTATGCTTAAAGGCACAGATCAACCAAAACGGTAGTCCCCAATTCTTGATCAAGGTGCACTTTTTATAACCCCACAGGAATCAAATATCACGCTCAGTAATGTGTTTTATTCTCTATTATGATTGGCTTATTTTGACAGGAAGTTCTTTCCAGAGATGTGCAAATTGATTTGAGTTTGAACCTATTCGAGTGTTTCGAGCTCAAAACAAATCTATCTTATTTTGATCAAATCAATTTGAATGTTTTGAGCACTATTTTGAGGCCTGTTTTTCTAGGGAGAGCTGGTCTACCAATTGGGGCCTCAGAGTATTGGGTAGAAGAGTTCCCTGAGGTGGGCCAATGTGCCAAGTCCAGAGCAGAGGGCTGTTCTACCCACCAATCCCAATTGGTAGACCAACTCTCCTTGGAAAAACAGGAGATCTGGTCTACCAATTGGGGTGGGTGGGTGGACCAGCCCTCTGCTCCAGACTTACTGCAACGTCCCTCTTCCGAGGACTGGCCTACTTGCTGACCCCAACTGGTAGACCAGCTCTCCCCAGAAAAATGGGCCTCAAAATGGTGCTAAGAACACTCAAATCAATTCAAGTGATTTGAGGCTGTTTCATCAAAACAGCTGGCTCTGGCTGCAGTTTCAACAAATTGATTTTGCAATCAGTTTCAAACTTTAAACGAATCAAAAATCCATTTCATGCACACCTCTAGTTCTTTCTTATATTCACCACTAATCATGCTATTGGTCCACCTCATGTTATATAATGAGGCGGGTCTCACGATCAGTGAGACCCGCTTTTGCCTGTTTTGCGGGGAGAGCGGGCTAAGCCCACTCTCCCCACAGACGAGCAGGGCAGGAGCCCTGGGCAGCTGGATCGGCCACCCACACGACTACGGGCTCTGTGGAGGAGCTGGCAGGTACTGCGGAATTCGGGGGCTGTGAGGCCCCCGGAAGCTCCAGTATGCCCTGTGCGAGTGCACAGGGCATACTGGAGAGACCCCCGAGCCGGGAGGCTGCTTTTCAGCCTCCCATTGGGGGTCTACTCGTGCGTAGCCACAGTGCGGCTACTCATGATCCCAAAACCCAGTTTAAGGGGCGGGCTACTTGAGCAGGTTACCTGCTCAGGAACCACCGGGCTCACAGCCGAGCCCGGTAGTTCTCACGGTGGGACGAAATTGGGCTAGCGGAGGCTAGCCCGATTTTGTCCCATTGTGTGAATAGCCTCTATAATTAGTCCATGACCCCTTTCACATAATTGCCCACCCCCTTCCACCCCTAAGTTATCTTATGATTTAATCCACTTTCCCCTCCTCTAATTATGAAGTATGATGTCTTGTGGTCATGTTTGTTTGTTCTCCCTCCACCAGGAGCTCATTATGAATTCAATTCAGCTGTTCTGCCTTGAGGTTTAACTTGTTAATATTATATTACAACTTTTATGGTTTAGTCTGTTGGGCTTCTATGTGTATGCATTACTATTGTACTGGTCTATGACTGTAATAAAATCTTTTATTTTGTTTTATTTATCTCCTTTTTACTCATCCTGAGACTTATCTCCTGTTCTTACTAAACCTTGTTCTCTGGGAACAGCTAGCTTGACCCACTCAGTTATTCTATGTGGGAAGTGTTCTTCATGAGGGAAAGCACAGGCCAAAGGCCTAGATGTACTTGTATATTTCTTGATGCCTTTCAACCCATCCTATTATCTTTACATGTATTGATTAAGCTGTGCACAAATCTAATCAGAATTTCCTTCAAAAGTCTGGAACTCTCATTCCAGACTAATGTTGCACTTGTGCAAGAAGGTGTGCAACCGTGTCACACCTGATAAGATTGTCAGAGAACATTTGCACAACAGCACAATTTTGAGCATCCCTTTTATTTCATGCAGCTATGTGATCTTCTTGTACTAGCACAACATTCACTGCACATGAAGTGCAGTGCTCACTGGATGTTCACATGATGATTTGGGGGTGAGTTGGAGGGTTGGAGATCTATTACTCCAGTCACAGCACACAAGCAGGACCTCTGTTTGGGTCAGCATACCCAGGAAACACATGGTTGAGCCAGGTTTGCCGTCCATGAAATCAAGACTGAAAATTGTCATAAATTAATAAAATAAAGGTAGAAGAACTCTCCTCTTCTCCTACCTTGGTGAAAAGAACGATACAAATTCTTGGTTACACTGCTTTGAATAACCTGGATTGGAGAAATTTGCATGATCTCACAGTCATGAAAAATAAGATAACCCAGATTGTACCCCAATTTTAATGGTTGTGTGAACATGCCCAATGTGTGAATAGGGTTCTGTTTACCTTTTAAGGACAGTATTATCAAACCCCCACAAACTCATTTCCAAGCTGAGTCCAATGAACCAGTTGTATCGCCAGTGCTTCCCTATCCTGGATAGGTTTGGAATAGCAGTAGTTGCTTCCCTGAACATATTCATCCTTATCCAGCATTTAATATAAGGCATTTCTTATGAGGTAATGGCAATGACCTGTCAAGAGCATAACCTTGTACAGTCAATTTATTCTTTTATGAAGTATTTGTTCACAGAGAATTTCAGCATGCCACTTTAGCATAAACAGATGCACAGCAGCACATTTTCATTTAATCAGTTTATTCCTTTGTCAGGAAATCATTCTTTCAGTTTAACAGTGTTTTAGGGCACAAGCTTATTGGAAACAGAGTAAATTCACCCAGCCTTGCAAGTAACTTCACAGAAGTTACTGAAGTTCTTCTCACGATCGGTGAGAAGAGCTTCTTCTGGGTCTGCGGGGAGAGCGAGCTTAGCCTGCTCTCCCTGCAGACAATCAAAAGGCAGCTCTGGGGGGCTGGATCGGCCATCCACACAACTACCAGCTTCATCACAGAGTCGGTGGGGGCTGTGGGGATAGGGGACCATGTGGCCCCCGGAAGTTCCAGTATGCCCTACGTGAGTGCGCAGGGCATCCTGGAGAGACCACCAAACCCAGGAGGCTGCTTGCAGCCTCCCAGTCGGGGGTCTACTCGTGTGTCACCGCACGCCACAGCGACACACAAGCAAACAAATGTGCTCACTCCATTAACCTCATTTAAGGGGGGGGGGTGAATTAGGTGGGCTAGCTGCCTTGGGAGCACCGGGCTCGCCTGTGAGGCCCTTAAGCTCCCTTAGCCCACTTTCCAGGGATTGCGGGAATAGCCTCACTAGCTCAGAAAATGTCTCATTAGCAACTTGCACACAACTTGTATGCACACATTTGCAACCTAAAAGGGAACATAAACTTATTTCTCTTGAGGTTCCCTACAGCAATTCTTGGTTACCACAGGCTGTATACAAGACTGGGTTCACCGCAGCCCTGTAAATTCTTAATATTATTTCCCCTATCCTTTAGGAATTAGATACTCCCTTCTCTTGGAAAAGAACCCCTGTTTTATAGATGACTGCAGACTATGTTCTTATCTTAAATGAAGCAGTTCACTCAACTGCTTCTTTATTTTGCTTAAAAATATCTTTTTTCATTCACATTGCAGGTAAAAGCTAAATGACCTCATCGTCTATACCCCAAGTTCAGTGAAGAATGGGGGATTTTGGACTGACAATGCAACTGCATACTTTTTTAATTGTCCGAATGACTTTCTGATAGCAGGTGGTGAGGAAGGTGCACTGGATGTAAAACAGGATATAATGCTCATGCATTTAATCATGAAGTTTAGCTGGAAGGGTTTGTCATTTTTCATTAAAGCTGCACAAGAAAAGCTACGAGGCTCCAAAGTTAGAGGGGCACATACACTGAAGGCAGCACACACCCACTGCCTTTTAAAGATCCATGGTCATGGAAAATCCCCTACTACACCAAATCACAATCACATTGCTGTCTCAAGGTATATATTTCCTTGCTTCCAGGCTTAGCAAAAGTGTAAAAAATGAAGGTGCAGTTGTGATCAGCCTCAGGGATGGCTTAGTTGAAGAACCCAATATTCTTTAACCCTATGTTAGTCCAGCCTTGTGAATAGTCACTCACCTGTGGTAAGGAAGGTGATCAGGGAGAAGGAACACTGGAACATAAAAAGTTTTTTGGTTATGTTATTGATTTTCCATAGCTAACAGCAGTATGTATGGGCAGATGGGCTTGTAACAATTTGCAAGCTATGTTAGCCCATTCTATATCATCCAAATCTTCTATTAGTTCCTTCGCCAATTCCTCCAGGGACAACCAAAGTATCCCAAACAAGTTCATGGGGGATCAGAAAAGCTGCAATGGTAACCCTTGTGTTTTAGCAAGCGAGACAGTCCAATGTATTGTGATCACTCAAATCACCAAAAATATACCTAACTTTCCGAACAAACCAAGTCCTGTTAATCGGAGTGGGGGGACTGCTCCCCCCACCCCTGCTAATTGCTTTCTTGTAAGAGATCTGACACTTACTGCTTTCATTCAAGCAGGAAATACTGGAAGATCAGCTTTTCCCATTTTAGCATGTCTTTTCTAGCATAACAGTAACATTGAAGTATATAAATATGAGGTCAAAAGAGGGAAATCGAACCTGAAAGTAAGTTACATGATTTAAGGCTTTTACAAAATATGTACTTTTGTTGTAGGCTAAACTTCTGGACCAATGCTAACTTTGAGAGGGAACAGAGACCAAATTCACAAAGCCAGAACTAGTTCAAAAGTGCTGATCTTGTAGGGGTAAGAGGAAGTGCACATCCTCATGGTTCTTTCCTCCCTGCATTGCTGTCACACCCAAAACAGAACTTTCATTTCTCCCTCACCCAGGAAATGTGCAAGCTCTCCCTACATCAGGAGCCTGTGTCTCTCCAGAAGAAGATGTGAAAACTCTATTTCACAGAGGAATGCAGAACAGAAAGCACAATGAATTTGTGCTGCAACATCAACAAAAATTGGCTCTTAGTTTCCCACTTCTTTTAAAGGTGCTGAAAAAACTACAACTATGCCAGGGTAAGTCAGCTACATTCCAACCTGAAACAACAATGTTAGATAATAGTAAAAACAAATCAAGAATTGCTATGTATCGTGGATGCTTTTTCTGTCTCTCCTAACACAGCATATCCTATTAAGCTTGTAAATGCCTACTACAGATAGCAAACAGAGGCTAGTAAATGATTTCAGTAGCAGGTAATTACTTTACCTGTATTTATTTATTTTATGTATATAAAATCGCTAAACTGTCCCTCTATAAGGAAACATTCAAGGTGATGTATAAAATTAAAATACTACAAAACAGTAATAAAAATCTCTTTAAGAGAAATAAACCAATGACTAAGCAGTACAACCAGAAATTTAGCTGAAGCTATAATCCTTACTCAGGACTAAGCCACATTGAACAGACTGGGACTTACTTCTGAGTAAATATACATAGGATTGTACTGTAAATCAATCAAACCTCACACAAGGTCATAGGTATAAAAAACTTAGATGGTTTTAGTCGCTCTCCTGAATGTGTACATCCATACAGAGAGGTATACCTCTCATCTTGGACAAAATCCAAGTGATACTCTAGTTTCAAGTTTCAAGTCAAATACATTTTGATAATCATTTTTAAAGTGCAACCTAGATTTCCCAATGTTTACATAATAATGTGGAAATAAAGCAAAGAAACTCAACATTAAAGTGAGGTGAAAGCATGGCCACAAAAGGCACATTCCAGTGAAAAGTTCTCCTCCACGGACTCCACTGAAATGAATGGGAGCTGTGCAAAAACCAAACTCAAAACAGGTTCTTCCACCAAAAATAATGTTGTGTAGGGGCCGGCATTAGGGAGATTAGGTGCTAATGGTACCTCCCAGTTTTATTTCAAGTAGCTCTTCAGGCTTTTGGCCTTGTTTCTCTCTCGCTGCCCTTCCAGCAAACACGAAATCTGATTGGCTGGCTGAGTGAGGGCGGCTGCACTGTTGTATTCTATCCAGTGAAGCTACTCCCACAATCACTAGAAACCGGGCTAAGGGAGCCCAGCCCAGTTTCTAGTGATCGTTGGAACCACGAGGCTCACGGGTGAGCCTGGTGGTTCCACGGCAGCTAGCCCACCCAAGTAACCATCCCACTAAACGAGGTTAAGGGAGTGAGCACTCCGTGTGTGTCAGCCGCGGCTGCTTTATTTATCCCCGCCAGGCCCCTTGAGGCGCTACACCTTGATTGTTGTTGTTGTTTAGAAGTTTGTCCCGGTGGGGATCGTGTAGGGGGTGGGTTCAGAAAGGGAAAGGGGGAGGAGAAAGTTGAGTTATTTCTGAATAAACTCTTAGTTAAATCTATATAAGATCACTTTGTGTTTGTGAGGGAAGCAGCTATAAAACATGCACTCCCCTCCCTCCCTCCCTCCCTCTCATCAGGGCTGCTTTGACTTTTTCTCCCATTAATTTTTGTCCTGTTTCTTCCCCCACAAAGTAGCCTCTCATGTTCCCTTCCTTGTCCTGAAGCAGAATTCATGGGTTTTGATGTTAGAATCCCTTATTCTGTTGATGTAATTTTTTTATAAGCTGCTATTTTAAGATTGGCTCCGCCTCCCCAGCCCCTAGCATGCAACATATGTTTTAAATAGCTTGGGGGGGGGGGAGAGAATCAAACATAGCCATATTGATAAAAATATCAGAATTGTATAATTTTAATTTGCCCTCTCTATACATCATTTTCATTGCATCTTGCTGTCTTCTATGCTTACAGTATATTTGTTGCATGTTAACCTAAATATTTACCTAACAACCTTTTGCCTTCTGAAAGATATTTTAGTTATTTGAAAAGAAGACACATTTTATATTGTAGTCATGCTTTACATTGAACAGTAAAACCCTACCCACAGTGTTGTGTAACAGTCTTGTTCTGCTGTGACAACTACACAAACACAGATGTGATGCAATGCCCATTGGGGGGAAAATGGATATCATGTAAGTCACAGTGGTACAAGGCTGTTCTGCAACACCACAGGTAAGGTTTAGACACACATGGCAGTGCGGGTGGTGCTCAAGTGCTTGTGTTTTGCTGCACTGTATGTGAGCCACTGCTGGTAAAATTACAGTATTGTCTTTAGTCAATTACTCATTGAAGCTCTTCTCACGATCAGTGAAAAGAGCTTCTTCGGGGTCTGCGGGGGAAGTGGGCTTAGCGGACAGGCTTAGCCC
This sequence comes from Hemicordylus capensis, assembly GCF_027244095.1. Taxonomy (NCBI): domain Eukaryota; kingdom Metazoa; phylum Chordata; class Lepidosauria; order Squamata; family Cordylidae; genus Hemicordylus; species Hemicordylus capensis. Next base: position 113,731,419 of record NC_069661.1, on the reverse strand, counting down.
GCTCTCCCTGCAGACGATCAAAATGCAGCCCTGGGTGGCTGTCACGGAGCCGGCAGGGTCTGCAGGGATTGGGGGCCCCGTGGCCCCCAGAAGTTCCAAGATGCCCTGTGCAAGTGCACAGGGCATCCTGGAGAGAACCCCAAGCCCAGGAGGCTGCTTGCAGCCTCCTAGTCAGGGGTCTACCTGTTTGTTGCCGCACAGCACAGTGACACATGAGCAACCAAATGAGGTTACTCACTCCGGTAACCTCATTTAAGGGGAGTGGGAATTAGGCGGGCTAGCTGCCTTGGGAGCACCGGGCTAGCCTGCGAGCACGGTGCTTCCCACGATCCCTGGAAAGCGCTTTTCAGGGATCGTGGGAATAGCCTCATTGCTTTTCATGAGTGACAATCATCATTATTATATTATCCTTGTTTTGCAAAACTAGAAGCTAAGCCAAAGAATCTAAGCAAGTTGGCCTATGTCAAAGTCTGTGTTGAAGCTGGTGATTGATTTGAGTTCCCAGAGAGGCAATTACCTCATTCTTTTCACACTTTAAATATAGGAATCTAAACATTAGGGATTGATGTTACTCTGAAACTGTTGCAGAAGACAAGCAATTCCTTTAATTTTTGTTCCTTACATTTAAGTGTCAAATCTGCTTAAATGAAATCAGATGGGATTCTGTGGTACTAATTAGGAGAAACACTCATATTTTACAACTGGGCAAAGACTGTGCATTCCAATTAACAGACGACTTCCAAGATTTTTGCTGCTGCTGTTAAGGAGAGAAACTTGATGTTCAGCTGCCAGGAACAGAGTCAGCCCTTTTCTTAATAAAAGATCTAAGGGCCCAGAAACATAATCAATTCAAATTAAGTATTGATTTCTAAATAATGTGGAATTAAGGGAGACATTTATAAACTGTAAATCACTGTTGTTCAGGAGAATTCAGCACCAAGGATTACAAGGCAATGGCGGGGGGAGGGGGCAGAGAGGCAAAAAACACAAAGTAATGTTTCCTTCATAAGATAGGCAAGGCATTCCAATTAAGAATAGCCCATTATCTATGCAAATAATAGATTAACTAAAAGAGCAGAACCTGCCACATAGTGCTCTATTCAATAAATGGCATTAGGCACAAACCACTGGGAGAATCTCTTGCACAAGACTGCCTCAGTAATATCCATGGCAGTTGCACAAGAGCAGGGTTCAATGGGGTTTGTCATGGACCATTTCCATGGAACTGTATCCCTTCTGTCTTTTTTTACTCATATAAAAGGCAACATTCTGTCTCTCTCTCTCTCTCTCCTCTTTTTTTTAATTACTAGCCTAGTGGATTGTGGGAATGTTGTGAATGTAATTTATCTGATTTCACAAAGCATTTGAGTGTTCTCCATGACATGTTGGTTAGCAAATTGGTCCAATGCAGGTTGGATGAGAATGCCAACTGGTAGATTTACAACTGGTTGGAAAACTGTACTCAGTGCTCATTAATGGCTCATCAAATTGGAGGGAGGTTTTGAGTGGGGTGCCACAGTGCTGTCATGGGCCCAACACTTTCCATTATTTTTATCAAGGACTGAGATGAATATGACACAAAACGGAGGGAAAACTTAGTCTCCAAATACAGTAATAGAATTTAAAATGACCTTCGTAGAAAAGAAAGCTGCGCTGAAACTAACAAAGTGAAATTCAACAGAGACAAAAGCAAAGTTGGGGTCATGGGGCGGAATCATATACACAGCTATAACACAGATGGGAGAAACCTGGCTTGGCAATAGCACATGCAAAAAAAATCTTGGGATTGCATTCTGATCAGAAGCAGTGTGATGCAGTGACAAAAAAGGGCCAAGGCAATCATGGCCATTAGAACCACAGTGGGCATTAGAGCTACAGAATAGAAGGACAGTTTCTAAGTCACGAGAAGTAATAGCTTGACTTGATTCCACACTAGTCAGGCCTCTTCTGCAGTATATGTTCAATCAGTTCTGGGCACCACACTTTAAGGAGGATGCAGACAAATTGGAATGCGTTCAAAGGAGAGCACCAGAGATGGTCAGAAAAACAAGCTCTATGAAGAAACCTTGTAGGAAATGGATATGTTCAGTCTGGGAGGCAGGGGAGGGAGACTGAACAGTACGGGTGTGCATGAAACTGTTTCTAGTGGTTTGGTTCAAATTCGGACCAAATTCAAACCAAACCACCAGTCCATGAACCAATTTGGTTGAACTGACCAGTGGACAGATCTGTTCAATTGAACCTGGTTGAACCAGTTCAACCTGGTTTGATGGTCCAAGGGGAAATGCTTGTAAAGGAGTATCCAAGAATATTACAAGCAAAGAGGAATCCTGCTTTTAAAAGGCTTCCAAGGAGGCTGGGGGAGGGTGGCGAGAGGGCACTTTACCAACACTGGTGGTGGCAGATCCTCTAAACCCTGGCAGCCCCCAGCAGAACAGAACAGAGCAGCCCATGCAGAGGCTGGAACCATGTCCCCACACAGGCTTCACTGCTGGGGTGGGGAGCACTGGGGTTTACAGGAGTTGGCGGCGGTAAGGTGCCCTCTCGCCACCCCCACTCCACCAATGGAAGCCTTTTAAAGGGGGAATTCCCCTTTGCTTGTAAATGGGAATCTTTGCTGGATTCCCCTTTACAAGCATAGCCTCTCAAACCAGGATAAACCAGTCCGTAATGGCCCAAGCTTGGTTTGGTTCAAACTTGGACTGGCTGCCTTATTTTGAGGCCAGTCTGGCTCAAGTTCGAACTGGTCAAACCAGCTCAGTTTGAATCAAACCCATTTTGATTTGAACCATTTTTCACACTTCTACTGAGCAGGGAAACGATAGCAATCTTCAAATACTTGAAGGGTTATCATATCTAAGAAGGCAAAATTCTCTGTGGTCCCAGAGGGCAGGATAGATCTAATATGGCCTTAAATTACTGGAGCGTAGATTTCGGTTGAATAGCAGGAGGAACTTTTTAATGGTTAGAGCAACTGAACCAATTACATGAGCTAGAGATACATTGCTAACCCACAGATACCCATTGCTTCCAATAGACTCACAAGTGCAACTGATAATTAAGCACAGATACAGGACTGCCATTGATGACTAAGGAGATGGACTCCACATATGTCTCTTTCCTTCTCCATCACAAACAACAGAAGAGTCTAGCTGTATGCATTGATCCAATCAGCTGGATTGCAGCCAGTGCTACTCTTAAATGAATAACCCTTAGGTTTAGCTAAACTTCAAGCTATTACGCTGGGATGTACAGACAGCAACATAAGCAGTCTCCAGAACCATGGCCTGAAATCCTAAAGATGTTGAGCACTTGCACAGTCTGTGTATGAATCATTTCCTTGCCACAAGTGACCGTAGAAAACCTAAATACTTACAGCCCTTAAGATTATGGTCAAAGCTCAATTAAATCCCTAACAGGAAACCTTTATAACAAGGAATTCATAAAGTGAAAAAAAGCTAAAATCTGCCCTTTTTAATCTCCCCACCACCACCGTCCTTGAAAAGGCACACAGACACTGGCTGACTAAAACCAAGTTATTCATGAGTAGTCCCAATGAAATTAATAGAGCAGCATTAACTTGTCCCATTAATTTCAATGGGAGCACTCATGAGCAATTCAGCTTGGCTGTCATCCTCCATGCATTATGAGCACTCGTGAGCAATTCAGCCTGGCTGTCATCCACCTGGATTATGAGCTAAGTATGTAAACGCTGATAGCATTTTCAAGATTCGGAAACTTACAGTAGGTGTGATCTATAAATCCCCAAACCTCCTAAGTCTTCATCCCTGCACCAATTTGTTGGAAGTGAAGGACTCTGCGCTGGCTCATGCCTCAGTGATGGGGGGGGTCAGATTAGTGAGTCAGAGGGCTCGAGGGGTCAAGACATTGGTCATCCCTTCTCTACTGCTCTGACACTATCGCTTTGATATGTAGATTGCTACTCTGAGGGACTTCCTGCCTGCCTGATTCTTCCTCTTCCCTTTCTTCAACCTTGCAACACACACACTCCTCTCTCTCTGCACCATGTGTGCAGAGATGCAGAAACCATTCCTCTGCATCCAGCTAGCTAGCTAGATTAGAGATCCTATCTCTCCACTTTCCTATCTAGAATGGAGTTCTCCAATAAAGACTCCTTATATTGATTTGAAACTGGCTCCAAGTTTCTTTCAGCATACACGCATGCCTAGGCAGACTCTGCTGTGTTGTGCCTCAGTGCACTCTGCTGCAATAGAAGGGTATCTCTTACCAGAGAGACTTCCCAACACAGTTGTGGTAGCCAAGCTACAGATACACAGGCATGCCTACACTGCATAACCTAGTGGTCATGCAACAACTTACTGAAGCAATCCCAATAGTTCTGAGCCAGGAACTGACCTTAGTGTATATGCAGGATAGCTTTCGGTTTGGACCAAAGAACCCCACTTATTCATTATTATTATTTCTTGTTTACACAGTCAGGCAGGTGTTATTGACTGGTTTGTTTTATCCAGACATCGGGTCCTTCTCAAGGACATGGGATGTCAGAATTTATTATATTATTATTTTTATTATTTATTTATTTATTTATTTATTTATTTACACAGTCAGATAGGTGTTATTGACTGGTTTGTTTTATCCAGACATCGAGTCCTTCCCAAGGACCTGGGATGTCAGAATTTTATTATCAATGTTGTTGCTGTTATTATAGATATCGTCGCAGAAAATAGGCTGTTCCCAGTAAAGTTGCTTTTTCCTTTCTGCTCGGTTCTTGACTTGTTCTTTCTTGTAGACCTGCTTTGTTTCATTGGTGTTGAATAGTTTCTCATTATTGACCATTTTAAGTACATGTTCTTCACTGTCCTTTATATATTCTGCAAGGCCTCTTTTCTCTTCCTCTACTGTTTGATGGACTTGCAGCATTCCTCTTCCACCTGAGCTGCGAGGGAGGTATAGCCTATCTACATCACTGCGGGGGTGCAGAGCATGATTTATGGTCATTATTTTCCTGGTCTTACGATCTAGCATCTCTAGCTCTGCCTGGGTCCAGTCTATTATTCCTGCAGTGGGTGTTAATTTTGGCTGGGTGTTAATTTTGCCCAGACTGAATCCGGACATCATAACAGCCACGGCGTGAAACCCCGCTGAGGGGAGGACAGACAGCCCCACCCACCCAGGCCGCAAAATTCTGAGTGGTGGTTACCAGCCTGCCCCTGAGTAGGGGCGGATCCCAGTCCAAGGGCTGCAAAACCTGCAAGGGCTGTTCCTCGGCGTGCCTACTCACCTTAAACAGTCCTCCAGGCAATTCATACACCAATTTAATACACTTAAACTAACCCACATTCATTGGCAAAGTGACCAACCAAGAGGTGACAACCCTAAATCAGTTTCAGTGAGAAGTAGGCGAAAAAGGGCCACACCAAGGCCAATTAAGTGTGACCCAAAAAAAATCCTACTTGGTCCCAAATGGTGACCAGACATCCCTCACTGAAATGGGTGGGAGAGATGGCTGCTCAGTCCAAGCAACTGAAAGTGAGTGCTATGGAGCCAGCTGCTTAAGATGCCGCTCATGGATTCCAGTTGGTTAGTCCACATCATGTGGTGGACTACAAAAATGGCAGCCTCCGTGTCTGCATCAGGGGCCAAGAGCACAACCCCGCAGTCGCATAAAGTGGCGGGGAGCAGCACTGTGAACGTTAGAACTGCTAGATAACAATGGACCTCTAATTTTTTACGTGTACTAGGGATGTGCAAAAAGTTTTGCTGTTGAAACATTTTGACTAAAATTAGCGTCTCCAGCTCAAAACAAAATGCCCGTTAAATAAAAGGCCTGTTTCAAACTCTGATGCAAAACAATCCCATTTCTATTTAAAAAGTCTTGAATCAAAACAACTCTGTTTCTATTCAAGTTGTTCCGAGCAACATTTTGAAGGCCTGCTTTTTCCTTGCTGATTGGTTTTCTGGCACTGGCTTGCAGTTGGCTTGCAATCCTATGAAGCTTTGAGGAAAAGGTTAAAATGTGTTTAAAATCACCTGCTTGCCATTTCTTTTGTAGGTTGGGTGATAGATAGGACATCATGTCCTATCACCCAACCCACTTTGGTGCCCCTAGGAGCTACCATGGGGAACAATTGGGTGTTTTGAATTTCCCCATTGTTACCTATGGCCAAAACACTAAAAACATTTTGAGGTTTGTTCTGTCGAAACAACTGGGACTTCCACTGTTTCAATGAAACATTTCGGCCATCTGCGGGTTTTTCCTGAACTCAAAACAAAAAGCAAAATCCTTTTTGTGCATATCCCTAATGTGTACACTTCATTATAAAGTGTTAATACAACAAACAAGTATTTGAAGCAACTTAGTGTTCACTATTGAATGAACACTAATTGGCAAAACGCAGGTATATTGTGAAACTACTCCCTGCCCTCTTTATTGTGAATTATTTTCCCCTAATTAAGTTGAATATTTGCCTATATCATCAGTACATTTTCCACATGCCACTTCATGAATGCCTACCTTTCAAGGGCATTGCATGGTTCTTATTCTGAAACATTGTTCTTGTCCAACCTTTGGTTATCAGATCACATCACATGATACCAAAGGCAGATAAGAGATTTATCTTCATATTGTCTTGCAACAATTCTACCTACAAAAGAGCAAGAACAAGAATGTGAAAACAGAGGCACAACTCTGAATATCATGCTTATCCTGAAGGAGAAAACAGATGATTGAATATTAGGTGGACTCAGCTCTGAGTCTCAGCAACTGACAATGTGAGATCAATGATTAGATAGTACAATGATAGCAGCTATTGGATGGGAAAAATTAAATGCCCAGATTGTCCTTGAATTGTCTGTCCTCTTCCTTGGGGTGAAATCTGATGCTCTGAATCTCATTTTGCAAAGTGCTTCAGGAATTTAGACATTTCAATAGTTTAGTAACACTAAAAACCCTAACCACGTGTCAACTGCAAGCCCCGTCCATTTCACATTTCAATGTGGATTAATTTGGTGTAGTGCTCTGAAGATGAGGTTGCTGACCCTACATTTTCAGAAGAGTCTAGTTCATATTAGTTACCTGCCCTAAATATCTTTAAAACAATTTCCACAAGATGGGAGCTCAGGATTGCCTGTAAATAGCTTCCATGGTCACAAACACAGATGTCTCAAAAGGCCTGATCAGATGCCACATGGCCCCAGGGAAAGCCTGTCCCAGGACAACTAGTTACTTTAATGAGTCCAGTATAATGCAGAGAGAGTTACTGGGGAATACTGGAAAGACCTGAGTTTAAATCCCCACTAAGCTATTAATCTGAGTCACAGGTAAATCATCAGCCTAACCGACATCACAGGGCTAGTGTGTGGACAAAATGATGAAAAACCAATGTACCATACAACTACCCTGTACCATACAACTACCTCTTTGGCAGAAAGGTGGATTACAGATATAACACATAAAAACGGGAAGATCCCACATTTATTTGAGCATGGGACCTTCCTGACCCTGTGAGACAAAATGGTCCAGAGTCAATCATGGCTGAAAGGCGTACAATGAAATAGGGATGTGTGAACCGGTTCGAGATAGAACCAGTTCTGGATAGAACCATCCTGCTTGATGGTTCTAGGTAGAGCCCAAACTTTAAAATAATAAATTAGAGTCAGTTCTAGGTCAAAGAGGACCAGTTCTAACTGGCTCAAGTGGCTCAAGCCTCCATTTTGTGTAAGAAATGGACTATCATCCAGTGTTCCCTCTAACAGGGATTCCCAGCTGGGGATTCTGGAAGTTGTAGTCAACAACATCTGGAAATCCCTGTTAGAGGGAACACTGCTGTCATCCATTTTGTGACACTTGTGTGACTTGGAGCGATTGGCTGTGCGGCAGATCCCATGATTGGCCAGATGTGTCTGGCCCTTTGTGTGGCTTTCAAAGTGTGTCACTCAGGGACACCTGTCACCCCATTGACCAGGGAGGAAGGAGAAGGGAGGGTGCTCCAAGGAGGGTTATTTAAAGTATATTTAAATACCACCTTCTGGCCTGGTATCTCTCTGTCTCTGCTGCTCGTGTCTGCTGCTGCTCTGCCTGCTGCCTGAGAGAGACTGAGGAGCTACTGCTGCTGCTCCTTTGGTTGCTTTGCCTTGCGGTCTGGACTGGTGGTCTCAAAGAGCGGTTTGACCAATTCCTTCTTTCCCACCTCCCCTCTATTTTTTTTTTTAAATAGTGCTTTAAAAAGTTGTGTAGTGAGTGAGTGTGTGGTGGGGCCCTAATCCTCCCTCCTGCTTGTTGCCCAGCCAGCTAGCCTGGCTTCAGGCCTCTGGCCCATTTTTTCTACATAATGAATCCCTATGTAGAATCTATGTGCCATCAGAGAATCCAACACATGTGGATTTTCTGATGTCAATAGTGTTGGATTCTCTGATGACACCAAGATCATAGGGATTCATTATGTAGAATCTATGTGACATAAAAGAATCTAATCACCGTTATTCCCTATGGGAGAAATAACAAAACTTTTAAAAAACTTTAAAAATTATTTTAAAAAATCACCCCTTTAACTGATTGTTTTGGGGCTTGGGTGGTAGTTGGCACCCATGGGGGCCTCTCACACACTCCACTTTGGCACCCTCAGTGCTACCCATGGAAAATAATGGGGCCCACTATTCCCTATGGAGAACGTTTTAGAACTGGTTCATTATTCCCTATGGAGAACTTTAGAACCAGTTCTAGGGGGTTCTAATTCAAACCAAACCATAGGCCAGTTCTAACAGTTTAGAACCCAAACTAGTAGAACTGGTTCGAGTTGGGTTCTAATTAGAAGCAAACCACAAAAATCGGTTTTGTGCACATCCTTCCAATGAAACATTAATGTGTGTTGGTGGGGGGTATATGAGTAAGTGCCCAAGCACCACTTTGGAGACAACAAAACAGCTTCAGAAAGAAATAATGGAATATGGAGAAGAGGAAGGGATGCTTACCCCCTTCCTGCCTGCCTGCTTGCCACACCTAATTTTTCTCCTCTCATGGGTTACAAAGCTCATGTTTTGTATTTAAAAGCCCATGGGCAGCAAGTTGCTTGGGAGAAGTAATTGAGTGGATAAATTAATGCTTGGGAGAAGCACCTGGGAGTGGATAAATTAAATTTCAATAGTAGATAGAGGAACAAACACAACAGGAGCATTAGCTGAAGCTGGGCAAAGGCACTCCTGTAGGGATGTTGCTGCTGGGAGCAGCACTGCAGTCATGCCTTGTGGCTTTTTAGAACCAACAGCACTGCAGTGGGCAGCAGAGGAGTAGGTAAGACCTGCATGCTCCTTTCAAAGCTACCTCTTGCCCCCCACCAAAATGATTCAGCTGCAGCAGCTTGAATAGTTTTGGCACCTCTGTAATGAGGCACCAAAACAATTTGGGGACATCCCTACACTCCTGGCCACAGTCAACCAGGACATCTATCAGGATCATCCACAAGTTGCAAACTTGATCTTTCAAGAAAGGTGCAGCCTTTCTTGGACTGGATGGACTGGAAATGGCATTACAAGTCTCCTGACCAATAGCACCTGACCAATAAAAATTATTTAATTTCAACTCATTCACCTGCATCCAGCTTATTACAGACCACAGTAAGCAATGCAGAACTTCCACATACCCACCAGCTTAAGATGGTACAGAGATATAGAGCTACTTGACATCTTAATATTGTGACAACTCATCCAATACTTCCCAATAGAGATGGAATGAATTTTTCAATTCATTTCAAATTCAAAACAAATTCCTAAAATTTGTTTCAAGCGTGAAAAGAATTCTGAAAAATCATTTTGAATTCGAATCTGGTCCAAAAATTTGATTCAACCCCATTCTGGCATCTTTTTAACCAACCAGGAGGGCTGAATGGTTTTTGAATTGAATTCAAATCAAACTTTGAAAATTCAGTTTGAATCCAAATCTAATTGCCCTTTTAAGGATATTGAGTTGATTCACTCGAATCACCCAGATTCTAGTTGAGTCAATTAATATTTGAATCTGTTGTAAATCTGCCAGGCTAGCCAGACAGAGCGTAAAACAGGCAGGCAGAAGTATAACAGCAAAGTCTTACAGAAAGGAATTCTCCAAACCAGGGCCAGTCCAAGTCAATCCAATCAATCCAACAGAGTCCTAAGCAAAATCCACGAGCAAGGTCAACAGTCCAGGGTCCAAACACAGTCAAGGCAATACACGAACGCAGCCGATTAGCCCACAGGAAATTGACATTGCTATCAGCAGGGTAGCTGTGGTACAGTCGTCTTAAATAGGCTGACTCCCGGTGCTGTTAATCAAGAGTTCCTAAGACCGCAGCTTTACCTGTTGTTCTATGCATGCTGCTCCTTAACTCTTGCTGTCTCTTGGACCGACGCCTCTCCTCAGCTGAATCCAGTTGCGCCTCCTCCATAAGAGCTGCCTCACCTGGCTCTAACTCATCTTCAATTCCCTGTGCATTGGACCCACTCTCCTTTGCAACTTCTGCTCCCTGCCCTCCCTCCTCTGCTGTCAGCTCCATCCCCTCCTCCAACTCCTCCTCGGAGTCTTCCAGCATGCCCATGACAGAATCGATTTGCACATTCTACATCCTGATTACCTCTCGCAGCAGTTTCATGTAGATATTGAGTACCATGGGGACCTGTGGTATTCTAAAGGCCACAGCACCATCAGGAGTCCAACAATACCAATTTCTGGAATCTACTTTGCAGGAAGTAACAGAGCCAACAAAGAACAGTGCCCCCAACTGACATTTCAGCAAGGTAACCCAGAAGGTATCGTGACTGATGAAGCCACTGAAAGGACCAGCAGACCCAACTGGACCTACTCACTTTGTTTTGTTCCTAGTGTAGATAATAAACTAGGGTGTCCAAAACAATTTCAGTTCCAAATCCCAGCCAAAAGACTAAATGAAATTGGTGTTTATTGCCAAATATTATTAAAGCTTCAATTTAGTCATTGAAGGAAACATGGGAGAATGTACAAATGAAAAGCTAAAGTGGATTATTTGAAGGAAAAGCTTTCTTTGTTTTACTTGTCTCTCCCCATTACAGTAAAATACAAGAACCAAAACACCTTTGTAAAAACACCAACACAAGTGTGCCCTTAGCTCAGAACCCACCACTTAAAGTTTGCCCTTGCTCATTAAAATTCCCCCGTATCCCACAACAAATCAACTCACAATTTAGTTATTTATAGATTAATCAAAACTTGTAGTCTTAAAATATATATAAACATAAGCTGAAATATGTTAGTGAATAAACCAAGTTAACAAAGTAAGAATTCAAGGAGAATGGAGATTCAAAATAGTCCTCTCTAACTGCAGCTTGGTAGCAGAGTAGAATGTGCATATAAAGGGAACTGTTTGCCATTGAAAAGTTAGCCATCCTCAGAATTTCATAAAACATATGTATACTGCAGGGTTAACATATGTTTTATAGCTGTCATGGCTTTTCCCAAAGAATACTGGATTTGATGAAGGTGCTGAGAATTCGATTCCAGACCTGTAGTATACTATCCCATGCTCTTCCTGGGATTATCAGGGGAGAGGGAATGACCATTGAATTTGTAATGCAGCCAAGCTCTCAGAGCCAGAAAGAGTAGATGCCTCTGGGCAAGAAAACCTACCTTGTTGGTGTTCACTGAAACTGCCCTCTGTCCGTTATAGAGACGGCTCTCGCCCAACACAGCCAACCTTGCTACAACCATGCAATTAAGTTAAATTGCTTTGAATCACTTTAAAGTGCTGCAAGTGCTATAAAACCCCTGAGAGGCTACAAACACAACCGTAGAAGGAACAGAAATCATGCCACAAACACAACAGGGATTGTATATGCTTTGAAATATGTAACTTCTTTATTATAAAGAGAACATTTACTGTAATAAATAAAAGGAATACATCTTCACTAATAGGCTGTACCATGCAATCGGGAATATTTGCTTTTCACAGTCATTTCCACACTTTGCTTATTTCATGATAAAAGACCGAATATTTCATGCTAGATTGGCCCCGCAAGTATATATTTCATGATTAAATATAAAAATATTTATGATTCTACTAAACTGGCCTCCAAGGGCTTACACTAATTTTATGAAACAAAAAACAGTGGCCCCAAACATCAAGTTATCTTCTTTTCTTCAAAACCCAACACCCAGGGTGTCACACATCTGGCCAATGGACCAGATCCAGTCTGAGGAGCTCCATTGTCCAGCCCCTGAACAGAAGCCAGGGAGCCAGATACTGCTGCTGACAAGCTGCAGCTGACAAGCCACAATTGCCCAGCCCCAAGGCTTGCTTTGTCCTTCCCGTTGCTGCCACACTCCTGCGCTCTCCCCCACTTCTGGCTTTTAAGCATGAAGCTTCAGCTTCAGAGTGCAACAGAGAAGCTGCTTGCCAGGTCGCTGGAGCTTTGCTTTGCTGCTTGCCAGATCTCTGGAAGTGTATGCCATGGGGCTAAGTTCTGGGACCCACACTTACAATGGGGAAACTGCTGAGGAATCCTGAACCTTGCTGGGTGTGTGTGTGTGTTAGGGGTGTGCAATTTGGATTTTCGGTGTTTCGATTCGGATCCGAACCGAAACACCCCTGTTCTGTTTTGTATCCGAATATTGCCCATCCAAATCACCCCTGATTCGATTTGGATCCAAATTAATCCGAATCCGAATCGATTCGGATTTAAAAAATGGGTCCTGGGGCCAAAAGAGTGGGGTAGGGTGGTAGTGCCCAATGGGTGGAGGCTACAACCCAAACCGCAGAGGGATTGGCCAAAGGGCTGATTTTTGGTGACTTTTTGAAGTTTTAGTGTCTTTGGGGCAGATTGGGGGCATAACGTGGGATCTGGGCCAAAAGAGTGGGGTGGGGTGGTAGTGCCTAATGGGTGGAGGCTACCACCCCAATTGCAGAGTGATTGGACAAAGGGCTGATTTTTGGTGAATTTCTGAAGTTTACACATTTTTAAGGTTTTCCCCCATTAGGTATAATGAAGGGTTGCTTCACGTCGGGGGGAAAGGGGTGGCCTAGAGCGGTGTGGGGTTGGTGGTAGTGCTGGGTAGGGGCAAGGAAGCTACCTGAATTTTTTTCAAAGGATTTGGGCAGAGGGCTGATTTTTGGTGAATTGTTGAAGTTTACGCGTCTTTAAGGTTTTTCCTCATAAGGTGGTATAATGGAGCATTCAGCAGCCCCATAAGTGCACTTGGGGGGTGCTGGGGTGGCCCAGAGCGAGTGGTGGTGTAGTTCATATAGGGTGCCAACCACCCCCATGGGTTTCTAACCCATGGGGTACAGGGTTCTGTTGTTTCTGAGGTATTCTGAGTGTGGATTCTATGATAGCAAATTAGAGTGGATTCATGGTGTCTCACTGAAAATCTCATTTGCTATCATAGAATCCACATTCGGAATACCTCAGAAACAACAGAACCCTGTACCCCATGGGTTAGAAACCCATGGGGGTGGTTGGCACCCTATGTGAACTACACCACCACTCGCTCTGTGCCACCCCAGCACCCCCCAAGTGCACTTATGGGGCTGCTGAAAGCTCCCACGTTATGCCCCCAATCTGCCCCAAAGACACTAAAACTTCAAAAATTCACCAAAAATCAGCCCTTTGCCCAATCCCTCTGCAATTTGGGTGGTAGCCTCCACCCATTGGGCACTACCATCCCACCCCACTCTTTTGGCCCTGGGACCCAAAATTTGAGCAGACGTCACATCAGACCTTTTTGCATTGAAGTCAATGGGATGCAAAAAGGCGGGAAATTCAAATAGACATCATTGCTCAAAATGTAGGGGGGGGAAGAAGGCCACAAAATAGAGCTCCGAAACATCCGAATATTTCAGATCTGAAACAGGGGTGATTAGTTTCAGATCCGAAATTATTCGGATTTCTTTGAGGGTGATTCGGTTCGGCTCCGAATCACCCGAAATTCGCTGTTTCGGGTACAGATCGTTCTGTACCCAAAACGTTTCGCACATCCCGTGTGTGTGTGTGTGTGTGTGTGTGTGTAAACTGTGGTTTGTCGTTGGTTATTTTTCTTGCTCTTTGCATATATCAATTGTGTGTTGCCCTTTGTCACTTCTGAAGGTCTGGACCTGAACTTTGCAGGGGTGCACTCAATCCAGACTTTAACACAGTCTGAGCAAAGAGGTACCAGGCAGTAGCAACAATTAATTATGTAATTTTCTTTCTTGGTTTTAATCTCTGATATTTTATGCGTGATAGATCTTTATATTATTAGTATTTTACTATTAACTTGTATTGTCAGATTATTTTATTGTCACTTTATTATTACTATTTTATTATTGTTAAATATTATTTTATGCTATGTTAATGTAAAAAAAATGAGTTGAGGGCAGTATATAAATATTCTTAATAAATTAGTAAATAAATATAGTTGTTCCCAGTTGTTATGCTATGTGCAGCCACAAAGAGGTATGTTGGAATCAAATCCACCCCCCACCCAATTGACTTTGACACCCCTGCCCTAGACTGTCCTAGTGACTAGTGTTGCAAGAAGTACTTTGAGAGCCCCGCTCAAAACTCATGAAATGATCCTTGGGAGGAGGGACAGGTCCCAACCCTCAAACCTTTACCTTGCCAAGAAAGCCAAGATCTTTAATCACAAAACCAAGGAAACAAATAGGGCATCAGCAGCCTTACTAGTAGGGCCACTCCTTATGTGGTGACCAAGATCAGATTCCCACAGGATTTTTAAACAATCCGCAGTGACTCAACTACAGTGCAGGCCCTGCCCCCCCCGCCCCCCAGCCCCCACATTTCTGTTGTTCACTATAGGAACCAAATGCTTGCCATAGGAGCATGGCCAGCAGTAAGATTTGGTACTTCATACCTCAGAAACTGGTCTTGCATAGCATTGAATGGCTATATGGAGCAGGAGTTTGCCTAGTAGAAAATCTACCTGAGAAAGGGAGGCTCCCCCACTGATTAATAAGTTACATCCTGGAGGATACACAGTTCTGTAGGACTGTTATGTTAATGTTTACAAGAAAATGTTAATGTCTCAGCACATTCAAGGTCACAAGAGCCACAATCCTATTCAGAGAACCCTGAAAAGCAGTCAGCAAGGAACTCTCTTTAAGTATGCTGACTGGAAACAATAGCGCCCTGTTGTTTGACATCATCAGCTGAATGGGCACCAGCATCTCCACCTCTTCCAGCCTGTCACCTGAACAGGAGATTCAACCTCCAAGTTTTTCCCGCCACTAGATTTACCAGAAGTCCAAAACCTCTAAAAGATTCAGTTCCTCTTTTGTCAGTGCTGAAAGCTCTGGTTAACACTTGTAGTTTTGTCTCTCTTTTACACACTTTGTACTCTTTTATTTTATCCTTCTCCCCCATCCCAATTCCCCTTCCTTGCCTATGTGATTGTTCTCCCTTTTAGTTTGCTCACTTGGTTGTTCTTGACTGCATTTGAGTCCTTTACATTTTTGCCCCTATAATTGCTCTGTATTCTTAGCACTGGTTGCCAAATGTTCCTGTTTTGCATTGTGCATCTGTTATTTCAATACATTTCATTTCTGTTTTCACCCATTTGTCTCAGAGCCCATGGCTCATAGGAACACGGGAAGCTGGCTTATACCAAGTCATGGTCCATCTAGCTCAGTGGTGTCTATGCTGATTGGCAGTGGTTCTCCAAGTTTTCAGGTAGGACTCTTTCCTAGTGCTACCTGGAGATGCTGGGGATTGAACCTGGGACCATCTACTCTAAGACTGAGATTTGTCTGCACTTAGACTATGATCTGTTGTTATCACACACTTGCCAGCTGGCTTCAGAGCTAGCTCCCCTCACCTTGAGTAAAAAGATAGTTAGGGACCATGACAGTTGACACATATCTGAGAAAATGTGGTAACAACATTACATAGGAGATAATCTTGCAATTTGTCCTAACAGGTGATGGCAAATACCCAACCATCTAAGTTTGAAATGGGCTAGATAATTCCAAAATGATCATTTACAAAGAGTTCTGCAACACTCTGAATCAGAGTCACTAATTCAGGTCACTCACAGTCCGAGGAGTGGATGGGGCAGCCGGGAGGTACGCTGCCGCCCTGCCAGACTGGTTTTTAAGTGAGTGCTGGTGGGGGAAACGCAGCATGGAGTGGGGTAAGTGCACCCTCCTCCAGCCTTAAAGTTATTCGCCCCCCACCTTCACACCATCCCCTGCCAGTTCCGTGCACATCCCTAGAACTAAACTCTGCACTCCATAACTGGAGTTGTAGCTTCCTTGGTGCTTTGCTAAATAATCACAAACCCCAACAGTTATGAACTATCTGAATTTGTAATAGAAATCCAGGCTTCTAGTTGCATAAATATGAATGGAATCTTCTCTATGAACTTTCATGGTGCAAGGATTTCCTTTTTCCTCTGTATCTGGAAATTGCATTTTTACTACTGAAAACAATGCCAACTTCCCTTAAAAGTAAATATAGCTGGATCAATTTTAATTAATTAGCTTAAAACAAAATCAGAAATAGGAAGCATTTGGACCCCTTAAAATATCTTTGTTGGCTCATAGTTCTGTATTTTGTAGCTTTAGCAGAAAAGAAGAGAGTGGAGAGAGAGAAAGGCTGCTCACTTTTTAAATAACACAATGATTCTATTAGGTTGGAGAAGGGAAAAAATTCACTGATTTATGAATCTGAGTTTGAAAAGTGGCTTGTAATACAATGACTTTGCCAGGACAACATACCCTGTTTCATATCTAAGTAGTTAAATAGTGCAGAATTGTCAAGTAATATAGCAGCTGCTAACAAGGCTGTCAAGCAAACTTTGTTTAGTCAGCAATTGCGCCTATATGACTTTCTGTACTTGATGAATGCTCAGGTTACCAAATGGCTTGGCTAATGCATAATCCAGCCTAAACCATGTACACATTTTTTCCCCTCCTTCTCTTCTACTGACCTCAAATGTAGTGCCTTTTGTGGTTAACCTTCTTGCAACTGAAACGTGTACCATATTTACCTGTTCAGTTCAATTCCAGGGCATTTCAAAGCCAAGCAATTTATCCTGCTGAATAAAGTTTAGCATGGAAGGAATTATTGTTCTTTGTTTACAGAAAGAGTGTACTTACTCTTGTTAGCTAAGATCTGGATCACTCAAAAATGTAAATAACTTACCCCCACCAGGAAATTGTACACACTGGACACAATTCAGCAGCAGTTAGTTGTCGTTAGGTCCCACTGAAGCAATGGAATGGGACTTAGCTATGCTGACATTAGTCCCATTTATTTCAGTGGACTTAGGTCAGGACAAACTGTTGCTGGGTCTTGTTATTATTCTACAATCTTGAACACTAGGGGTATGCATTCACTTTGGAACAAACTGAAAATATAACCAAACTGCTCTTGTTTGGTTCCATTTTCACTCATTGTAAAGCAAATGCCAATGAGGCTAAAATGAACCAAATGGCATATGCACCATCTGGTCCATTCAGGTTGCATTTGTTTTCATATTGAAGGAGCTGGAGATATTACCTGGTATTGTGGCAGAGTAGCAGGATTTTGTCTTTTTTGTAAACCATTCTTAAAAGTGAAGAGGAATTCCTTCCACTATTACAAGGAGTTCCTTTCATGGCTGCCTCCCAGCAGTCACCATGGTTTTTTCCACATAATGCCCCAGCCACTGGGCCAGTTCAGACATCACCCAGAGCCACAGTCAAAACCTGGTACCAAGAGACATCTTATTGCCTTGAGAGTGCATGTTCCCTCTCCCCTGCCCACACGTTTGAAGAAGAATTCTACTTCTGATTGTGGTTAGAAACAAACCAAGATCATTCATGACATCCCAAACTGATGAATCTTGGGTTATTCTAACCACAGTCAGCAGTAGAATTTTTTCCAACTTCCACACAGGCAGGGAAGAGGAGAGTGTTCATTCCCAAATCTTGGGAACATGCTATGTATCCAAGATTTATAATGGTTTAATCAAGGATCAAAGAAGCCGTGGTCTTCCCTCTAGAGTGGGAGGTTGGGGCTGGCCATTCTGGCACTAGATGGCCAAGGTGCCCTGGGCACTTTACCTGCTCCAGGGACATAGCAAGGGGGAGAGGGGGCCTGTGTTCACCCCTCTTCCTGGCAGCCCATCAGAATGAGAGGTGGAGCTCGGGGGCCCTCAGGAGCTGAGGGGCCCAGGTTTTCTGAACCCATCCACTCTATTATAGCTATACCCTTGACCTGCTCAGTGTCAAAACAATCTCTTGTTTCTCTGAGCAGGATTCATCCCTGCAGTTATGGTGGGTTTCATCAGCCAACTACAGATACTATCTTCACCCAACCACCTCTTTAGCTCCAGATCTGGATCTCTGAGCAGGGTTCATCCCTGCAGTTATGGTTGGTTTCATCAGCCAGCGTGGTGTAGTGGTTAGAGTGCTGGACTAGGACTGGGGAGACCCGAGTTCAAATTCCCATTCAGCCATGATACTAGCTGGGTGACTCTGGGCCAGTCACTTCTCTCTCAGCCTAACCTACTTCACAGGGTTGTTGTGAGGAGAAACCTAAGTATGTAGTGCACCGCTCTGAGCTCCTTGGAGGAAGAGTGGGATATTATTATTATTTTACATTTAATAATGATAATGATGATGATGATGATGATGATGATGATTAGCAACTACTACTACTACAGGGACTATCCTCACCCAACCCCCTCTTTAGCTCCAGATCTGGAGCTGGGAAGGGAGTGGAGATTGTCCTTGACCTCTCATGGACATGCAGTCCAGGATCAGGGACTAAGGTTGCATTGCTAGGTGCACCTGTGAGTTAAACACAGTTGTACTTACTTGCAAGTAATCATCACATCAGTTGTGACATAATTGACAAAGGTCACAGTGAATAGAATTAAAAGGCACTGTAAGCAAATGAAGCCAAGAACTCAGAGGTAAAGAAGGTGAAAGAAAATGACAGAACACAGCATCAGCGCAATAGAGATGCTTTTTAAAAAGATGTTAGGTTTTAGGACAATGAATGACAAAAACTGCTGAAAATTGGAGGCTTTTCTTGTTGTGTACAAAAACAAACAGGAAAGAAGGTACGCCACCCCAAAGGCTCCATGAAGCCATTTGGAAGGCTATAAATCCCAAAATTAATAAGCACAGTAAAAAAAGTAGTTTTGGCTCAGTCCTCGTCTTAATAAAAATGTGTTTTAAAAACAAGCATTGGCAGCACTGCTTACAGGCAACATGTCCAGGAAAATGTACATCTTTTTATGAAGCAAGACAGAATGCCTTTTTAAATTACTTCCTCTACCTTCGATTGCTTGACCTCCCTAATGTATAATAGAAGCCTGATCCACCCACAGTACAGTGGAAACTTACCTTTCTTGGGATGATCTCTCTATGGTAGGTAATGCATGCATACATTAGTGCTGACATTAAAAAAACAAAACCAAGAGTATGTGATAAACAGATGCCACAGGATCCCCCCCACCCCACCCATTATCAGTCATCTTTGAAGTCTGCATTATAGTGACAGGTTGTTAGAGAAACTTCAGTATAACAGTGAGAGATTTATTTTTAATAGAATATTGATATTATGGCATAGAATGCCATCGGTGCTTGCATTTTCCCCACTTCAAGATGTAGTTTACCTGTTTTATTTCTTTTTTTAAGCACTAGCAACCCTCTGTTATACCTTACTATATTTTTATGAAAAAAAGTTAGAGATTTTTATGAACTCTCTGATTAAAGCACCTCCATCTGAATGCAGATTAAAGGTTCCAGCACCTGAGAACACTAAACCAATGAATATTTATATAGAAAAATAGCAGATGAATGCACTTTAAATCTTCAATGCACGTCTAGTCATGGGGTTTATCTTATTTTAGGGCTTACATTTTATTAAAATGAACTCTTGCATATTTACACTACAGAAATAAATGTTATTTGCAAGCACAATACAGTAGAAATCTTACAAATGCATAGGCTTGGTGAAAAGCGAATTTACTCCTCAAACAAATTCATTTATTCACCAGATATTCCTTTAAGGGTTTGTCATTGTGTACTGCTGACAGAATTTGGTCTGTTTCCTATCGGCTAGCATTTAATGGATACTGAATACACTTACTTGCAAGCAAGTCCCATTACTGTCAATGGTGGAGATTTTTCTTTAAGTGTTACAGCCTCAGAGGTATTTTATCACAACAGCTTACCTATTAATGTATTGGTTTTGATCTAGCATGCTATGGGTGCTAAATTCACAAGCAAAGGGCACAATGGAGCCTTGTTTCCATCTCCTTAGTGAGCCTCAATAGGTACACGTGCAGATATTCCATCAGGAATATTGCTGGGAATTGGAGGAATATTGCAGGGAATGATTGCCCGGAATCAGAGACCTGTGGATTCATGCCTCCCATATCCCCCCCATGATAATATTCCATGACCAAGGGGATAAACAAGATGGGGATATGGAAGCGCACATAGGCCTTCTATTCCCCACAACTCTCAGATGCAGAGCCTGCCTGCACTTTTAAATGTTCAAAGCACTTCATTTGTATTATTTGGTTGTTATGACAACCCTTTAAGGTAAGGATTATGATCCCCATTTTGCAGGGGGGCGGGACTGAGGCTGATAGAATAACAGCTTGCCTAAAGCCACCTAATATGAATTCATGCCAGAAGTGAGATCTGAACTGAGGACATTATGATTCATAGCTCCATTTCTTAGCCGCTGCACAATACCATCTCTCAAAGCTAGCAGCAGCAGCAGCTCATGCCTTGCTGCCAACCCAGGCAGCTTCCAAATTCCTGCCCCGCTCCCTGCGTGACGTGGGCCCAGTATTGACTCCACTCCACCCCTGCATCACTGGTCCCAAACCTAGCTGCCCAAAGCACTCCTGGTCCAGAGAGAGACAGACAAAGCATCTGGCTACCATGACACTGGATACCAAATCACATCGGGCATCCAGCATCAGCAACAGTTGATCTTTATGGCTGGTTCTCCCTCACTCCCCTCCAGCAACAAACTCCTCTGCTCTATCTCCTCTTTAAGTGGAGGAGACAAAACACACAAGATTGCTGGAGGGGAGAAAGAGAACAACTCGCACGATACATTGCTGGCTGAAGGTACACGCCTTTCCTTGAGAATCAAGTGAAAGGAAGAGGGGCAGTAACTCAGTACTGGGCTTCTGGACTGGGACTACTGAGTCAGGCAGCTTGGGGCAGGGCTCACAAGAGAGAAAGTGGCAGAGGTGGCCATAGCCGCATAGGCCTTGCACCCATTGCCTCTTGATGAACTTGCACCAAAGGCTGTTGCCTCAGCAACAGAGCCAGCATGGTGTAGTGGTTAGAGTGCCGGACTAGGACCGGGGAGACCCGAGTTCAAATCCCCATTCAGCCATGAGACTTGCTGAGTGACTCTGGGCCAGTCACTTCTCTCTCAGCCTAACCTACTTCACAGGGTCATTGTGAAAGAGAAACTCAAGTATGTAGTACACCACTCTGGACTCCTTGGAGGAAGAGCGGGATATAAATGTAAATAAATTAATAATAATAATAATAATAATAAATATCGCCTTGTGGATGAGCCCTCCCTGGGTGGCAGTGTATAGATATAAGTGGGTGGGAGATAGAGCGAAAGGGTCGTGCATAGTATTTCTGTAGACAAGAGTGGGATTCAGTTTCAGCTCAGCCTAAAGGGATCCACTTAGAAAGGAAAATTCCATTTTATAAGGATACTTCTAATTTCATTTGCAATTTGAGAGAATTTATTCTCCACTTAGTTTAGCATTAGCATTACTCTTTAAACAATGAACAGCCCCATATAAAGTATTCACAGAACCAGGGCCAGTGCCAGACTATTTTGCGCCCTAGGCAAGGCTAAGTACTTGCACCCCGCATTGTGTTGAAAACAATGAACTGTTTTTTTCTCATATTTCTACTCATTATTCTGGTTTCTCACACTCTTAACACATTGACACTCTGCGCCCCTCTGAGGTCTGTGCCCTAGGCGGCTGCCTAGTTTTCCTAACTGTAGCACCGGGCCTGCACAGAACACATAAGAAGAACTGTTGCTTGATTCATGGTTAAGAGCTCCCACCATTTCTCCTGTCCACAGATTCATGTGCATTTTTCTAAGAACCCAGATATGGAATATGAAGGTCCTGTTTTACTTCCATGGAGGAGGCAAGTCCGGATGCACTAACCTTTGTCTGAACTGAACAGTTTGTGCATATCACCTGTAATTTATTTTTATCTGGGTTTTTAAAAAAAACGTATCCCCATCATTCTTTTAAAAAGTCAAGGCAGTTTATTTAAAAGTTAGGGGTGTGCAAGTCGGATTTTCTGTGTTTCGGTTTGTAACCGAATCGAAACAGCCCTGATTCGATTTGGATCCGAATCTGACCCATCTGAATCACCCCAAATTCGATTCGGATCCGAATCGTGGCAGATCCGAATCGAATTGATTCGGGTTTTGGATCTGTCCTATTAATTTTCCCAGATTCCCAGCTTTCATTTTTAAAAAAGCTAAGTTCCAACCCTTATAGAAGTGGAGTTATGGAGCAAAATGCGTGGTCACTATTTTTTAAGTGTTCGGATTCTTTGGTGTATAATAACTTTCACTCAATGAATCCTTATGAGGATTCATTACACACCTTCATTTCTTCTATTCATTTTGACTGTCTTTTAGACAGTGCCAATTTTCAACTGCCATGTGCCAACTACACCCCACTCCCACCCACAATGCAGTGAGGTACTACTCAGTTTAAGTTAAGTGCCTAATGGGTGGAGGCTACCACCCAAATTGCAGAGGAATTGGACAAAGGACTGATTTTTGGTGAATTGTTGAAGGTTTAGTGTCTTTGAAGCAAATTTGGGGCATAAAGTGGTCTCTGGGGTGGAAGAGTGTGGTGAGGTGGTAGTGCCTAATGGGTGGAGGCCACCACTCAAATTATTATTTATTTATTTATTTATTTATTTATTTACACAGTCAGACAGGTGTTATTGACTGGTTTGTTTTATCCAGACATCGAGTCCTTCCCAAGGACCTGGGATGGCTGAATTTTATTGTCAATGTTGTTATAGATTATTATTATTATTATTTTACTAAGTCAGACAGGTGTTATTGACTGGGTTGTTTTATAGAGACATCGTGTCCTTCCCAAGGACCTAGGATGCCAGAATTTTATTGTCAATGTTGTTGCTGTTGTTATAGCTATCGTCACAGAATATAGGCTGTTCCCAGTAAAGCTGCTTTTTGTAATTGGCTGATGGTGATTTCTGTGGCCCCTATGGTGTTGAAGTGCTCTTCAAGGTCTTTTGGAACTGCACCCAGGGCGCCAATTACCACTGGGATTATTTGGGTCTTTTTCTGCCACAGCCTTTCAATTTCAATTTGTAGATCTTTGTATTTGGTGATTTTTTCTATTTCTTTTTCTTCTATTCTGCTATCCCCTGGTATTGCTGTGTCTATTATTTTGACTTGTTTTTCTTTCTTCTCGACTACAGTTATATCTGGTGTATTGTGTGGCAGATATTTGTCTGTTTGTAGTCGGAAGTTTATAATATTTTTACATCTTCATTTTCTTCAACTTTTTCAATTTTATGGTCCCACCAATTCTTGGCTACAGGTAGCTTGTATTTTTTGCAGATGTTCCAGTGTATCATCCCTGCTACTTTGTCATGCCTTTTTTTTTAGTCAGTCTGTGCGATCTTCTTACAACAACTGATTAGGTGGTCCACTGTTTCATCTGCTTCTTTACAAAGGCGGCACTTGCTGTTTGTAGTGGATTTTTCGACTTTTGCTCTTATTGCATTTGTTCTTAGTGCCTGTTCTTGTGCAGCCAGTATTCAACCCTCTGTTTCTTTCTTCAAGTTGCCATTCTTAAGCCATTGCCAGGTCTTGCTGATGTCTGATTTTCCACTTATATTGTGCAAATATTGACCATGCAGTGGCTTGTTTTTCCATTTTTCTGCTCGGTTCTTGACTTGTTCTTTCTTGTAGGCCTGCTTTCTTTCATTGGTGTTGAATAGTTTCTCATTATTGACCATTTTAAGTGCATCTTCTTCACTGTCCTTGATATATTCTTCAAGGCCTCTTTTCTCCTCCTCTACTGTTTGATGGACTTGCAGCATTCCTCTTCCACCTGAGCTGCGAGGGAGGTATAGCCTATTGACATCACTGCGGGGGTGCAGAGCATGATTGATGGTCATGATTTTCCTGGTCTTACGATCTAGCGTCTCTAGCTCTGCCTGGGTCCAGTCTATTATTCCTGCAGTGTATCTGATAACAGGTATAGCCCAGGTGTTTATGGCTTGTATGGTGTTCCCACCATTGAGTTTGGACTTGAGGATTTTTCTAACTCTCCTGATGTATTCACTTCCAATTTTTCTTTTAACTTCAGTGTGTGCGATGTTATCAGCCTGGAGAATGCCCAGGTATTTGTAATGTTCTTTCTCTTCCAGGTTCTTGATCTTGCTTCCATTGGGCAGTTCTATTCCTTCTGTTTTTCTTATTTTCCCTCTGTTCATTATTAATGCAGCACACTTCTCTAGTCCAAATTCCATTGCTATATCGCTACTGAATATACGGACAGTGTTTAGCAGTGATTCGATTTCTGACTGGGACTTTCCATACAGCTTCAGATCGTCCATGTACATCAGATGGTTGATTTGACTTGATGTTTTAGATGTTTGGTATCCGAGGCCTGTTTTGTTTAGTATTTGTGAAAGTGGGGTCATGGCAATTACAAACAATAGAGGGGATAGTGAGTCCTCTTGGAAAATGCCTCTTCTAATGCTAACCTGTCCAAGTGTCTCGCCATTGATTGTTAACTGTGTACTCTACATGCTCATTGCTTTTTTTATAAATATCTGAATGTTTTTGCTGACACCAGTTGTTTCTAAACATTTTAGTATCCATGTGTGAGGCAATGAATCGAAGGCTTTCTTGTAGTCAATCCATGCAACACTTAGATTGGTTTTTCTTCTCTTGCAGTTTTCTAAAATCATTTTGTCAATCAGCAGCTGGTCTTTTGTGCCTCTGGTGTTCGGGCAATTTCCTTTCTGTTCAGCTGGAAGCTGTTTGTTAATTAATAAGTGTTGCATCACTTCGTCTGCTATTATTCCAGTTAATAATTTGAACATGCTTGGCAGGCAGGTTATCGGTCTATAATTACTTGGAAGTGCACCTTTTGCTGGGTCTTTCATGATGAGATGAGTTTCCCCAATGTTAGCCATTGTCCAATATCACCTCCTTGCAAAATGTGATTGAACTGTTTTGATAGTTGTTTATGAAGGCTTGTTAGGTGTTTAAGCCAAAAGTCATGCAGTTCATGTAGTGCCTCACTGGGGGATGATGATGATGATGATGATGATGATGATGATGATTGTTATTATTACATTTATATCCCGCTCTTCCTCCAAGGAGCCCAGAGCGGTGTACTACATATTTGAGTTTCTCTTTCACAACAACCCTGTGAAGTAGGTTAGGCTGAGAGAGAAGTGACTGGCCCAGTGTCACCCAGCTAGTTTCATGGCTGAATGGGGATTTGAACTCGGGTCTCCCCGGTCCTAGTCCAGCACTCTAACCACTACACCACGCTGGCTCTCTAATTGCAGAGGGATTGGGCAAAGGGCTAGTTTTTGGTGAATAGTTGAAGGTTTACTGTCTTTGAGGAAGATTTGGGGCATAAAGTGGGGTAGAAGAGTGTGGTGGAAGAGTGTGGGTGGAAGAGTGGGGTGTGGTGAGGTGGTAGTGCCTAATGGGTGGAGGCTACTGCCCAAATTGCAGAGGGATTGGGCAAAGGGCTAGGTTTTGGTGAATAGTTGAAGTTTACTCATCTTTAAGGTTTTTCCCTATAATGTATAATGGAGGTTTCAGCAGCCCCATAAGTGCACTTGGAGGGCGCTAGGGTGGCCTAGAGTGAGTGGTGGTGTAGTGCACATAGGGTGACAGCCACTCCCATGGGGTTGCTAACCCATGGGGTACAGAGTTCTGTTGTTTCTGAGGTGGTCTGAGTGTAGATTGTATGGTAGCAAATGAGAGTGGATTCATGGTTTGTATTGAAAATCTCATTTGCTACCAGAGAATCTACACTCGGAACACCTCAGAAACAGCAGAACCCTGAACCCAATGGGCTAGAAACCCATGGGGGTGGCTGGCACCCTCTGTTCACTACACCACCACTCACTCTGGGCCACCCCAGCACCCCCCAAGTGCAGTTATGGGGCTGCTGAAACCTACATGATTTCCTATGGAAAACTTCAGCAATTCACCAAAAACCAGCCCTTTGCCCAATCCCTCTGCAATTTGGGTGGTAGCCTCTACCCATCAGGCACTTAACTTAAACTGAGTAGTACCTCACTGCCTTGCGGGTGGGAGTGGGGTGTAGTTGGCACATGGCAGTTGACAATTGGCACTGTCTAAAAGACAGTCAAAATGAATAGAAGAAATGAAGGTGTGTAATGAATCCTCATAAGGATTCATTGAGTGAAAGTTATTATATACCAAAGAATCTGAACACTTGAAAAATAGTGACCACACATTTTGCTCCATAACCCCACTTCTATAAGGGCTAGAGCTTAGCTTTTTTAAAAAAATGAAAGCTGGGAATCTGGGGAAATTAATAGGACAGCTCCGAAACCCGAATTGATTCAAATCGAATCAGCCGCGATTCGATTTGCACCCGAATCTAGCCAATGGACCACAGAGGTGATTCGTTTTGTCTCCGAATCACCCGAATCAGCTAGATTCAGGTACAAATCTATTTGTATCCGAATCGATTCGCACATCCCTATTAAAAGTTTAAAACAATCTAAAATGCAAACATAAAATATAGAAACTTTTCAAAAATGCTGGGGCAGCAGAGTAAAAATGTCACAGAGCAAAAAAAAAAAAAAATTAAACTCAGACAGACTGCAGGAAGCTTGTGACAACAACCAGGTTTTCACAAGTTGTTGGAACACTAGAAGTGAGGGAGACAGTTGTATCTCACACAGCAGAGAGTTCTCGAGAGCAAGGTCCATGCCCAAAAGGGCATAAGAGGGCACCCTTATGCCCAAGAGACACCCTTCTGAAGT
Source organism: Hemicordylus capensis (assembly GCF_027244095.1). Taxonomy (NCBI): domain Eukaryota; kingdom Metazoa; phylum Chordata; class Lepidosauria; order Squamata; family Cordylidae; genus Hemicordylus; species Hemicordylus capensis. Next base: position 113,704,405 of record NC_069661.1, on the reverse strand, counting down.
ATATAATTTTTGACTAAATGGTCAGGCGGGAGCAGCAGAGTCATGCTATCTACAAGACTTCCTGGAACCAAGAAAGCCTATTTAGGCACGGCACACAGAGCACAAGTCCACAACAGGAAGGGGGAAACAAATGTTTAAAAGTATTGTGCTAATGTCTCAGCAGGAAAATAAAGGGGAACAAGATTATTCATTAAACAAGCAGGGAATGGTCATGTATTCCTCTTTGATGAGCAGGTCTAGAGATTATTTGATCTCTGTCTCAGATTTATTTTATTTTATTTTTTAAGAGTTTTATCATACACCAAGGATTATTAAAACCAGTGTGCAGTTAAATCATTCTTGAAACAAGCAAATGTACAAATAAATAGGAATCTTCCCGCCCCCCTAACTAGTTAACAGTCAGTTGGAGCTCTGGGGCTGAGAAAAGAACAAGGAGTTTTGAATTGTACCTTTAAATTATAATCTCTTCTTTCAGAACACAATCAAACTGAACAAACACTCTCCCTTAAACCAATTAGATCTTAGAATTGTGCAGGACTGCCAGGTCACTCACTTTAAATCCTGATAACCCCCAGAACAGAGACTTCAACCAGGTTGTGGTCAATAACCGTACCACGAGTAAACACAGGCATTGAAACTGACACCATCGTATATAAATTACATCAATAGGAAAAGCATAAACTTGCAAATGTAAGGAAGCATCCATTCCTGTACCATATGCTTGCATTCCTTGTACGTTATGATTTCATGTTTTGCTCCTGAAGTGAAAAAGATGTTTGTCTTTTTCTAATTCTTAAAAACAAATACATGTTTTACTGTGGCACCATAAATATTTTGAATGAATCCATGATGCATCCTAAGTGGATTTTATAGGCAATACAATCCTTCTGTCGTTCCAACTCTTATTTTATGTAGACAGATGCATTACATTGTATTAAATCTGTGTGCACTCTCTCTTTTACTTTTCTTTCTTTTTACTAACAAGTAACTGAATACTCTTAAAAATAAATGCGTTCAAATTGAATTCATATTCTTTATTTTGAAAAAGGGAAAGCTCACTTTGCTGCTTTTTTGTCATTCTGTGTAGGAAATACATTTGTATGATCACACCACTATTGAAATGACTGTATTCCAGCTGCTGCAAGGTTTGAGGACACCTTTTACCCCCAATAAACATCGGCAAGGAAATACATTGGTACAAGCCAAAAAGGTATTTTGGAGTTTTGTTCATTCTGTTTTTAGTACTACATCCAGGTCTGTGTGCACTGTGTTCTTTTAGAAAATATATCAGTTTTTGTTCTGTGAAAATCTTGTACAAACTGTAAAAATTGCACAAGTAAAGCCCATTTGCACACTTTTAAAAAATTATTATTATTTTGGATCATTTATTTTGCTTCTGCCATGGAGAGATTGACACCCCATCCCAGTCACTGAAAATCTTATGCTGCAAATCTCTGCAACCTGAAATCTCACCAGGCTTCGTTGCCCACTATACACTTTCAAGTATGTTTGCAACCAATAGGGTTAGAATTTTGCTTTGCCTTTAAATAGAAACTGAGATTCTCACAAAGCTGGACTCTGCAGCACATTCTGAGCTCTTTCTATGGTTGCACAGAATTGGAGCATATACAGTTGCTCCCTGGATATGTCTTTTCCTGTGTATCATCATACAAAAGGACATTCTCCATTTAAAAAAATGTCCCAGTACTGTCGTTCCTGCCATTGTTTGTTTTAAATCACTTGATTTTTTTTTATTCATTTAATGAAGCAGTAGAAGTAAATAATGTAATCAAACGTTTACAAAGCCATATGGGCTCACATTAAACAGGCTATGTTTTTTCTTCATTTCAGAGCTGTCATAAAATATTTTTGCTACTTTGCAAAATGTCCACCTCTCTTTCAAGCCAGTTAGTTGCTACTCTCTAGGACATTTATCTTCTGTGTTTTGATTCATCGTTTTGAGTTTAGTATAACTCAGAGGGTTAATATATTGATTTTTTTAAATCACAATCGAAGTGTGACCAGCATTTTATAGCAAAATAGTAAGAGACTCTTCTTTTAAAGTCTTCTTCCATTTATTTGAGATGGGAGGAAATGGGTGGTGCTGAATAAATTTGAGGACGGGACCAGATGATAAAGTATAACTTAAAATTGGCAGAATACATCAGGGTAATGTATTAGCTTGGCTTCAAGCAAAATGAGATGTAAAGGTAAAGGAGCTAAAGGTAACTGGGTCAAAGATTCACCTAAGCATGGGAATTCCAGGAATGAGTGTTATGACATTTGAACTCGGTAAACATGGGTCAAAGTTTAATAGTAAGTGATTAAGTCCATGCTGGATTTAAAGATGCCTATGTATGTTGAAGCCCTCTCATAACAAAGAAGTTGAGGCAATGGCAGCATGGCTGAATTAGGAGAGTGGAGGTAAATTTAGGCAGGATTATGGCCAGGCAGCCTCCAGCCAGCAGGCAGAAAGCAGACAGAACTAGAAAGGATTCAAGGAAAAGGTTCCTTAGGTTTATACCCGGCAGCATCCTAGACCAATACTTGCAAATCAGCTTCTCATGAAATCATCATAGAAATCATAAAACAATTAAGGGGTATCTAAAAGCCAGATCATAACAACCATGGCAATATCTTAAACCACAAACAAAAAAACTGACAGCTTATTTTGAGGCTCACCAAAACCTTCATCTAATCAGCTTGATTCCAGAAGGGCAAAAGCTTTTGAAAAGAGCTTGCTGATGGAACAGAATGAGGTAAAAAGCAGAAATAATAGCTTGGAGCAGGGCAAAAATAAAAGTATAGGAGAAAGCACAGCTCTATGCTGGAGCTGTTGATCATAGAATTATGGAGAAACCAACACCGGCACACACAAACTGTCCAGCTTCTGGACTGACTTGGAATTTTCATCTTACACTTTGCTAAGGCATAAGTATGTCAGTGGAGAACATAAGACTGCTGCACGCAATTGAGCAGTGAAGTGGGTTGGAAAAGAGTCTGAGCAATATAAGTAGCAGTTTGCTGTAATCTGTGGTGTGTTTTGTGGGGTAGTATTTGTTCTGGAAACCGGAACCACCAGAAAGTAACCAGTTGTGGTGTGGGGGCGAGGGAGGAGGAGAATAATTGCAGTAGCACAGTTGAAAGGAAGCCTTTCCATGTGGGCTGTTTTTATAATCAAAATCGAGCTTCACACCTGCTCCTCCACCCATGGGGGAAAATTCAATTCAATTCAATTCGTTTATTACAGTCTCAGACCAGCCCGGGGGTGGGGGAGAAGGGGATATGGTGACTTTTGTGGGGAGATGAATATTTTGATCAGAAAAATTGCCTGCAGGGAATGAGGCCTGCTTTTCCTCCGCTAGCAGTGCTACTTCAATCAAATTTGCAGTTTCTTGCCACACCCTAACAAACAAAACAACACATCCTGTCTGAAGACTCGATGAAAACACTGGATTGCAATGCCATACAATGCCTCAGTAATGACCCCCACCACCCAAACTAAATACAATATTGGAGTACATTGCATGATTGTTGTAAATCGCTCTCAGCCTTAGCCCTCCCTCTGTCTTGCGACAGTAACAGTGGACTGTATAGCAAGGCTGTTATAAGTCTCTCTCTCTCTCAGCTACAGACCACTATCCTTAGTCAGTGATATGGAGATAAGAATTGACGGTATTTGTAGTTTAATTGGTGAGGGGAATTGTAATTGTTTTTTAAAAATCACATTGAAAGAAGATCTCCATTCCAAACAGAATGCACTTCTGTTTTTTCTGCTAGCTACACAAAAATCCTGGTTTTCACTATCATTTCGTACGAGCAGTTCTCACTTCTGATCCAGAGGCGGTTCAAAAATGGTTTCAAAAGGAACCAGGAAATCTCATCTCAAGACAATGCAATTGTCAGTCTAGGTATGGGTTTTTTATATGTACCTCTGTCCTGTCCTGACCTTGTCAGCAGCCTCTTCCTGCTTCCTTTTGCAGTGGGTGCTGAGGCTGGGGCCAATGTGATGTACAGTGGACTTGTATTGCAAGTTATCTAAACTTGCTGCTTTTCTTTTCATGATCTGTTGCATCTAGCCTTTTCATTCTGTCTGAAAATGGGCCTTGTGCCAGTCAAAAGTTTAAATCTGAGCAAGATGCTACTTTCATTCTTCAAATGCTGCAAAGAAAACTATCTTTTATAGCATCTGGAATATCACTAAATTTCTGCTAGTTCAATCTTTGCCAAGTTTTCAAAATGATTATACATGCTTTTGTAACATCATGATTAGATTATTTGCAAGTCTCTTACTTTACATGCTAAACTGTATAATATTGTGAGACAGGTCACACAATGAGGTTGTTCTTAGTGAAGAAAATGGACTGGGTTTTAACATATTCTGGAATAGCTGCTATAGCTGTCAATTAAACTAAAGTACCGATTTTACAACTGCTCTTTAAATCTACAAGGTACTGCATGACCTTTGTCTAGCATTATCTTTAATGTCTCTGGGAGCCCACTTGGCCCCGCTGAGGGCTGGCATGTTCGAAAGTGAACTTTTGAGAATTAAAAGAGCTCATACTCTGTGGAACTATATTCCTCATGGAGAAATTAAGTTCAGAAAACAGTACACAGGAGGGAGGGAGGGAGAATTCTAAAATGTTAGAGTTGGAAGGGACCTCAGAGGTCTTCTAGTCCAGCTCCCTGGTAGTGCATGAAACTGCTGCAACCTCCCTGCCATATGATCATCCAGCTCCAGCCTCTGTTTGAAAGCCTCCAACAAAATAGAACCCACTACTTATTATTATTATTATTATTATTATTATTACATTTATATCCCACTCTTCCTCCAAGGATCCCAGAGTGGTGTACTACATACTTGAGTTTCTCTTTCACAACAACCCTGTGAAGTAGGTTAGGCTGAAAGAGAAGTGACTGGCCCAGAGTCACCCAGCTAGTTTCATGGCTGAATGGGGATTTGAACTCGGGTCTCCCTGGTCCTAGTCCAGCACTCTAACCACTATACCACGCTGGCAAACTGTTCCACTCTTGAACAGCTCTTACAGTGAGGAAATTTCTCCTAATGTCTAGCCTGATTCTGCTTCCTTTGAATTTCAACCAACTGGTCCTAGTTCAGACTTCAAGTGCAACAGAGAACAAGCCTACTCCTTCTTCTGTATGACAGGCCTTCAGGTATTTGAAGGCAACTAGCAAACATCCCCTTTGTCTTCTCTTCTTCAAGCTAAACATACCCAGCCCCTTCAGTCATTCTTAACATTGCAACCTGACATTGCATTTGCCCTTTTAGCACTTGTGTCAAACTGCGGGCTCATGTTCAACTTGTTTTCCCCTGAGACACTTAAGCCCCTTTCACATATTTTGAACCCCTGTCAAAATAAGAGCATCTCCATCTCTGATTGCTTTTTAAAAGACCTTCAGGACACACCTATTTAGTCAGACTTTGAACTGAAATTAATTTTAAACTGTTCAATTGTTTTTATCACGTGAAATGGTTTTAACTATTTTTATTCTGTGAAATTGTTTTAATTGTTTTTACTCTGTTTTATATTTGTTGTGTTTTAAATTGTGTACACCACCTAGAGAAACATTTATCGGGTAGTATATAAATATTTTTGTATATATATATCACTGCCAAGCCACATCTCCCCTGTCCTGTACTTGTGCATTTGATTTTTCTTACCCAGTGTAGGACTTGACATTTATCTATGTTGAACTTCATCTTGTTTGTTTTGGCCCAGTAATCAAACCTGCCCAGTTTGTACTGAATCTTAATTGTCTTCTAAAGTGTTAGCTATCCCCCCTGCCCCAACACTTTGGGTCATCTGCAAACCTGATAGGCACACTCTCTAATCCCTCCTCTGTGTCATTTATTAAAATGTTCATGGCCCTGACACTCCACTTAAAACCTCCCACCAGGATGATGTGTGGGGCTATTAATTAGTGTTCATTGATGCAGTTGTTCAAGCAGCTGTGAATCCACCCAACAGTAGCATCATCTAGCCCACATTTTACCAACTTGTCAACAAGGATATTGTGGGAGACTTTGTCTGAAGCTTTGCTGAAATCAAGATATACTATGTTCACAACATTGCCATGATCTACTAAACAAGCAGCTCTGTAACATAAGGAAAGTAGATTAATCTGGCATGACTTGTTCTTGACAAATCCATGCTGGCTCTTACTAATCACCAGACTCTTTTCTAAGTGCTTACAGACAGGCTGCTTTCAAATCTGTTCTAAGATCTTGCTATGTATCAGTGACAGCTGAAAGGTCTGGAGTTTCCTGGCTCTCCTTTCCCACCTTTTTGAAGACAGAGCCACCATTTGCTCATCTCTAGTCTTCAAGCACTTCCACATTTTCTAGGAGTTCTCAAAAGATTACAGACAGTGATTCTGATATCACATCTTCAAGTTCCTTCAAAATGTAATTCATCTGGACCAGGAGGAGAAGTTGGAAATCTCATATAGCTTCCATGGATAACTGTAGCCCCCCCTCTTTGTCAATTTGGGATTCCTTGGCAAAAATCCAGCTGCCCATTGTAAACAGCTCTTTTTGACATTTGTGTAGAAATATCTAGGGCCTGCACAGGGTGAGATTCTGAAGAAGTGATGGTGGTGCAGGAAGAGAACTATACTATGGGTTGCAGAAAACTGAGTCATGAAACAGAATAAGAGAGAGATGAACTTGCAGAAAGATTAATGAAGTTGGGAATAAGAAAACCAGAGGTTCTGAAAGGCCTAAGGTGGTGCAAGATGACAATGTTTTGGTGTGCATAGAGAAGAAGGGGAGAAACTGAGGAATCCAGTTGCAGAGAGAATTGTGAACAAGAAAATAGAAAATGAGAGAGTAACAGAGACTGGACTGCAGAGAGTGTGTGTGTGTGCATGCAATGAGGTAGAGAGAGAAGAGGTGGAAAAGTTAACACAGAAGAGAAGAGTTAAGAGAGAACTGTAGTGGCAAGAAAAAGAAGGGCATGGATGTTATGTGGTTGAGAGAGAAGCGGGGGGTCAACTGAGAATTAGTTAGTAGAAAAGAGGGGCTGATATCCAAATGAATGCAGCATTTGTGTTACTAATGCTGCGCTGTTGCTAGGGAAGGGGCCATTTTAGTTACTCTCCCATCACTCTGCCTGCTGAAAATATGTCCCTTGGAGATGTGCAACCCTCAGGGACATATTTTTGGCAGACACCATGAGTACAGAGGGAAGGGCTGCGTGACAAAAATCACCTCTTCCTCTATCACTAGCACAACATTAACAGCACCAGCACTGTGTTAGTCTGGATGCCAGCCAAGTTAAAATTATAACCAAAATGTTTTTTGACAGTTAATGAAACAATGCAGTCCTCTTCAGTTAGGAAATAAATAAAAAGTAGCTCTCAAGAGTTTTGTAAAGAGTAAACTCTTTACAAAATGTAACAGCATCCTAATGACTATCATATTCATGCTCATGATTAAATTTCTACTAAGCAGGCTAGCTGACCAGCCTCTCATTGAACATTTCAATGGGAATGAGCTATCACAGGACCCAGCATCTTCCATCTCACCCAAGGTTGCCAACTTCCATTTCACCTAGGGTTGCCACATGTCCAGGATTGGCCTGGACAGTCCAGAAACTGGACATCCAATCCAGGATGTAGGAAAGGTAGGAAAGGTATTTTTCCTACATCCTAGATAGGATGTCCAATTTCTAGTAGGGATGTGCATGAATCAATTTTTTTCAGTTTGAATTTTACCTGTATCAAATAACCCCCAATTTGTTTTGAGTCCGAATCTGCCCCCTGAATCATCCCAGATTTGATTTGTACCCAAAATTTCTGAATCTGAATCAGTTTGGATTTTTAAAAAAGAGTCCCAGGGCCAAATGAGTGGGGTGGGTGGTAGTGCCCAATGAGTCCCCACCCGAATTTCAAAGAAACTGGGCAAAGGGGTGATTTTTAGAGAATTTTTGAAGTTGGTGAGTATTTAAGCTTTTTCTCATAGGGAATAATGGGGATTTAACTCCACATGGGGGGCACCAGGGTGGCCAAGAGCAGGTTGTGGTGGGTGGTAGTGCCCAATGGGTACAAGGGAGCTACCACGCACATTTCAAAGAAATTGGGCAAAGGGGTGCGCTTTTTAAAAAAATTGAAGTTGTTATGTCTTTGTGGCAGATTTGTGGCAGAAAAGGTGTTTCGAGGGCAGAAAAGTGGGTCAGGTGGTAGTGCCCCAATGGGTGCCTACAACCACATAGATTTCAAAGAACTTGCTGAAAGGGGTGGTTTGTAATTTTTTTCCGCTTAAGTTTGTGCATCTTTAAGCTTTTTTCACATAGGGAATAATGGGGATTTCAGCAGCCTCATAACTCCATGTGCCCCCCCCCACATGGGTGGTCCTGAGCGGGTTGTGGTGTAGTGTACATAGGGTGCCAACAAACCCACAAGCCCATGGGGCACTGGATTTTGTTGTTTTCAATGTCTGAGGTGTTCTGAGAGTTGATTCTCTGGTAGGAAATGAGAATGGATTCTCTCATTTCCTACCAGAGAATCTACTCTCAGAACACCTCAGATATTGAAAACAACAAATCTCAGTGCCCCATGGGTTTGTTGTTCTGGGGGTGGTTGGCACCCTATGTGCCTTACACCACCACTCGCTCAGGGACACCCTGATGCTCCCCAAGTGGAGTTATGGGGCTGTGGAAATCCACCATTATTCCCTTTGGGGGAAAAGCTTAAAGATGTGCAAACTTGGGGGGGGCGGGAAATAAAAAATCACCCCTTTCACCAATTTCTTTGCAATACAGGTGATAGCTTCCTTGCACCCATTGGGCACTACCACCCACCACAACCCACTCTGGGCCACCCTGGTGCCCCCCCTCCCCCGGAGTGATAACTAAGGCTGCTGAAATCCCCATTATTCCCTTTGGGGAAAAGCTTAAAGATGCATGAACTTCAACAATCTTTTTAAAATCACCCCTTTGCCCAATTTCTTTGAAATATGGGTGGTAGCTTCCTTGCACCCATTGGGCACTACCACCTACCACAACCTGCTCTGGACCACCCTGGTGGCCCCCACGTGGAGCTATAAGCCTGCTGAAATTATCCCCTATGGGGAAAAGCTTAAAGATGCACCAACTTAAAGATGCACCAACAAAAAATATTTTAAAATCACCGCTTTGCCCAATTATTTTGAAATTTGGGTGGTAGCTTCCACCCATTGGGTGCTACCACCCAACCCACTTTGGCCACAAAATGGAAGTCTGACTCTCCAAATTTTTTGGGTCCAAATCTGGGGTGATTTGTTTTGTACTCGGATCTGGTCAACTGAGCACAGGGGTGATTTGTTTTGTCTACAAATCACCCGAGTCAGCCAGAATCATTTTGTACCCAAATCGTTTCACACATCCCTAATTTCTAGACTGTCCAAGCCAATCTTGGATGCAAAATGTCCAGGAATTTGAGTGATAAGATTGCTTTAAATAATTTTACCCATTTTTCTAGAATCAGAATCAGCTTTTATTTCGATCAATGACCAGAACAAAAAACAAGCAAAAAAAGAAGGAGAGAGTAAGACATCATAAAATGGTAATACGCAACTTGCAAGCAATGTAACAAAACTTGGCCACAGAGTTAGTACTCATGCTATCAAATTTAGACAGTAATAAATCAAGATAAAAGTCATCTGAGCAGCCAGGAAAAGGCTTCAACAAGGGTGAAATAAAATCTAAACGGGCATCCCTGTAGAGGTCACAGTAAAGAATAAAATGTGCAGTCGACTCAATAGCACCTGAGCCACAGGGGCAGAGGCGCAAAACATAAGGAATCCCCTTGAACCTTCCCTTAAGCACAGATGTTGGAAGAGCGTTAAGACGTGCAAGGGTCAAGGCAAGCCTAAATTTAGGAAAAGTTATGTTACTTAGGTAATCAGCAGACTTAAGATTGTAAAGCTGGTTACCTATATACAAACCTCTAGGTATTTTGGAGGCTTCAGCCTGTAGGTCAGTATCGATTATTCGCTGTTTAATAACCTTCATAGCTGTAGTAGCCCATCCTAACAAGTTCTTTAAGTGGGATCCCATAAAGTTGAGGTTTTATTTTAAGCGACCGTTTCCATTTCGAATCAAAGAAGTCGGTCATAGTAAGAGGGACTAATCCCGCTTGTGAGAACTTCAATTTTAACCAGAATAGGAAAATACATTTCCAATAAACCGATTCCAAAGTATAGAGGCCTGCCTCCCGTCTAATAGCGGCATGTGAGACCCTATTTGGGACCTGGAAGATGGATCTAAGAAATTTTGTTTGTATGGCCTCCAGAGGTGAAAAATTGCAGAAAGGGCCCAATTGTGCACCATACGTAAGCTGTGGGTGTACTTTAGCTGCAAAGAGTTTAATAGCAGCAGGTATATATGCAGCGCCCTTAGTGCCCTTTACCCATTTTTCTAGTATTTCTCTCCAGGCATTGTAGCCATATGGTGTCCATGTTAAAAAAAAAAAAACCATATTCTTTCACTTTCTTGGAGACCAGCACTGCAGACTGGATAAGTGGGCTCTCTGTATATTACTCTGTACATCCCTTCCCCTCCTTTCTGGATCATCTCTAGACTTAGCAAGTGTGGTAGTGGGCCTCTGGGTTTAGCTGTGAAATACATGAACAGAGTGAACCCCCTTTGCTCAATTGGCATTGTTGGGTCCCGTTTCTCTCTAGAATATTCTGTGATGGAACATACATATAGGAGCTGGAGAGTACGTGTATGAGTGTTATGTTGCCATAGTAACCAGGCATGGAATGTTCAGGGGGAGGGATTTAAATAAGAACATTTGGTCAGGAAAAGACAGTTGGAGTTAGTTGGAGTTGGAGTGTGGAGCTGAGTGTTTGGAGTGAGAGGTTGGACAGAGCGTAGCAGAGAGATTGGCTTACGTGATCTGAACAGGAGGGATTGTTCAGGGGGTTGTGTGGTACTTGAATGGTGAATGTCTGGAGCAGGGGCGTAGCAAGGTTGGAGTGGGCCCAGAGATGAGATTTTAAAATGGGCCCCCACCACTCAAAGTCCAGGGCCTCCGCACACCCCAGGCCCCCAAGGATTTAAGTCTGATATTTCAAAATAAGTATGCTGCCTGCAAATACATTTCACTGAATACACACATGCACATGTCACATATATAGTGATATACATTGAGTACTATACATTTGTATTACTGTTAATGCCTAGAACACACTAGAAAGATGAATTATTAAAATGGGCCCCTCGCTGCAGATTAGCAAAGGAGACTTTCAACCATGCAGGGTGAGCCTATGTTTGTTTTCTCAGAATTCTGAACAAATTCAGTCGATTCCAGGAGGTTTTTCACAGGAGGCTTTTAAAGCTCTTTCACACACATCTCCTCTGGAATAGAGGTGCTGCATTCACATGTTGGCCAGATTTACCCTGAAGTCCCTGCGAGTTATTGGGGAGCAGTTCACACACAAGAAAAATAAAATAAAATAAAAGCACAACACATGCTTCTCACTCAGACCTTCTGGGTTGCAAAACAACTTGAACATAAGTGTATTTATAAATGAATGAATGAATGAATAAAATAAATATAATACTGTTTGTTCCAATAGTTTTTGTAATTTTCTGCCATGAAACAAGCCACTTATAGGACTTAGATAGCTTGGAAAATTTACTGGCTTAAAAAAAAAATCTGTTTTAAAATAAATCCAGAGACTTCTCAGTCCCTCCCCCCGATATCAAAGCCCTATGGCAAATGTATCCGGGGGGGCGGGAAAGGTAACCACAAAAAGGAGTTCACACTCTACCTGGCAAATGCTGGGCAGCAAGGGGTCTGCTGCAGAGAACAGTGGTGGCCACTCTGGCTGCCTCCTCCTTCCTGGCTGCTTGGGCCCTACTCGAGTTCAGGCTTCACAGAGGCCTACACGAGGCCTCTGTGGAAGCCCCGCCCACCCGCCGATCAGCTGAGAGGTGGAAGAAAAGGAGCTCTTTGCAGCTTGTCTGCTGCTTCTATTGCGGGCCAGGAGAACAAACAGGAGAGAGGGAGAAAAGGGCAAGCGGCTGAGGGGCCTTGGGGCTGGGCAGGGGGCAATGGGGAGTCACGTGAGGTGCCTCTGGGGGGCTCCTCCAGGCAGTGGGGCCCCCAGACAACTGTCTCCCCTTGCCCGATCATTGTTACACGCTTGGTCTGGAGACTGTAGAACCAGCAATATACTGGGCAGTGCTCTGAAAGTGGGAGAGTGTTCAGCCTGGGAAAGAAACCTTGAATGTAAAAGGTGCCCAGAGGTGAAACCTCCCAGCAACAGACAAAAAGCTTTGGGGAAATTCACTAAGTCTACATACCAAGTTTTATTTACCTCTGTCCCAGTCACGTCACCTCCCTAAACATTATAGTTTATCAAGCAACAGCTAACATACTTAGCAACTTTTTAGATAAGGTGGTTTATGTGCCCTGCCTTGCAGAGATCTTTATTCTAATCAGTTGTAAACAATAAACTTATTCTTGTTTTTGTCCTACACCTCAAGGTTTCTTTCATTTGTACACTGAAAATATACGTCTATCCTGTACTTGCGAGGCTAAGTAACCAAGGTGCTGAGTATTGAGAGCAGGGTAATATGTAATCATATGGTGGCAGCAAAAGAAAGTAAAAACTGAATAAATTCCCAGAACCTGGAGAATAAGTTGTTATAAAGCAATATAAAAACAAATCACCTTCCCTGGACTTGAGAACGGTGTCAGGGTGGGTTCCTGAAACACCCCTTGCCTGATGCAGCACCTATAGTCCTGTGAGAGCCCCTCTTCGCCAACATGGAGGTGCTCACACAATTAGTATGAAGCACCTTGAGGTGGTTTGTGAGGAGAGCGAGCTTAGCCCACTGTCCCCACAGATGATTGCCCGTGGAGCCCTGGGCAGCCGAATCAGCCACCCACATGACTACCAGCTCTGCCACAGAGCTGGTGGAGGCTGTGGGGATCAGTGGCCACTCGGCCCCTGAAAATCCCAGGATGCCCTGTGTGAGCGCACAGGGTATTCTGGAGGTACCCCCAAGCGGGGGAGGCTACTTGCAACCCCCTCCCAGTCAGGGGTCTATTCTAGGTCATCACACACCATGGCAGCACATGAGCAGAAAAACAAGGTTAACAGAGCGCTCACTCAATTAACTTCATTTAAGGGGAGGGGGGATTAGGTGGGCTAGCGGCCTTGGAACCACCAGGCTCGCCTGCAAGCCCGGTGGTTCCAACAATTATCAGGAAGCAGGCTAGGTAGAATTATTTCATACTAGCCGACCCCGCACAGAACATCTGTGCGCTCTTTGGGGTTGGCGGTTACCTCCCCCCGCTTCTGCCTTAGCCTGCTTCCGGGCCCAGCCATCTCTCCTCCCCACTGCCACTTCTCCCCCCACACACACACTTTCTTTCCCCCCTCCTGGGCCTTGCCTTTGCAGCCAGGCCAGGCCCGCCACCTTTGGCCTCCACGGCTGGGCCACCACCACAGCAACCAACCCTCCTGGCTGTGCCTCAGCCAATCAGGCGCATCTGCCACCCAGCCAATCAGCTGAGCTCTGGGACACGCATTCCAAGGCACACCCAGGAGAATTAATATAATAGATTTCCCCTGACCTTCCTGGGTGCTTCATGTAAAGTGAGAATGGCAGTGCTGCTGGGATGGTTGGTCTTCTGCCAGTTTTGAGGTTCAAGCAAATGCCAGATCTCACCACCGTCTGCAGCTGGACTCATCAAAGTCCACCCACTTCAGCATTCTGTTTCCAGTTAGTGAGCTACTATGGATCTTCAAATTCCTAATATGGTTAAAGCCAGATATAATAAACCAGCTAAAAGAAAGTGGGTGGGGAGATAATACTTTGCTCACTATAGAGAACTTGCTTTTAATGACCATTACAGAACATCACATTGGTACTGTAAGTTAACTACCAGTGTGGAGACGATCTTGTTTCTTTTATAGCATTTCTTTCTTGCTCATAAATCTGGCAAAATCTGTTGCTGCACCTGAGCTCTTAAGAGGCTATTGCAGCATGTCTTCCATTGGAACCTAAAATCATGAGAAAAGAACCTGGCATTAAATTTCAGCTCACTTGAGCAAGACCAAAGTATGTGAGACCTCCAGCATCCACAAGATCCACAAGTTCTTTCAAGCATCCACAAGAAGAAGAAAAAGATACCCTTATGACTAAAAAAAAAAAGCTACCAGAGGGGGATGATATTAAGGCATCTTGCATGCATAAGCATACGTTCCTTCTGCTAGTAAAGTTAAGAGAGAGAAATTATCACCAGCATTATCAGTTCACCGCAAAATAAATAAATCTTGATATATTAGCTACACATCCTCAACAAATGTCAGCATTTTTCCTGCAGATTTATTGTTTGAAGATAAACAGAACTAAATTTTTCTTAAACAGACCCTAAACAGCACAATTGGCAAAGCAGAAATTAGATTTTGGCAAAGGCACTGACCCAATGATTGACAGAATCCTGTTTTATGCTAACTTCCCTTGAAGCACTAAGCTAAATTCCTTTGTTCACTGAAAACTCCTGTTGGACCTCTTGAAACAAAGGAGGCTTACAGCATTGTACCCAGACCCCTCCAAAAAAGAGATTAGACATGTAAAATGGGTTGACACTAGGGAGGGACAAATATCTGCAATGTAAAATCCTAGATGAGAGGCAGCCTCATCAGGTGACATATATCTCACAACAAAGTCAAACTAGCTAACTGGGCTCAGAAATCAGTAGCAGTAATGTCATTGTTCTGATCTCTTCAAGGCCACAGAGTTTATTGTATAGAGGGAGGACTACCCATGGCACCACCTCTGAATGGGTGAGATGAGCAAATACCCAATGGGGTTCCATTCCCAAATACCCCTGGGCCCCCAAAGCCAGAGAGGCTGTTCTATGGGGAGGGAGATTCCTGCCTGCAACCTTGGAGAAGCCACTGCCAGTCTCTGTAGACAATACTGAGCTAGATGGACCTATGGTCTGACTCAGTATATGGCAGCTTCTTATGTTCCTAGTTACACCAACCACTAGTAATGCAGCAGAGACCCAAACAATTGGTTGGGTCACACATATGATCCAATCAAGTGGAGATTAAAAATTCCTACTGAGCCCCAAAGCGGCAACAATCGAACCCTGGGTGAGCAGGTGGGAGACTTGATGTGTGAGCACTGCAAGATATTCCCCTCAGGGGATGAAGCTGCTCTGGGAAGAACAGAAGGTTTCAAGTTCCCTCCCTGGCTTCTCCAAGATAGGGCTCAGAGAGATTCCTGCCTGCAGCCTTGGAGAAGCTGCTGCCAGTCTGTGAAGACAATACAGAGCTAGATAGACCAATGGTCTGACTCAGTATATGGCAGTTTCCTATGTCCCTAAGTGGGATACAAAGAGGCCAAGCTTTTAAGACAGCTATCCCAGATCCACTTTGTTGGCTGCAACAGCTGTGTGACTACCCCAGCAGTGCAGAATATGCACCCGTATCTCCCAGAGGCCAGACACAATTCCGTCCACCCCAACACCGTGCTGGGTGTCCGGTAAGGAACAACTAAAAACTAGGAAAGACCAAAAGATGTGCAAACACTGCAAAATCCTAGTCCTTCTCAGATGTCAAATCTGGTATTCTGAATACACAAAGGAAGTGGGATCATGGTGGCAGGTCCTGATTTTGGCCTACACACATTCAGTGGTCTGTTGGAACAGACCCTACCCATGTACAAACTATATTCATGCACTTACTAGCTCAACTGCTTTTCTGAGGGTTCATATTTGTCATAGAGTCATTTCTGACAGCTACTGAGTGAGGAAAGGCCAGAGATAGAGTGCATCCAAGAACCCCACCTCCAGCCCCTGTATCCCTAGATTTGTCATCTGAAAAGGGATAATGTAAGGCAAGCAGAATAAAGCTGCCTTAGAACTCTCTCACATAGGTCAACAGAAGAATGCTCAGATGTGTAGTCTTCAGGATTTGACCTCGTAATGGACAGCATCTCTTTCCAATTCATGACAAATAAGGTTGCTAATGTTTTGTACTATCCACTTCCCTGTGGTAGGAAATTCAGAGGCAAACTTCAAAGTGGTCAGTTTCCTTATGAAGGGAGAATACCAGAGTCTTATGGAGTTATTTGTAATTACTAGGTTGAGCAGATGAGTAATTAGCATGCATGTAGGCTGTATTAGTCCACAAACATTAAAATAACTCCCCAATATTCTAGAAGCTGCTGTTTTCAGCCAGAACCCTCTTAGCAATTGTAACAAGCAAGTTCCAAATTTAGACCGTTTTTTCTTTCTCCAACCCACATCTTAACTGTGACAGCTCCTTCCCCCTGTGATGAAGTATGACACAACTTCTAATGGTCTGAAGCTAGCAGCCACCAAAACGTATCACTCGTGACCCTATTGTGCACAATCAAGAACTCAAGCTGAAGTTACATTAAGTGTACACAGTTATTGTTGTGCTTTTCCAGGGCAATTACACTTAATGACAAAGGAAACAGTAGCCACTGCCACAAACTAGATTTCTGGCCGTCTGGATCTGCTGAGCACAGCGTTCTGATTACAACCTTAGGCATCTCCAGTGCTCTTGTCCTCATGTTTTCATTATATGTACAGCTTGGCTCCCTCATGACAGGGTCCAGCTGCCTTGTGAAGGTCGCTGTCATCTGCAATTGATCTGAAAATTTCCCCAAAACATTGTAGTGAACTGAGTGAGTCCGTTATGTCTCTTCTCCTAGAACTGAGGCCTCTTTGGTCTAGGGATTGCAGTCAGTTTTGCTCTCATTCAAAATTGTTTCTTTCCATTCTTGGTCTTCTGAATCAGGTTGCTTAGAAATTATTTCATAAAATAGCAGGGCTTTCAACAGAAACAATATTTATTTGGAAATTGATTTGGAGATTCAGAGAAAAGGTGTATTAACTTCGTCACTTAAGATGGGCATTGCTGTTACCTTGAATCTGATTTGGATGCAATGCCTTGCAAACAGTAGTCCTGGAACTGGAAGGAAGATATCAAAAAATTCCCTACAAAGAACATACTTGTCTCTACAAATCGGGAGATATTGAAACAACGGCTCATGTTCTCCTTTACTGTCATTTTTACCGAGATATACAGCATAAACATATAACCCCTTTTATTAGCTGCCATCCAGGTTGTACAGATTATGTTTATCTTGAATATCTTTTAACTAACCAGAATGACTTGAAATCTTATAATGTGGCTAAGTTCTGTTTAATAGACAATAAAATTCACCAGGAGTTAATTAAGAATCATTGTTAACTGATTTTTATGCTAACTATGCGCTTAACTACTGTAGGTTATGTAGGGGGGGTTGTTTTGGGGTTTTTGGTTGGGCTTCTGTTGCGCCCAGACCCAAGGAGAAATGGACACATAATTCTTTGGTGAAATTGGCCATGTTTATTGAGACATAATTCTTTATGTGCCAACATGGCACTCAGCTGGGATTGGCACTCCACCCACCACAGTGCAGTTCCTAGAAGGCCGGCCACGGAGTGGCCACCTTGGCCTAGAGAAGAATGGTGTTAGCACCTTGGCTCCGGGCAGCTTCGTCACTCAAACGCAGGCACCGCCCATCCTAGCCGACCTAGGTAAGGTCTCTGGTAGTAACAACAGCCCTCTGACACTGCACAGCCATACGGAAGGATGTCACTTCACAGAGAAGAAGGGCTCAGCGGCATCCCTGATCTGTCAAGCCTCAAGGGATCCCCTCCTCTTTCTTGAAGCCAAAGACTTACCTAAGGTGCATCACCCATTTTAAGCTGTTCTTCCCTCCACACTGTACCTGCCAAATGTGACCAGGAAGTTACAGTGCTAACTGACTACTGGGCATATAGATATAGACTGGGGTAGGCGAAAAAAGGCGCACACCGCTGGCCAATTAGGTGTGGACCCAAAAAATTCCTGCCCGGCCCCAAACAGCGACCAGCAAAGCCCAGACTTTATCTGACGGAGGGGGGTGCCTTTGAGAGCTGGACTGAGCGGGCGCCTGCACGCTCCCTTGCTTTCCACCCTAGCCCTGCCCCGTGAGCACCCAGGGAGCCAATGGGAAGCGCTCACCCGGTGTTCCGTGCTCCATGTGGGAAGGGCGGCTGGGGCAAACAAGCCGCGCTGCCCATTTGGGCAGTGGGCAGCTGGATTTGCAAACTGTGCTGGTGGTCAGTGGCTGTAATAAAGGAATTCAATTACAGATTGTGGGGATGTCAGCCCCTCCAGAGGACAAGAGGTGTGACAAATTGCAGACACATAGATGCAGAGTTTCTGTGAAGTGAAAATTTCCATTTTGAAATTTCTTGTTTTGAGTTTTGACAGTTCAAAATGGTTCTCTAGATTATAATGAGAAATCACTGACATGTCTATAAGTTTTTCATTTACTGGAAAAACTTAAGGGCATGAAGTGTTCTGAATTTCATATAAATTGATGCAGACGTTTTTGTGAAGGTGCAGTTTTAGATTTTTACACACATAGACAAGCATACACAAACCTTGATACAAAATTTTTTCATGATTTGGCATGAATAAAATGAAAATTGCTCGGATGCCAATTGCCTAAAAATAGGTATAGTGTATAATCTATTATATCTAGATTATAATGAGATATCACTAAAATGCCTATAATTTTCTCACTTGTTCACAAAATGGAATGAAAGCTGCATGGATGGTAGTACCTTCAGAGGGCATGATGCTTGGAAAAATGCAGACAAATGACTACAAGAATTTCTGCTCCGGGACACATTAAAGTTTGAGGTTTGTCCATTATTTAAAAATAATAAAATGCCAAAATTGCTGAATCAAATGTCAATTGAAGCAGGCCAATTTGGTATTATTTGTTTCGATTTGGACCTGAATAATCAGCGGCCAATTTGAGTTCAACTAGAAGCAAATATATCCAAAATGATGCACTTAAGTTTGGATCTGGATCAATCTCCAAAACTTTGCACATCCTTAGAAAATAGCTCTTTATCTGGAAGAAGCTATTTGTCAACAAAGTTGTCCTGCAAATGGGGAAAGAATAAGCTTGAATCAGGTAGAAAACACCCCTGATTCTTTCTGACATAGAAGAACAGGCCCTGCTGGGAGTGAACCAGCATGGCTTCCGCAAAAGTAAATCTTGCCTCACAAACCTTTTGGAGTTTTTTGAGAGTGTCAAGAAGTGTGTGGATCAAAGTGATCCAGTTGACATAGTATACCTGGACTTCCAAAAAGCTTTCGACAAATTTCCTCATCAAAGACTCCTGAGGAAACTTAGCAGTCATGGGATAAGGGGACAAGTACATGTGTGGATTGCTAACTGGTTGAAAGACAGGAAACAGAGGGTAGGTATAAATGGAGAGTTTTCACAATGCAGGGGAGTAAGAAGTGGGGTCCCCCAGGGATCTGTACTGGGACCGGTGCTTTTTAATATATTCATAAATGATCTAGAAGTAGGAAAAGCAGCGAGGTGGCTGAATTTGCAGATGATACCAAACTCTTTCGGGTAGTGAAATCCAAAATGGATTGTGAGGAGCTCCAAAAGGATCTCTCCAAACTGGGGGATTGGGCGACAAAGTGGCAAATGCAGTTCAGTGTTGGCAAGTGTAAAATGATGCACATTGGGACAAAAAACCCCAACTTCAATTATACGCTGGTGAGATCTGAGCTGTCAGTGACTGACCAGGAGAGGGATCTTGGGATCGTGGTGGAAAGTGTCGACTCGATGTGCGGCAGCTGTGAAAAAGGCCAATTTCATGCTAGGGATCATTAGGAAGGGGATTGGAAATAAAAACTGCTAATATTATAATGCCCTTATACAAAACTATGGTGCGGCCACACCTGGAGTACTGCATACAATTCTGGTCACCACATCTAAAAAAGGACATTGTAGAACTGGAAAAGGTGCAGAAGAGGGCAACCAAGATGATCAGGGGCCTAGAGCACCTAGATTCTTATGAGGCAAGGCTACAACACCTGGGGTTATTTAATTTAGAAAAAAGACGAATGTGGGGAGACATGATAGAGATCTACAAAATCATGCATGGTATGGAGAAAGTGGACAGAGAGAAATTCTTCTCTCTCACACATAACACTAGAACCAGGGGTAATCCCATGAAATTGATTGCCAGGAAATCTAGGACCAACAAATGGAAGTACTTTTTTCACACTACACATAATCAACTTGTTGAATTCTCTGCCAGGATGCCTCTGAGTACCAGTTGCAGGGGAGTAACAGGAGGAGAGGGCATGCCCTCAACTCCTGCCTGTGGCTTCCAACGCCATATGGTGGGACAGTGTTTGAAACAGGATGCTGGACTAGATGGGCCTTGGGCCTGATCCAGTAAGGCTGTTCTTCTGTTCTTCTGAAGGATGGTTGAGAAGACACCGAGTTTTATCTGTTCCAGGCAAGAGTTTGCTAGGTTCCAGAAGTCTAAGGTCAACATTGGAATGGAACCACTTCAGAGCAGGAAACCAAGATCAGGACTTGGAGAGTCTGAGGAGGAAGGAAAGGGCACCTCTTATAGTCTTAGTGGAGGAGGTGGATCTAGTGCAGCTAGAGGTTCCTGTTCTTTCATCCTCCAAACTGTCTGTGCCCTCCCCCAGCCGAAGAGCTTCCCGACCTAGGGCCATAACAGGTTTGGATAGTATATCTGATAGTAGCTGAGGATGAAAGGAACTTCTGCACTACTACATACATGCACACATGTATGTACTACATACATGCACACTACTACATACATGCACACATACATGCACGCATGTATGCACATACATGCCATGTGCATACATGCACATGGCATACACTAGCAAAATGTATGCCAGGGCTTTTTACTACCAGCATTCACACTTGCAATAATCTTATTCCCCTTTATAAAAATACAGGACCTGATTATCTAAACATGGAATGACTAGGTAATTCCTTGGTTCTTTTTTAAAGAGAGTATATATCAAGAGAATATACCAGAGTCGTTGTCATGCTAACAGCAACCAGAAGATTGGGGGGAGGGGGATGTAAGAGAATTGATCTCTTATCATCTTGCTTTATCATCTTGCCTTGTTATCATCTTGCCTTGTTTATCATCTTTATCATCTTGCCTTGTTTTGCATATTTAAAGTGTTTTGAGGTGCTTCACATGACACGTGAGAAGTTCTATGGGGAGAGCAGGCTTTGCAGCCTCCCAGTCAAGGGTCTACTCGTGTGTCGCTGTGCACTGCGGCAACACACGAGCAACGAAATGAGGTTAATGGAGCGCTTATGAGGTTAATGGAGCACTCACTCTGTTAACCTCATTTAAGGGGAGGCTGTTTTAGGCGGTCTTACGCACAAGCCCGGTAGTTCCCATGATCCATGGAAAGCAGGCTAAGCCCACTTTCCGTGGATCGTGGGAATAGCCTCTTTGTCTCATTCTAGAAATCACCATGTTACAATTTGGTATTAGCTATTTCAGTTAGCCAAATCTCCCCGTCAGACACAGACACGGAGCAGGGAACTAGCTACAACCAACTAGCTGCAAATATGGTAAGAAACCATACTTGCAGTTTTAATGTGCAGCCTTGCCTGCAGCAACATGTATTAGAGTTTGTTGTACTTCATTTAAGGGGAAAGGAGAAAGCCGAGATATTATTGTACTCTACATTCCCCAATTGCCCTTTTAAACTAGACACATTTGTCATTCTCTTAGAAAAAAAATAAGTGGCTCAAACTAACCATATTTCAAATGTTCCAGTTTTTCTAAAAATGTTGAGCGTTTTTAAAGGCCTCTTTTATTATTAATGTAGTTTGTGTAGGAGTGTTTGTGTATGTGTCATGTGTCTTGACACATAGCAATAAGCCACTTGGTCAATAAAGTCAATGTGCTCAAATTCTAAATGGAAACTTGCAGTAGCAGTTGCAAAGGTCCTCATATATTTGTGTCTACTTGAATATGGTAGTTGATTGTGGGACTATGAAGTGCATAGGCTCAGGCAATGTTCTGCTAACAGATTCACACGGCATACTTAGACCACGAGCCAGTTCCATTTATCTGTGTGTCTTGACTTGAAAGTGCTGCAACCATTATCAATGTAAAAAAAGGAAAAGGAAAGTGCAGGGAATTCTGAGCTCCGACTTACAAATATTATTCATGCAAGCCTATATTCTTTCCTGGAATATTTATTTTTATACCAGAAGCAAGAACTATTGATATAAATAGCATATATTTAGTTCTGTGTGTAAACCTTATTTTATAAGCATGCAATGAATACTAAAGGCATTGTAATATGTTTCAAAGGCTTACAATGACACTAGTAAGGAATACAGCATTTTAAATTCTTTGTATTCTTGTTCACTGTGATCACCCAATATATGAACTAAATCAGTCTCCTGAATATCCTCATTAGTCATTGAGGTTATTCACACAATCAAAAACTGTGTTCTACCCAGGTTTGGGAGCTGTGTGTACTCCCAATTTTTGATTGTGTGGAAGCAAGGTTAAAGGAAAACCTGGGTAGAAGTGATTGTGTGGAAGCAAGGTAGGAGGAAAAGCTACCCAGGTTTTCCTCTAACCTTGCTTCCACACAATCAAAAATTGGGAGTACACATAGCTCCCAAACCTGGGTAGAACACAGTTTTTGATTGTGTGAATGACCTCATTGTCATCATCATTTTCATCTGGATTGCTTTGTTCTGTTAAGTGTTCACTTAAGAGTGGCCATGCAACTTCTAAACTGTGTTGGCCTCAAAAGTTGCAACTATTATCCTCTGGCTGTCATTTCTGGGGCCCACCTGCCCCCATAGCAATGAAATGGTGGTTGAAGTAGAGCTTCAGCTGGGGCTGGAGCAGGGAGCTGAAGCTTGAATTACAGGAGCAGGCAATATTTTGTAAACCAGTTTTCTAGTAGTCCACCTAGTCTGGCCAATCGATAGACATATACTAGTCCTGTTCACGTGTCAATTTGGGAGTGAGTTGGGGGTTTAGAGAGCTCCTACCTCAGTAGAAGCAGATGACCAGAACCTCCGTCTCGGTCTCCAAAACTCAGGAAACACATTATTAAGCCAGGTAAGGCATATATTGCTGAAATCAGGAGCTGGAAACAAGAAGAGTTCTCTGAAGGCCTAACAGGCCTTCCCAGAAAACCTCATGCTACCAGCAGATTGGAAAGCCTCATTACATCAGTAGCTGCCCTTCTGCTGGCCATAAATGAGCAGGGAGCGGGAGGAGGCCAGCCCTGCTGAAACGGCTGCAGCTACATAACAACTTAAGAATAACCTTGCTGGAACAGCATTGTTTCACAAAGTGGCCCACAGGCAAGAGGTGAGGGCATGCCCTCTCTCTTGCTGTTGCTCCCGTGCAACTGATATTAAGAGGCATCGTGCCTCTGAGGCTGGAGGTGGCCCACAGCTGCCAGACTAGTAGCCATTGATAGACCTGTCCTCCATGAATTTGTCCAAGCCCCTTTTAAAGCAATCTAAGCTAGTGGCCATCACCACATCCCATGGCAAGGAATTCCATATATTAATTATACGCTGTGTGAAAAAGTACTTCCTCTTGTCGATTGAGGGAGAAATTTTTCTCTCTGTCCACTCTCTCCACTCCATGTATAATTTTATACACCTAAATCATATCTCCCCTAAGTCGCCTCTTTTCCAGCCTAAAGAGCCCCAGATGCTGTAGCCTTGCCTCATAAGGAAGGTGCTCAGGATCCACAGCATCCCTTCATGTGTCTTTTTTAGATAGTGAGCCCTTTGGGGTCAGGGAACCATTTTGTTTATTTATTTTTATCTATGTAAACCGTTTTGGAAACTTTTATTGAAAAGCGATATATAAATCTCCATCATCATAATATACAATGTAATTTGCAGAGTGGCACATCCGTGGACAGCAGCCCCTTTAGCCACAGTTCTCTATGGTTTTCAGGTCTGCCAAGTCCCAGTGGCTGAATAAAAAAGTAAGTGGATCCACGCAACCAGAAAAACAAGGTAGGAGAATTCTCCTCTTCTCCTAACTTGGTTAAGACCAGGGTACAACCTGGAATGGAGGGATTTGAACAACCTGGGATGGAGGGAATTTCACGAGTTTATACAATCATGTAAACAAAGGTAGATTGCCTCCTACCCTTATTTTGGCAATCGTGTGAACAGGCCTAATGTTTGCCAGCAGCAATGATGGATATCCTTATTCCTTCTGTGCTTGAAGAGATTTCAGGTACCTGAGCACACCCAAGCCTAAGGACAGGTCTTCATTTCAAACCATTAGATTCCTTGATGGTCATTCCTTAAAGATCAGCAACAACCGTAAGCAGCATATGCTTCATTTGGAGCGGATTGTAGTAGAATAGGCAAAAAAAAAAAAAAAAAAAAGACTAAATAGAATTGGCTATAAGGCTATGCACATGAGCAGCCCTACCCAGGTTAGGGTTGCCTTCCTTGCAAGCCCCCTCCGGGTGCTGCCTCCCCTGCAAACCCAGGTTTTGTACTCAGGCTTTTACTTGGGTGAAAGGGCAAAAGCGCACCCTTTACTAGGCTTTGCTCATACCATTTTGACGCCTCTTTGAAGAGGCAGCAAAATGATTCGGCGGCCTGCACCCAAAACTTTTCAATGCAGCACAAAGGGCACCTTTAAAAGGAGACAGGCAGTTCCTACCTGCTCCTCCGGTGAGCTGCCCCACAGCTCCCCCATTGTGGCAATTTTGTTCTTTAAATCTAACTTGAGAGCAGCAGCCGCGCTGCTGTCCCCTTTAAACGGTCGCGCTGTGCTGATGGGATGCTGCTCCCAGCAGTCCTCACAAGGTGCTGGCACGCAAATGGTGTTGACGCACGCACCCACACCAAACAGCATCCCATCAGTGTGGCAGTTTAAAGGACAGCAGCACGGCTGCCACTTTCTAGTTGCATTTAAAGAATGACAGCACCGCAATGGGGCAGGGAAGCAGCCACTCACCGGAGGAACAGGCAGGACTTGCCTGCTTCCTCTTAAAGGCACACCTCCCTGCCCCCCGGTATATGCATGAAGCATTTCACGCACATACCTACCCTTTACCCCAAGTACAGCGTCGTTTGTATATTCAGCCCGAGCATACACAGAGACAGGCACTATAGCAGCCATCTCACGGGGGTATCCCCCAATGCACTACGCTCATCACGTGGTGCATTGTGGGATATCTGGAGGCTGGGACACATCATCTCGGCCTCCAGAGATCACTGTGGATTGTCTGAGAGCATGAGCTGCACTCTGTGCAGGATGTTCTCAACTGTCTAGGGGAGGGGGGAAGTGGGCTGGACCGTGCGTTCCCCGCCACCTGCCCACCTGGTCATGTGAATAGCCTTTATATATAAATGTATACGCCCTAAATGCAGATGTAACTGTATTCTTTTTTATTCTCAGAGCAAATTCACACCTTACTGCAAGAGCATGTAAAACACTCCCCTTTTACTTCTTCCCATCCTGTTCTGATAGCAAATAGATGAAAGAAATATGGAGGTTATGATGGATCAAATGATGCAACTCCTTCTCATGTAAATATCTGTGGCTTCAAAGGAAGGCTACTACAGGAAGTAACTACATCATCGTTAGGAAGTAACTACATCATTGCCCTCATCCAACATCATCCAAATAATCTACATATTACCAGAGCAGCATATTAAGAGGCCATAGAGAAGCATGAATTTGACATTCAGGCTTTTTTTTTTTTAAGCGCATCATTAAAACTATGCAATGGTCTGCTTTTTCTTTTGCTTAAAAAAAAAATCTCAGAAGAAGAAAAGGCAATCTCAAGTCCACATCTCTTTTCATAACTGGTTGGTCACTGTGAGGAAACAAAATGCTGCACTAGATGGACCATTGATCTGATTCAGCAGGTCTATTCTTAGGTTCAGATTCACACTCTGGAACTCAGCAGCAGCAGTGTGTGTGTGTGTGTGTGTGTGAGAGAGAGAGAGAGAGAGAGAGAATGTAATCACTAAGAAGTTCCTCGTAGAACAAAACAGAGTTCATCCTCAGTAAGACAGTGACTTATCAGAATTTAGCACTTTGTTATTATTAGTTATATACAGAGATCTGTAGATAAGTAGAAAGCACAGTCTCTGCCTCAAGCCACTTGCAGTTTATGCTAGATAAAACAAGATGTGACATGAGAGATATGGAATGAGGGGAAGCTTATTTGTACTTTGCATTTTATTTTATTTTTTTAAGGTTATATCCCTACAGGACTGTGAATCTTGAAGGGAAGGAGAAGACTTTGAAATCAGTTTTTGTGTGTGAAAGATGAAGCAGGGTTTGTACAAAAATGGTCTAGGGTTGGTTACACAGTGATGGGCACTTGTGCTGCTGGAGGGCTTAGAAACCAAATTCTTTCCTCAGACCACTAAGCCAGGGCTCAGCCATAAGACATGATACAGACTGCACTTGTGATTTAAAGCTTCTTGCACTTTCCTGACTAAAGAAAACTATTTTAAAAATAGACTGAAATACTGAAATGTTTAAATCTAAACAAAGAAGAACTAATTCTGTGGTATATTACTCCCCAATATGACACTGCGGTGTCTGTTAGGGGGAGGACGTATACAATTTTTAGAGCTGATTTGGAAGCATCCTCACCATATTCAGAATCTCTTCCCAGGGTGAGCTCTGAAAAATTGGTTCTCCAAATTTGCAGCTTGTTTCAGTTTGAACTGGGAGAAAGCCACCTATGGAGGGCACCAATTGGCCAGTACCCCATCTCCAGAATCTTTCCCTCACTCCTCAGTGTAATTTTACAGCCGCTTGCAAAATGTTTGCATTTTGAAGAACAAAAAAAAAGGCAAAGGTGAATATATAAGCAAATACACACGAGCCATTAAAAAAGAAGGCGGACAGGACACCTGAAGTATGAGGGAAAGGATGGGAAGGTCAAAAATGGTGTTCATTTGTAGTAATTTTCTTACAATTTAGAATGTTTTCTAATCAGGTGTGGATTCTAAATCTTTCAAAATGTTGGAACCAAGCAAAATTTGATAGCAAGAGTGGACTTGATGGTTAAAGCTAATGTCAGAAATATTCCTTGGTTTAAAGATTTCCAAATAAGGATTTTTAAAAATACTTTAATAAGTTCAGGAGTAAATGAGTAAAGGAGTTCAGAGAGGATAACTAAAAGTGGTTTTAAAAAGTGGGCCTTTTACGTCCTCCTCTTTAAATATTAGAGAGTTGTGTTTTAAAATATTAGCTCTGTGGCATTTGATAGCATTGAAACCATCTCATATTAATTAATCATACTTAGCAGCATGTTGGAGATATTGTGGTAGTAATGGGGCATTTTAAAATATATGGTGGACATTAGGGCTATGCAAAGATTCAGCCTTGAAGCATCAAAGCTTAATCATTAGCACATCACTTCAGTGGCTGCCTGCCCTGCTTACCTCTGTACTCAGAGGTAAGTGGTCAGTGCCCAACAGCAAGGAAGGCCCTTTAAGGGTTAGGGTTGTAGAAAACATTGGCTGTAGAAAAAACAAGGGCTATCAAAAACATTGGTGATGTCTTGGAAGCCATACAAGAAGGCACACCAAGAACACTGGGAAATGTAGTCCATAGAGCTATATGGAGAAAACACTGGGAAGGACTACAATTTCCAGTATTCCTGGTGCACATTCTTGCACAGCTTCCAAGATGTCACCATGTATTCCACAGCTTAGCTTCCCTTTAAAGGCCCTCTGTGGTGCTGTGCATGGACCACTCTGCGTGGAGATAAGCAGCCATCTTTGCACTGGGCCAAGGGCAAAATGCAAATGATTCTGCTTTGATGTTTCAAAGTTGAATCTTTACACAATCCTGGTGAACATTTCTGTGTGTTTCTTCTTTTTGGCATAAAGTTTTGTAATATGTTAAAGAAAAAAATGGAAGTGGTGGGTTTTTAAAAAAAAAATCCAGTTAATGTTTTTATATATATTTTTTAAAAAAATCCAGCTTGCATGATATGATCTTGAGAATGTACCTACCATTTTCAAGGAGAACATCAGGAACCATTTTGAAGTTCTGAACCTCATTTATCAGGAACCAGAGAAACTGTGGAATGAAATCAAAGAAGTTGTTAAGGATGAAAGTGAAAAGAGACTGCCAAAGACCAAGAAACAGAAGAAAGCAAAATGGATGTCAGAACAGATGGTGGAAATTGCCAAGAAGAGGAGAGAAGCCAAAGTCAAGAAAGATAAAGACCTCAGGAATATAATAGGGAAAATCAGAAAGCTGTTAGAAGAAACAAGGAGCAATACTACAACGACATCTGTAAAGACCTTGAGGATGGAAACAGACATGGAAAAACAAGGCAAGTTTTCCAAAAGATCTATGAACTCAGAGGGAGGTTCCAACCTCAAACTGGTATGATAAGGGATGCCAAAGGACAGATAGTAACTGATTCAGAGAAGATCAAATAGAGATGGAAGGAGTATACTGAAAATCTGTACAGCAGTGATGTCAACATCCAAGATACTCTAGAAGATATTTCCTACTTGCAAGAACCTCTAGTATGGGAAGATGAAATTAGATCAGCATGCCGGTCATTACCAAGGCTACAGGAATTGATGGAATAGCTTCAGAAATATGTCAGGCAACAGAAGAAGAATCAGTCAAGGCTCTAACCAAACTCTGTCAGCAAATTTGGAGAACGACACAGTGGCCAACAGATTGGAAGAGGTCAATCTACATATCCATACCAAAGAAAGGAGACTTAACAGATTGCGCAAACCATCGCACAACATCCTTAATTTCACATGCTAGCAAAATAATGCTCAGGATCATCCAATGCAGATTAGAGCCCTACGTGGATGAAATGCTGGATGTTCAAGCTGGTTTCAAAAAAGCAGAGGACCAAGAGACATAATTGCTGATGCACGCTGGATAAATGAGAAAGCCAAAGAATACCAGAAAGAAGTAAATATGTGCTTTATTGTCTACAGAAAATCCTTCAGTTGTGTTGATCATGTCAAGTTCTGGAATATCCTTAGAAAAATGGATGTCCCAGAACATCTCATTGTTCTCATGAGAAACCTATGCACAGGGCAGGAAGGCACAGTCCAGACAGAACATGATGAAACAATCTGGTTCCAGATCGGCAAAGGAGTGAGACAAGGCTGTATACTTTCTCCTTCTTTATTCAATTTATATGCTGAACATATACTGAGAGAAGCTGGATTGGAAGAAGATGAGTGTGGTTTTAAAGTTGGAGGAAGAAATATCAATAACCTGTGCTGCACTGATGACACCACTCTCATAGCTGAGAATGCGGATGATCTGCCAGCTCTAGTAATGAAAGTCAAGGAGCACAGTGAAAAAATAGGACTACAATTAAATGTAAAGAAGACTACACTAATGACAACGGATACAGCAACCAGCCTCAGAATTGACAATGAAGACTTTGAAATGGTAGATAGCTTCTGCCTTCTGTGACGCCCCAAAATGTGCTCCTGAGGGCTGCACGACACAGGGGAATATTTTTGGGGTCTCATAGAGCTTCAAAAGGAAGGGTAGACTTGCAAAAATCTCACCCCCTGTTCAAGCACCCACACTTCCAAGTTCCCTCCCTGGCATCTCCAAGATAGGGATGAGAGAGATTCCTGCCTGCAACCTTGGAAAAGCTGCTGCCAGTCTGTGTAGACAATACTGAGCTAGAAGGACCAAGGGTCTGACTTGGTGTATGGCAGCTTCCTATGTTCAGTCCAGCTTACTCTGGAACACAGCAAATGTGTGTGCACTTTATTTGCTGTACATGCACTTCATAAGAAACGAGGTTGGCCAGAATTACTGGACCATTAAACAGCCACCAGAAAACTGTTCCAATGCCTATTTATTTATTTATTTATTTAAAATAAATAAATTTATTTGGCTTACCACTAACAGGTCTCAAAACAGCTGACAAAATTATTATAAAACACAGCAAGCAATAAAAACAAATTATCAATAAAAATATAGTACCTAAATCCAATAAAACACTACATAACTAATAGAAATATTTTGCACTACATTTACTCTTTAATCTGGGAGTATAACATTAGACAAAACAATACCATAAAGAGAGAGAACTGAGAAAACAGGACAGAGTTTGCCTTGTGCTAAAAGGATAACCAATTTGGCACCAGGTGCATGTCTTAAAGATGGAATTTCAGAATTTGGGTGCCATCACTGAGAAAGCCCTCACTCTGGTAAACACCTCCTTCGCCTCTAAAGTGGAACATTCAGAGAAGGGCATCAGAAGATAACATCAACTGACAAAAAGGTTCATATAGGAGTAAGTCATCCTTCAGATACCCTAGTCCAGAGATCCTCAACGTTGGGCCCCCAGATGTTCTTGGACTTCAACTCCCATAATCCCCAGGCCCAGTGGCCTTTGGCTAGGGATTATGGGAGTTGAAGTCCAAGAACATCTGGGGGCCCAACGCTGAGGATCCCTGCCCTAGTCCCAAGCCATTTAGGGGTTTCAGTGTGACATGAAGCTAAGCAGGTTTAAGTCTGGTCCTGTTTAAGTATGCCACCTGGAGTTCTCTGGAGGAAATACAGGAAATAAATGGTTTGAAATTGGCTCAATAAAAATTGTCCCATGAAATCCTGTATCTATCACAGTGCATGACATCTTATAATCATTTGTGCTTCAGGTGACATGTAGTTTCCATCTTTTGAGCAAGTACTATGAGACAATTTCAGAATGTGCATTATAGTATATAGATTCTTGTTTAAGTGCTTTTTGTGAGCTGGTCCTTCATCACTTTAAATGTTCAAGATTAAGTTTGCCACTTCACAATTTCAAGCCCTTTTCCTCAGATAAGATGTGGATAGAGTTCACTGCCTATCTTTTCTTCCTCAACATCCTGAATGGGAAAAGAAAAAGGAAAATGGTGCTTTGTACAGAATTTGAAGAAGGTGGCAAGAAGACATAACAAATTCTCATTTTTCAACATCCTGAATGGGAAAAGAAAAAGGAAAATGGTGCTTTGTACAGAATTTGAAGAAGGTGGCAAGAAGGCATAACAAACTCTCATTTAAAAAAAATTCAGTTGCCTTTAATATAAACCTCATGGAAAATGCTACAAAAAAGAAAGGGACTGACAGGGAAAGTGAGACATTCCTCTGAAGGAGCCCACGCTTGTTGCTATATACTCAGGGAGCTGAAAAGATAAGACGACTCCTTTGTACAGCAAGTGGTCTAAACAAATAAATTACAGGCTTGATAACCTTTTGTTTCGAGTACTCTGCCATGTGCACAGCTCTTGTTAGGGCTGTGTCAGGCCCAATATAAATCCTAAATAGTGAAGGGTTTTGTAAGTGAGCTATAAAAATTTACTCTAGGCAGAACTGCAACATTAATGGGGATGGGGTGGGGAAAGACAATGACAGAAGCAAGTGAAAATGAGAGTGAAAATAAAAGCGTGGGGTGAGACCATCCAGCATGCTCCCATTTGCCCTGTACCCAGTTTGTATTGAGAGGTGTGAAGAGAAACACTAAAACCCTAAAAAAGCAGAGTATGCTCTGCTGAGGCGGAGCCACCATTGTGTGAACAGGTTCAAAGAACCTGGGCCGCCAATGAAAAGGGCCACCAAAGCCGGCATGGTGGTGTGGCTCAGGCTGTGGAAGATCCCCGAGCGAACTCCCCACGCCCGGGCTCTGGAGAGCCCCGAGCGAGCTTTTCCCTGTTCCTTTCAGGTAGCATTTGTTTCCTGATAGCCTTTATTTCCCTTTCTCTCCCTACAGCAAGGGAAAGCCAGTGTGGTGTCATGGGTAGAGTGCTCGACTAGGACCAGGGAGACCCAAGTTCAAATCCCCATTCAGCCATGATAGTTGCTGGGTGACTCTGGGCCAGTCACTTCTCTCTCAGCCTAACCTACTTCATGTTGGGAATTCTCTCTGGTAGGAGAAACCCTTTTTCATTATAGCAGAGTGCACAGAGGCACAACACAGAGGAATTTAGTTAGGCATGTGTGTATGCTGAGAGTAAAGTAACTTGGAGCCAGTTCATAGTTTCAAATCAATATAAATGGTATTGTATTATATTATACCATGGTGCAGGGAGAGGAGCTTGCATGTTGCAAGGTAGAAGGAACAGGAAGAGAAAAAGAGGGAGAAGAAGGAAGTGGCTGGAAGGAAGGAAGGAAGTGTCCCTGAGAGTAGCAATCTACATTCCAAAGGAATAGAGTCAGAGCAGTAGAGAAGAGATGACCAATGTCTTGACCCTCTAGCCCTGTGACTCACTAGTCTGTCCTCCACTGTCATTGAGACAAGAGACAGCGCAAAGTCCTTCACTTCCAACACTTCACAGGGTTGTTGTGAAGAGAAACTTAAGTATGTAGTACACCGCTCTCGGCACCTTGGAGGAAAAGCGGGACATAAATGTAATAAATAAATAAATAAATAAATAATAGGAACCTCCTGCATACCTGCTATTTTGCACCAGGAATGGGGAGGAGTAAAAACAGGAATATTTGCCTTCTACAATGTAATAAAATGTGTGGTATCTCACCACTGACAACTTCCTTCTACCTCTGTGATGTAATTGTGGATGGTATAGCACAGCTGCTAGAGTGATGTATTTTGTAATGCTGACAAGACAGGTGGAGTGTTTGTCAGAGATGTGTCAGACTGGCACTGAAGACAAAGAAAGAGGCCATCCTTAACCTGCTGCAAATTGAAGAATTCATAATATTTCTTTTGTAACCATTTTGAGCCTTCACGGTGCTGCTTTTTATCTTGAAAACAAAAATAATAAAAGCAATAATGCCAGTATAATTAAGCTGGAGAGAGTTTTCAGTGTCTCACCATTATAAGCCCTGAGCTTTCTATTGCTTATAAAATCAAAATATTTGTCCAATCTGCCTGGCCATCAGCACATATTCACTAGGTGACAAGAGACACCTTCCCTGCAAATTTGGTGAAGATCTATTGAAAAATGGCTTAAAGCAGTTTTTCCCCTTTGAACATGGGTTTAAAGGGTTGGCGACATTTTTTCGGACTGAGGAAGTGGTATTTAAATGATTTTGTAGTCAATTTCAATTGTAGGACCCCTGCTAACTTGGCAAAGAGGCACCTTTTAACGTGGTGATTCTCTTTGTTTAGCAGGGGGAGAGTAACTAGCCCTATTCACTGCCAGCACAGTACCTCCAGTGACTGTTGCTGGTGTCTATCTTGTGTTCTTTTAGATTGTGAGCCCTTTGGGGACAGGGATCCATCTTATTTATTTATTATTTCTCTGTGTAAACCGCCCTGAGCCATTTTTGGAAGGGCGGTATAGAAATCGAGTAAATAATAAATAATAATAATTTGCATAATTTCAGCCTTTAGACTGCAAGTAAAAAGTACTTTTTGTACTTTGGGTGAACACATTTTTTCACCCAGGCTTTTATTTAGATACTGTTTTAATTGTTTGATTTTTAATAGTTTTAACCTTTTAAATTCTAAATTGTTGGAATGTTTTAACCTTTTTATTTGTTTTGTTTTGTTGTGAACTGCCCAGAGACTTGCGTTTTGGGCGGTATACAAATATGTCAAATAAATAAATAAATAAAATATCCCTCGGACCCAGTCAATGGTTATTTCAGATTTGATTCTTAAGGTTGCATTGTAAGAGGCAGAAAAAAAATGCATCTTGCCTATGAAAGAGTCTATTTATTTATTTATTAGATTTCTATACTGCCCTTCCAAAAATGGCTCAGGGCGGTTTAACCAATAAATAAGATGGATCCCTGTCGCCCAAGGGCTCACATTCTAAAAAGAAAAATAAGATAGACACCAGCAACAGTCACTGGAGGGCTGAGGGTGGATAGGGCCAGTTACTCTCCCCCTGCTAAATAAAGAGAATCACCACGTTAAAAGGTGCCTCTTTGCCAAGTTAGCAGGGGTAGGACTTTTGAAGCTGTGGTGCTCAGGGCATGGCCTACAACCAGTATGGCAGTCTAGCGGCACACAATGTTGTCAAGGATCCTGCCAGCTTTTTCGCTGGCCACTGCTGCACCTCCTGTCTGGAACAGCGGGAACCACGTCCCCCAGTTCAGTGCACACCCCTTACCCAGTCCAGTGCATGCCTTGCCCCAGCCCCTAGCATGCCAGCTTTCCCTGCTGGCTGCCCAACCCCCAGGACTCTGATGGCCTCCATGTATGTGTGGACAGGGGCCAGCTTTCCCACCAGCCCCTGCCTGTTGCTGCCATTCTTGCCCAGCATGGAGCACCTTGCCCCAGGCCCTGGCAAACCGACATTAGAGCCCCTGGTGGCACAGTGGTAAAACTGCCGCCCTGTAACCAGAAGGTTACAAGTTCGATCCTGACCAGGGGCTCAAGGTTGACTCAGCCTTCCATCCTTCTGAGGTTGGTAAAATGAGTACCCAGAATGTTGGGGGCAATATGCTAAATCATTGTAAACCGCTTAGAGAACTCCGGCTACAGAGCGGTATATAAATGTAAGTGCTATTGCTATTGCTATTGCTATTACCTGCCAGCTGACCCACCCCAAGGACTCAGATGGCCTCCGCGCATGTGCAAAGTCTGCACATGCACTGAGGCCATTTGAGCCCTGTGTGGGGGGCAGTTGGCAGGGAATGCCAGCTGACCGGGCACCAGGATGAGGTTTATGCATGTGGTCTCCAGACTGTGTGTGTGTGTAAGAGGGGGGGCGGGGGGGAGAGGAGGGAGAGAGAGGGAGAGAGAGAATGGCTGCAGTGTGTGTGAATGGTGCTGTGTGTCTGTATATGGCTGCAGTGTGTGTGTATTTGTGGTATATGTAATATTAAAATTGGTAGCAATCGTAACATCGTATCATTATAGCAATAGCAATAGCACTTACATTTATATACCGCTCTATAGCCGGAGCTCTCTAAGCAATTTACAATGATTTTAGCATATTGCCCCCAACATTCTGGGTACTCATTAATCTATTAAGCATAGGCTATACAGTTTGGAATAATAATGTAGCAACGGCCATGAGAATTATGAGTTGATAATGCTGGGACTGTTGTCAATAAAGCCCCTCTGCTGAGTGTCGAGGACTCATGTGATTCTTTGTGAAGGCTGTGAGTACCTTTTGTGCATGCAAATATTTTTGTGCATACTAAACTTCAGTAAATGTCAACTGTATTTTTTTTAATCCTCATGTAGTTTTTAAACATAAGCGTTCCATTTCTAGAATGACATATGACAAGAAATACTTAAATCAGTCTTCAAATGTATTTTATTGTTGCATTAACGTACATTGTCCTGAAAGATTTATGTATGCCCAATTGTATATATGTCCCCATTATCTTGAGAAATGTATCTTTTATTGGTAAACTAAAAACTGGTTTAAGATTAGAGTTAAGATGCTTTATGTTTTCACTCATGCTCTAAAAAGAATGAAAATTGCAAGTTAAGTTGCCTGACTTAACTTCTGCACCACATAAGCTGTAAAGACTTTTACAGTCTGGTATATGATGATAGCTTTAGAAATGAGGCTCCATGCACCCACATTTTGCCTTGGTCTTTCAGTTGGACGTTGGGCTGGGGAGGGATGCATCCAGGCAGACATTTAACAAGTGCAGCTTCCCCAATCACTTTCTAGAGTTGTCCCTGATGAATTTCTGCCTGATGCATCTCTGATCAAGGCAAAGTGTGGGTGCATGAAAAGCCAGCATCATATACCAGACTGTGCAATGTCTTTACAGATTATGTGGCATGGAAGTTAAGATGGGCACCTTCACTTGCAATTTCTATTCTTTTTAGAGCATGAGAAAGAACAGAAAAAATGAAGATGTGCAATGAATCCTCATAGGGATTCATTATGAAGAAAAGTTATTATACAACAAAGAATCCAAAAACTTGAAAAATAATGACTGCACATTTTGCTCCATAACTCCAATTCTACAAGGGCTAGAGCTTAGCTTTTTTTAAAAAAAAAAATTAAAGCTGGGGACCCGTTTTAGGGTTAGGATATGGCAACTTTGAATCACCATTGTTTCCTGTGGCAGAAATGTCCAAAATCAGTAAAAACTAAAACAAAATCACTAAAAATCAACCAAGTTGCCCACTGCCTTGAAATTTCAGTGGTAGGTGGCAACCATGGGGACCTACCCACCATCCAAATTTGGTGCCCCTAGGACCTTGTTAAGTGGTCCAAATTGGTCTAAATACAAATCGAATCAAAGCAAATACAAATAGAATCTGGGGTGATTTGAAAGGGGTAGATTTGGATCCAAAACAAATCAGGTGATTTGTCTGGGGCACAAATTGAATCAAAACGATTGATTTGTGCACATCCCTATTTTAGATGCTTAATAAATCTTAATAATTTGTTTTTTTAACTCAACCTAAAGCCCAAGCGAGCCCTCCCCCGTCCTTTTTCAGGCAGCATTTGCTGCCTGACAGCCTTTATTTCCCATTCTCTTCCTCCAGTGAGGGAGAGAAAGAAATACATGTTGTCAGGCAGCAAGAGCTGCCTGAAATAAGGGGGGGGAGCTTGCTCAGGCTCTCCGGAGCCTGAACCACGCCCCCATGCATGTGACATCACACACAAAGGGGGCATGGCCTGGGCTTGGGATATCCCGAGCGAGCTCTCCCCCTCTCATTTCAGGGAAATGAAAGTTTCCTTTTGAGTTTGGGGGAGTGGGGAATGGATTTATTAGTTTTCTATTTCAGCTTTAAATTAAGCTAGCAAAATAATTATTCTTGTTTTAACTTTTTCTGTTTGTTTTGCTTTGTTTTAAACCACCCAGAGACGTAAGTTTGTTTAAAGAGTTTTGTTTCTAGGAATGTGCACGAATCAATTTCTGCCCAAATTGAATCACCCCCGATTTGTTTTGTGTCCGAATCTGTCCCCCTTAATCACGCCACATTTGATTTAGATTTGATTCAATTTGATTCAGATCGATTCAGACCACTTATAAAGATCCTAGGGGCACCAAATTTGAGTGATGGGTAGGTCCCCATGGGTGCCACCTTCCTCCCAAATTTCAAGGAAGTGAGGCACTTGGTTGATTTTTAATGATTTTCTTTTTAGGTCTTAATGATTTTGTATATTTCTGCCATAGGAAATAGGATTCAAAGTTGCCCTATCATAACCCAAAAAATGGACCCCCAGCTTTCATGTAAAAAAAAAAAAAAAAAAGCTAAGCTCTGGCCCTTGTAGAAGTGGAGTTATGGAGCAAAATGTGTGGTCACTATTTTTCAAGTGTTCGGATTCTTTGTTGTCTAACAACCTTTCTTCATAATGAATCCCTATGAAGATTCATTATACACCTTCATTTCTTCAGTTCATTTTGAATATCATTGAACAGTGCCAAATGACAACTGCCATATGTCAACTACACACACACACACCCCACACACTGGGGTATTCAGTTTATTTTTTTAGGGATTTTTGAAGCGTTTAGATTCTTTGATGCCTTCATTACACTCCTTCATTTCTTATGTTCATTTTGACCCCACTGCTTTGTGGGTGGGGGTGAGGAATTAGTGGCATTCCATGTGCCAGCTACCCCTCAACCCACAAGCCACTGGGTACTCAGTTTATATTTTAGGAACTTTTAAGGTGTTTAGATTCATTGGTGTGTGATGAATCCTCATAGGGATTCATTATGAGGAAAGGTTATTAGACACCAAAGAGTCTAAACACTTGAAAAAATTCCTAGAACAAAAACTGAGTAGTACCCCACTGCCTTGCGCGTGGGAGGTGGGGTGTAGTTGGCACATGGCAATTGAAAGTTGGCACTGTCCAAAGACAGTCAAAATGAATAGAAGAAATGAAGGTGTGTAATTAATCCTCAAAGGGATTCATTGAGGAAAAGTTATTATACACCAAAGAATCCAACTTGAAAAAACAGTGACCACACATTTTGCTCCATAACTCCACTTCTACAAGGGCTAGAGCTCAGCTTTAAAAAAAGAAAAGAAAAGAAAACCAGGAATCTGGGGGGAAAGAAAGGAGGAATCTGAATCACGAAGCGATTCAAATTGAATCTGGTGTGATTCAATTTGGACCCAAATCCAGCCAATGGACAACAGGGGCAATTTGTTCCATCTCCAAATTGCCCGAATCAGCTAGATTCAGGTACAAATCAATCTGTACCAAAAT
Source organism: Hemicordylus capensis (assembly GCF_027244095.1). Lineage (NCBI taxonomy): Eukaryota > Metazoa > Chordata > Lepidosauria > Squamata > Cordylidae > Hemicordylus > Hemicordylus capensis. The sequence goes on along the minus strand of NC_069661.1, from coordinate 113,666,411 downwards.
CGATTTGCACATTCCTGTTGGTTTCTCTTTTTCCTTGTTTTATACAATGCAGCCACCAGATTCCCTAGGATGAGAAACTGATATGGAAAAGCAAAAGAAACATGTAATTGTGCTGTGTGTGTGTGTGTGTGTGTGTGTGTGTAAGGTGCTTAGGAATATGATGGAAAATAATGAAGACATCAGTGTGCATGCACACATACACACGCAAAACGCTCCCTTTCAGTTAGGGAGCAGATGTCCATGTTTATGTTATAAACTCTGTATCAAACCAAATATGATGAGCTAGGGCTAGATGTACATGCTCAGAAAACAAGATCTGGTGGGCTATGCCACTTCAGGTGGGGGACAACATGGTTAAATGCTGCATTTATGTCTGTCAGCAACCTGAGCCATGGGCAGTGGTCATAAGGGGGTACAAGTCCAAAGCCAGGACTGAGAAAGCCAGAAGTCAAACCAGGTAAGACTATCAGGAGTCAGAGGATCTAGACAGGAGCCAAGAATTGAGCTGGATAAGTAATCAGAAGCCGGAGAATCAAGCAGGTAATCAAGAGTCCAAGACAAGCTAAGAGTCAAACCAAGCAGACAGGTCTACCTCAGCCAGGAAGCCTCTGGTACTTTCTGCTGTAAGAAAAGACCAGCAAGTGATCCCAAAAGGCAGGTCCACCCCAGGGCATCAGAAGCCTAGAAGTCTGTTGTAATGTAGCAGACTGCCACAAGCATCATGCAGAGCCCCAGGACAAGCAGGACATCACAATGTCAACATTTCCCAGCCTGTGCACAATAAGAATGAGGGGTGGGGAGTTCTTTCTTAGCTTTCTTTCTGCAGTGCTAAGAGGTGAACACTGAAACATTCTTCTACCTCCCTTGGCACAATTCAAGGAGAACTGAATGTGTAGATTAACCTTAATGCTGCACAAAAGAGAAGTTCATTTGTTATGCAGGTATGCACATGGTGAAGTCTGCTGAGATGTGTTCCCTCTGTGCAGGTGCACACCAGTGTGTCCCCCTCCCACCCCATGCAGTTAATTTCAGTCTCTACTGGTGACCCCTCTCTCTTCCTTCGCTTTCCAAGTACTTCTCAGCTAGCTGTCTTCTGCTGGACCCGCCCACCAGTGCTGTCATTGGCCAGCCTTATACTCAGCAAGTTTGACCTCTTCTCTGCTGGGCAATGGCTCTGCCATTCTTTTCTCATTCGCTGAAGAGGAGGAAGAGGAAGAAGCAGCTCAGAGGTGGTGCAGCTGTACCAGCTGCAACAGCAGCCATGGTGTGCCCCTTATCTCCTCATGCAAGGAGCGGGAGGGGGAATGGAGGCTGGGCACAGATATAGTGCAGACCAGGGCAGGCAGGGGCACGATCTGGCAGAGCCACTGCTTCCACTTCCATCCCCACTGTGAGCTGGCTGGTGCTACCTGGTCCTGCCACAGGCAGAGCTTATGGCCAAGGATGCTCCCTTAATCGCCACCTGATTATTATTAACTTGTTCTCATTGGGAAGCAGCTGCTCTACTGGATGGGGATTTTCTGTCCTTCCTTCCAAAACAATTTGTAAGGTTAGGTTTGAAAACTGCTACATAAAACCTAAGAATCATTATCATTAACTATCAAGCAACAATATATGATCGTGCTGCTTTTAAAAGTAGAATACCTTCTTCTCTTCGACACATCTGTATTAGATTTTTTCCCCCTTTAAAAAAATCTCTGTTTTTTACATGGATCACAGAGAACAGAGGCATAATAGAAGAGGAAAGTTTTATGTAGCATCCTATCTACAACTATATCTTTAGGAACAGATCTTAAGAATGCTTTCAAAATATGGAATTTGTCAGGTGCTTATGTGCACATAAGAATAGTGCTTTGCTTCTACATGCCTTTCATGTGCCAAAACAAAAGAATGTTCAATCTCTCACATGCATCTTAAGCTGCAGGTTGGATTAGATGATCTTCAAGATACCTAAATTTCTGTGATTCATATTGTATACATAGTTTTTAAGTTTTAAGTATCCTTGTTTTATGATTGTCTTGTTTTTAGACCCATGGTCTTCATATATGCTCTCTTTTAGGTTTAAACTTTTTTGCTTTGCTTCCACCTTGTTTTTAGATCTGCAGCTTGATATGGTTGTTTGACTAATCAATAAAATTCTATTCATCCATTTAGTCCTGTACAAGTCTACTCTGTAGTAAGTTCCATGGAGTTCCATGGGGTATAATCCCAGTCAGGTATAAAGGTATAGAATTGTAACCAAAAGCACTAAATGAAAAATATTATATTTAAATGGGAAGTGAAAGAAAGTAACAATCCAATTTTATAAACAGAATAGAATTGTAAAATACACTTCTTTCCTTCTATATTTATGGTGTGTGTGTGTGTGTTGTATCTATAGTAGTGGCACATAATAATGCACATGTGCGCACACTGCCTTGATACTGCCACCCAGAACAAAGCTCATTCTGCTCAATGAGGAAAAAAATTAGAGGGAACACTGCTGATGCTGGTTTTCTGGCTTTTTCGAATGCATGACTATTGGAGAAAGGCAGATAATAAAATGTGTTAAATTCATTAATAAATTGTCAGGATGCATTCAAACTTTGGGAATGATGGAATATACCACAGTGAACACCAAGGCCTTCCAAGCAGTATCTTACTGTGTAGGAGGAAGGAAGTTTGATTATTATTATTAATCATTATAATGAAGTTGATACTTAAAAACCACCAACCAGACAGGCTGAGCTAGACATTGCAAAAGGATGCAATAAACAGATCACCCCAGTTTTTAAAGAACATAACTTCTGAAAGCACGTGGTAATTCTTGGTTAAAACAATACTTTTTAAAAAAAACATAACTATATAGCTGTTAGTCACCTTAAGTGGCGCAGCAGGGAAATGCTTGACTAACAAGCAGAAGGTTGCCAGTTTGAATCCCTGCTGGTACTATATTAGGCTGCAGGGATGTGGGAAGATGCTGAAAGGCATCATCTCATACTGTGCAGGAGGAAGCAATGGCAAACCCCTCCTGTATTCTACCAAAGAAAACCAGAGGGCTCTGTAAGCACCAGGAGTCGAAATCAACTTGATGGCACACTTTACCTTATACTAGCTGACCCGTGCGGCCGCCGCCGCCTCGCCTCCGCGGCCGGGCCCGGCCAGTCCCGCCGCCTCGCTTCCGTGGCCGGGCCCGGCCAGGCCAGGCTACCTCTCTCTCTCCTCCCGCCCCCCAGCTCCGGTGGGGCAGAGTGCGGCCACCGCCGCCAGCGGGCCTGGCCGGCCCCAGAGTGCCGCCATCAGGCCCGCCGCCTTGACTCCGCGGCCGAGCCCAGCCCGGCCAGTCCCGCCGCCTCGCCTCCGCGGCCCAGCCAGTCCCGCCGCCTCGCTTCCGCGGCCAGGCCCAGCCCCGCCGCCTCGCTGGGCCCTGCCGCCTTCCCTCCGCAGCCACCCAGCAAGCGAATTCTCCTGGGTGTGCTGCCAGCCAATCAGGTGCTCCCTGCAGCCCAGCCAATCAGCTGGGCTGCCGGGACACATTTCTCCTGGGCACACCCAGGAGAATTATATATATAGATAGCTGTTAATCTCTTAGCTTCTGTGTTTTTACCTTATCACATTTCAATTTTTAACCAATTTCAAAGTTTTTCATTGTTTTTAGTTTGAAAGCAATATTATTTTAGTATCATCATCATCATCAGATTCTGTAGTAACTGTCTTCACAGCACTCAGCGTGAAGGACTCGGAAGGACTTGTTTGAGGACTCGGAAAAGGAGTGGGAGACAGTAAATTTACCCCGAGGATCCTGAGGGCCAGCTTTGCGATCAGAGTGAGGAGGCACTCGAGGAGGGCTTGGTGCAGGAGGCAGAGCAGAGTGATGAATCCCAGGAGGAACACTCGTGGCCAGTGTTCTCTCCCAGGGCACGCAGGCACAAGAAGTGGCGTGACCAAATCAGGGAGTTGAGACACAGCAGTCACTCGCGGTGTGCACAAGACTAACTGAAGGTGGCTGACTGGGTGGAGCACTGATTGATTCCAGCAACCTGCTATAAATTCTGCTATAAACAGGGCAACCTGCTATAAACAGGGCAACCTGCTATAAATTCTGCAGCTTCACTCTGACGTGCTGCTGGAGACAACTCAGGCAGCCTTGATACCTCCCTCCATGACACCTTGGACCTTTGGACTGGGGATCTCTGGAATCTGGTGAGTGACTTTGGTTGTGGGGAAATGCAGGCTGAACTTGGTGTTCAGTAGTGATTTGTTCTCTTGCGCTTTTTACAGGTGCTGGATCAAAACCTCGTGCCTGCCAGAAAGTAGTAGTGTAACCAGAGACATCTCTTCGCCAGCTGCTGTGTCGTAAATTATGGACGGCTCATTGAGCGTGGCTGGTTTACGATACTCATAGGCATGCAGGCTATTCACACAACCCCGCGCAGCAGGAGAGGCAGGGTTCAACCTACCTTCCCCCAGACGACCACTTGAAGCCCCCGTGGCGTGCAAGCTACAGGCCCCTACACGACCAGCACCGCTGGGAGCAGCGCAGATGCCTCTCCACACTGCTCCTGGCAATGTGGCTAAACAGAGGCCGGGACTCATTGTGCACCATGCACCGAGAATTTGTGCCTTTAACATTGGCTAAAAGCCGGGCTTTGGCGCTGGGTTTGGTGCTGCAGCACTGATGGGATCTACGCAGATCCTGGTGGTTTTTACAGGCAGCCAAGCCCAGTCTTGGCTGTCTAAGCCTGGTCTTGGCTGCTTGTGAGAACAGCTTCACAGACTGTTTTTAAATTAATCTTCCATTTTTGATGACTGTTTTAATGTTTGCCTTATGCTGGTCAAAGACCATAATAAAAGATTTTCAATTGAAGAAGAAGAAATAACTTAGGGAAGAAAGTGGTAATTCTTGGTTAAGGCAGGAACAAGTGGCATGAAGCAGACAGAAGAAGGCAGAATAAAAAGAAATATCAGATTTTAGAACTATGGATTATCTGCCTTCACAATTTGTAGCTAATCAGTAACTGTAATCAATAGCAACCACAGTTCTCTATTGTGACAACAGCAGTTTCCAGAACGCAGTTTTGGAAAGGCTCATAGAATGAATGAAACTTTGGCTTCACATTCGTCTTACTCCCTGCTGCAAAGACTTGTAAAGCAAATGCCTAACATAAAGATAAGGAGATGGGGGGAACCTAGGTCTTATTTCACAGCTCAATAAATTCAATCACAGTTTTCTGTTGACTTCCTGTTGAGCCCTTAAGGAGGAAGAGAGCAGAGATGAGAATACAGGAAGATGATAGCAGGAGAATTTTTTTAATTGCAGTTTAGAGGGGCAACTGTTCAGGAACCAAGACTGCAGAAACTGCCGTACACAAGATAGGCAATGATTAAAGCATGTGTAGGAACACAACAATCCAGCCAAAGGAAATTCCAAGTTTGTGGGAAAGTGCAAAACACAAGATTTGAAGCAGATTCTTTATTTTCTAGATGTTAAATCCTACATGTTACTATGTAAATTAAAACTCACCGAGTTCACTGATACTGCTTGGTTAGGTATGTCTAGGCTTAGAGATGGTAAGGATAAGTGAAACTGTTCCTTTAAGAACAAAGCTCCATCTGGAGGACTTGGGAAAGGAGGCAGGGCCAGTGAGAAAAGGAAGGAAAAGCAGTTTCAGTTTGTTAAGAGACTTGAAATAAGCGACATTTCTTTATCAGTGTCTTGATTATTAGAAGGAAAACAACACAGAGCCTGGTCCTGAAATTAAATACTACTGAGCTCAATAGAACTAATCTTACTTCTAAGTAAGTGTACATACAGTCTGAAAGTCTGTACCAGAAATAGGTAAAGTGGAGTATGAATACTGAGGTAATCATTAAGTGAATGTGTGTTCGGGAACCATAGTAACAAAGAGAAATAGAGGATGCTTATTTATTGCTTATACTGCTTATTTTGTAATATTTATGAGATCAGTTGCCAGGAAGCCATGTTTGGGGTAGCAGAAGGTGCACCCCTCTAGACATATATATTCATAGCACAGAACTATGGGATCACAGTCCCCATCCATGAATGTTTCACCTCACACTTTGGCAAAAGCCGGTCATTAAGCACGAACTGAGGTTGGCAGTGTGCCTTCAGGTTAAGGTGTCAACAAACCGAAGCAGGACACGCCTACCCCTCCCCTAATGGAGGCAAGCCTTGCTATAGACTGCTCAGAAACAAATTGCTCTGGGAGGAAATCCTCCTGGTCTGTTTCTCAGAAGGAACACCAAAATGGCTACTTCTCATCCCATTAGAACTGATGAATTGACTAGCAAGGACCAGGACGGGGGTGGGGGAGATGCTCATAAGTCAACAACAGGCGTGTATCTTTGCATCTGGAGACATCACGGTCTCCGAGATGGTAAACAAACACAACCAATTCACCCCACACAGCCATGTTTGCATAACTTGCTCTTGTCTTTTGCCCAGAAGAACCCACCTAAAGTGACTAAGACTACTTAACAATGAATTCCATTGTTTTGCATGAAACTCCTTACCCTCAGGGGAGGGGAAAGCCCCCTGATTAAATCAATAGTGGCCTCAGGGCATGTTCTTGGATACAAATACCCCAGCCAGGCCACTATAGCTGTGGATTCTGCTTGAACCCTCATGGGACTCTGCCTAAGTTCCACCAGCCTACAGATTCTCGCAGGCGAGCTGTGGCTGCTACCCCCTCACTCTTCATCCTCACTTCTATGTGATGCTTTACCCCAGAGGAGGCATGTTAGCCCAGCCATTGTGCAACCAACACACCTAGGAAGGACCGGTAATACTAATTTCTCACCTCTCCCTAAGCCCTTCTACTCGCTTTCCTTTCTGCTTCTTTCTCCACTCTCCAAGCACTTTTGACTGCAAGGTGGCTCTTACTCAGGACTTTAGCCAAATTATCACAAGCCTCTAACCAAGGCTCTCATGCAGAGCACTAGACAAATTATTGAATTGCCTAACCAAACTATCTTTTTGCTTTCTGCAATTCCCAATTTTTATCCTAAATAAAGTCTTGAAACTGTATCTACGTCTCCTCTTCCTTTCCAATATATAGACTGCTAAATTGATAGTGTATCCGAACTGCTCCCCCAATCCAAACTAATTCCCCCACTTTAGCCCAAAAGCATCGCTGGAGCGCCTTAGCCAATCACTCCGAGATAGTTTTGGTATCAGATGCGATTCATGCATAAAGAAAGCAGACTGACCTGGAACAACCTTACAGAACATATTTTTCAGCGGGTGGGGGGGAACTCATCCTTTCCATTTGACAAGTGGGTACCAAAAAAGATTGAGAAGTAATGGAAAAAAATATTGTTAATTCCCCAGAAAAGCAGACATTCAATAACAATTGGCACTGTGTTCCATCTGTTAGAGGATGAGCCCTCCTTAAAGCACTGGACAGTTATTTTCTTGATCCAGTATGGTTGAAGGCCTACACAGAAATATTACCCTGAAAATATACTTTGAGATTTAGTTATAATAAGGCAGTAATTCCAACCTAAGATGAAGACCAGTTTGGAGAGCAACATCTTATGGTAGCAAAAGAGTCTCTAAATACTAACCTCAAATCAACTCCCACTACAATAAGTATTCTGAAGACCAAGTTTCTGGACTCTCTGATCTGCAAAGAAGGCTATAATGTTTGTTCCATGCTTATTTTCAAGTAAAGTCTCAATGGATTTTGTTTATTTTAAATGCCAAGTTGCTTTCCTGTGATGAAGAACATGTCATCCATCATAAAGGTTGGAATGTAGATTAGCTTTTAGACTCCTTTCAGTTCTGATAATTCACAGTGTCACTATGAACATATGCAAAGGGAGGAAAACATGCTTTTTCTCATATTTGCAGTCTCTTTTTAATATGGCATTTTGTACAAATGAAAAGCAGGAAGCTTAGGCGGTGGCTGCCAAATGTAATGATATCAGGTGCAGCCAAAATGTCTTAGTATATCCCAAAGTTATGCAGAATAAAGAACTACTTATTTGAATTGCATCCAAACCTCTTTCTCGAGGGCAATCCAAGACTAGATTTGTTTGTATGTTTTCACTAAATGCCACTGTGCCATATGAGATAAGAGATTGTATTTGAAATAACAGCCACTTCCAATTTTTGGCTCCCATGTAAACCAGGATTTATCAATTTTGATCGTGCTTATCCAGAATTAGTTGTCAAGTTTCAGTAGCTGGCAGGGATCAGACAACAAAAATTCAACATTAGTGCTGAATGACTAATCCAACCTTGTGGAAGAAGCAAGCATGAACAATCCTGCTGGGGTTGACCGACTGCATTTCAATATCAGCACTTCTTTATCATAATAGCTTCTATTAACAGAAGAGGACTGACATTAAAAGGAACCAGACTAAGCATCCATTTCTTAAAACTGCTTACCTGTGTGCAATACAACCAAAATGAGGTGCTAGTTATTTACATACACAAGGGTGATTTACAATGGCATTATGAGACTGTATTGTTTTGGCTATTCAAAAGGTAACATTTTACCAACGTTGCACAAGGCAACATCTAACAAAGGGCTTATGAGAAGCACCCCGGTAATCCAAACATCATCATCACAGCCACCTGCCATAAGCTGCCCTTATAGCTCTTGTGTAATTCCAGTTACTACTACTACTGTTACTGCTATGGATATATTTAGTTATTTATACAATGCCATACATGTATATGGAGCATTACAGAAATCCCTGTTCTCAAGGAATTTATAATCTAAAATCAGCTGTGAGGAAGACAACGGAGGGAGAGATGAGGTTAACAAGAGCCTAAAGTGAACAATGCAGTTACATGCATTAAACTTGGTTACAGCTGGGGAGAAGATTAACGGGTTAAGCCAAAGCCTGCAAAATCTACCTGCCTTTGCAGATGGTTTTGAATGAAGAGAGACAAGTTGCACAACCTCAGAAGGGAGTTGCAGGCATAAAGGGCAGCACGGGAAGAGCAACTGACCCATTAAATGCCTTGGATCAGGGGTGCCAGGCCAGCCAACAGGCTGGATCCAGCCCATGGAGGTCCATTTTCTGGGCCCTGAACATCAACCCCAGCCACCTGTGTTTCCTTTTCCCAACCGTGCCACACGTTGAAGGGGCGGCAAATAAGCTGGCTAGCTTATTTGTTTCTGACTTCCTTCTTGCTGCTGCCTGTATTGCTCTCTACCTCCTCACCACCTCCCTGTGCTAGGAGGAAGCATTTCTCCTTCCTCCCACACTCCTTTCTTCATACCCTCATGCCTCTTCAGCACACAGAGGATAAGGCAGAAGGAGTCAGTGGAGAGCAAGGGAGGTTAGGGGAGAAGGAGGAAGAAAGGAGGAGAGTGAGAGAAACAGTGGGGAGGGGGGAGGAAGAAGACAGATGAAAAAAGAAAGAAGTTAAAGGAGAAAGAGGAGCTGAAGGAAGACAGACTGAGTGAGTAGAGGCTGAGGGAGGGAGTGAAATACAAAGAAGGAGAAAGACCAAGACAGGAGGCAGTGAGAGGCACCTCACTGCACAAATGAGTGGAGGGAGGGGAGAAGAGGGGAGGAAGACAGAAGGTGTGGGGCAGGTGTGGACCCCCCAGAGGTGCACTAGAATCAAATTTGGTCCACCACCCACACACCCCTGCTGTAGATTTTTGCTCCTGAACATTTAAATTAAAAAACTATCCTCATTGCATGCACAGCAAATAGAAGTGTACCTATTAGCAGGATTACACTGAGTATCCTTCCTCTGATCCACACACATCATATCACTGTATTGAGGCAGATTGCTGGATCTAGCATCAGGCATGCCAAGGAGAGTCTGTGGGCAGTTTGCTCAGGAGAAGATGACCCTGGGATATACGATCTCTCTCCACTGCTGCTCTTCATGGCTCATGTTTGGATCTTGCCAACCCTTATGAACATGACAAGAAAAAAGTAGGCAGGAGCAACCACATGGCTTGGCTAGTAGTGGTGGTGGGGTGAAAAGGTGGAAGAGAGGAAAAGTAACCTGCAGAATCCTTTTGGATAATGATTTGTAACACTTGGCAATACTTCTGAATCTCTAGGTCCTGGCTATCATCTGGGTACCTTCTATGTGACTGCCAAAAGTATGCAGAGGCTGGGTATGAGGTATGAAAGCTGCCTACTCTGTCTGTTTCTCCCCCACTCAGAACCCAGTGGAGGAAAAGAAAACCTATTGGCCATTTAGAAAGGTTGATTTGTTCCATACCAACAAGGGAAGAAGAAAGCCATTTGGTTTGTGTCTTAGGGTAGGATACACCTTTTATGTCATTAGTGGGAATATGAATGCTGTTCCCCTTCCCCAGAAAGGAGAAGACGTGTTGGGAATTCTCTCTGGTAGAGAAACCCTTTTTCAATTATAGCAGAGTACACAGAGGCACAACACAGCAGATTTAGTTAGGCATGCATGTATGCTGAGAGTAAAGTAACTTGGAGCCAGTTCATAGTTTCAAATCAATATAAATGGTATTGTATTATATTATACCATGGTGCAGGGAGAGGAGCTTGCATGTTGCGAGGTAGAAGGAACAGGAAGAGAAAAAGAGGGAGAAGAAGGAAGTGGCTAGAAGGAAGGAAGTGTCCCTGAGAGTAGCAATCTACATTCCAAAGGGATAGTGTCAGAGCAGTAGAGAAGGGATGACCAGTGTCTTGACCCTCTAGCCCTCTGACTCCACTGTCTTTGAGACAAGAGACAGCGCAAAGTCCTTAACTTCCAACAAGAAGAACACTGCCTTGGCATTCAACTTGTGCCTCAGGAATATTCTGCAGTTGTGTGTGTGAAGGGAGTGGTGCCATGCAGGACATTCCATCTCTTTCCTGCTAAGAGTTCATGACAAAGCCCCTCATGACAAAGCCAAGAAAATGGCAAAGGAATAAAAATCATTTGTCTTTTTCCTCCAACAAAATCTTGCTTCCTCTAGCTAGGAAGAACCGGTTTGGGAAGATGGATAGTCCCTCCCTTTGTTATCCTGCCTGACCCTGCTTGTAGCCAAGAGAAGGCTGTAACTCAGATGTGACGATTCTTTCCCCCGGGGACCTTGGGAGAACACTTGTGACCGAATCTCATTTCTTAGAATTTACCAGCTATCCAAATTCACTGTGTACATGGCCATGTTAAGTCTATGGAGACAGCATTCTCAATTGTTTGGGCCCATTTCTGAATAAATGTTTGCATTTGTTATGAGTCATGTATGTGCCCACATGTGTATCTGTCACAAAAACCACAGCAATATATTTACATATATACATGGATACGCACACACTTGCACACACATGTATCCATTCTGGATTATGGTCCAGGTTTTTGTAACTCAAAAGCTTGCAAATTCATTACACTACTACTACTACTAATCACTGGAGAGGATCTGTGCTGAGGCTGAATAGAGACAATTGCTCTCCACACTGTTAAATATAAGACAGTTAGCTCTTCAAAAGATGCTTCTTTTCCTAGCTAGCCGAAGTTTAAGTATTACATCTTTATCACAAATCAACTCCTTCACTCAGTAGTGGTAGCCACAAACCTGGAAGCAAAATAGGAAAGGTATCTTTGAAGAGGGACACCACCATCACAGGGGACCAGAGGCACTGTTGCAGATTTTTACTTCAAAAATACTCTTGTTCTCTGGGACTCACACATCAATGATTTAGCTCCAATTATCTGAACATTTTATATAACCATCCCTCCTCAAGCTTTATGGACAGACAAGGATGTCTTGTTCTAAGTTGCAATCCACATAAGAAAAACTCATGTCTGACCTCAGCACTCAGAATCTATGCAACAAATGGACGGTCTACCAGTGTCCCTTTTAAAAGGTTTTTCACGGTTTTCAGATAGTGACTCATGATTTTGAATACATGCCAATAACACACACACACACCTTAAAATGCAGATCCTTTCAATACATTCAGGACTTTGAGAGATGTGCAGAACTTCAGAGATTCAGTCACACAACAGCATTAATTATCAGGATTCTCTTTGCTCTTTCTGTGAGTCAATCAACAAAAGTGTCCCTGAGCCAAACTGAATGAGGTTGTTTAAAAATAGCAGAGATGCATTAGACTCTGTTACACTGGTCTCAGTGGATAGCTTTGGTTTTGGGCTGTCTGATCAGATCTCCTACGGTTTCCTTCCTTGTTCGTATTTCTAATTCATTAATATAGCAGCTAGCAAACTATCTGTAAGAAAATGTTGTGACCTGATGGAGGTGTGCGGCCCCCACAACATTTTCAAAATGAAACATTTCTGCTCACTTTTTGTGATTGTTATTCTTTTACAGTATGGTGGAAGATTTTCATCTTGTGAAGTTTTATTTTCTTCCCACAGACATTATCTCTTAATTAAAAGAAAAGATAAATAGACAGATCCAAGCAGGTGCTGTGCCTGATATGAAACACAGCTATGTTGTTTTTTTAAGTCAAGTCAGACAGACAACAGCTGAGCTTGTTTGCTAGCCAATTTCTGTAGCAAGCTATCATCAGCAGTAGGTAAGGAGGTGCCCCCCCGACATTATTGGAGTATTGTTTTTAAAGAGTCTTACATGCACAATTCCCGCTAGTAGCACTTCACAGCAAAAAACAGACGGCATCATCTCTCTCCTCCCCCTCTCTGAGCCCTGGGTGAGAAGGGATTTTACATTTCATACAACATTTACTACACACAGCCACAGCTTTTCCATGGGGGCCTCTAGTCCCACTCGGCAGCAGTAACACACCAAGGCACAGGCTGCAGGGCTGTGAATTCTGCTCAGCTGTAGATCCCAAGGGTGGGATGTTTCTTACCATTTTTATTACTTCAAATGGTTCAAAAAGTAAGCTATTTAGTGTAATAAAGAATAGATGCTGAGACCCACAGCAGATACTGCAATACTTCTGACAGATCCAATAGGGCAACTGAATTAGGTGACGTCAATGCACTTGAAGGAGACACTGCAGCTGAACCTGTTTAAGTGTCCACGTGGTGGCAAACCTTTGTTGCTGTATAATGTGTAAAATGACCCCCTAAGGTTATATTCAATACACATACAAGGTGAGTTTACAATGCCATTATATTATATATTGCACATTATATTCTGCAAAAGTTCAAACAGTTGCCAAAAAGTAAAACATTTAACCACCATTAGACAGTTACAGTTCTTTCAAATATTACAGAAAGACAAATCCAGATTTTCCACTGAGTGTACACTCATCAGGAACAACACCTCCCAGATGAGTATATCTGTTCTTTATACATCTTTGTCAACAGTCACACTTAAACATTTTAATTATGTACTTAAAACATTGTAGGTTTCAATCTAAAATAAGTCAAGTGTGAAGTGATTCGTGGAATGACCCTAACAGTTTGACACCTCTGCATAATTCATGGTTTTTGAAATCCAGAAGAGTTTAACAACTTTACTGCCTATAAATATATTTTAAATGTTCTGCAGAAATGTCCTTTTACAACATGATTAGAAATGAAGTTATCATATTTGAAAAAGTGAACATCATATATAATTTTCACATTGTGTATTGCACAGCTATGGAGCAACTGGCATCTCTGCATGCACGAAGAACTCCTATATAAAGAACAGGCTCAAGAAGCAAGGGTGGAGAAGGTAGAGCTTCAGATGTAACCAACAGAGAATCAAGCATCTCCTGCAATAACTGCAAAGAGGCAGAGTAAGTAACCCCCTTTTCCTACTTGAACTCTCTGACCTGCACCTCTTGAGAGAGTTCACAAGCCCCCTTGCCCTCCTTAAAGATACTATTCAGCTTCACTCTCGGACAGAGTCAGTGCAAATTAGGCCTTTGAGCAAACGGAGCCTGGAGATTCCTGCATATGCATCTTAAGATGACTGAACTTAAAAAACACATTACACTTTACTTAAAAAACACATTACATGTACAAATTTTTAATCACGTCTACAATTCTGCTGCACAGCTAAATTGTGTTTGCTAATTATGTGTCTATTTATTTATCAAATTTGTACACTGCCCCAAACTTTCATCTCTGGGTAGTTAACAATAGTACAAAACAAATACAGAAACTTAAAACAATTTAACAATTTAAAGATCAACCACAGATTAAAACCTAAAAATTTAAAAAGCCATAAAAGCTTGGGTGAAGAGGTGGATTTTCAAATGCTTGTTAAAAATTGCTTAAGGTAAATGTGGTGCACTTACCTGTGCATTGTTGAAAAGAATGCTGCATTCCTTCATAGGTAGATCAGTACTGGAAAGAGCCTGCATAAAAGCGAGAGAGAGAACAAGCATATTTCAATAAAATAGGGACAGCATCAAGAGAGATGTGAGAGAGGATTTTAGATCCAAGTCTGAAATACTGTAGCCATTTTCCAGAGGGCCCACAGGTCAGTGATTAAGCATTGAACGCACAAGGACCCAGATTAATTTCCTAGCCTCTCCAGTTATAAGCATCTCAGCTAGGATTGGAAAGGGCTTCTCTTTACATGAGACCCTGTTGAGCCATTACCAGTTTGAGTAAACAGCACTGGTCTAGACCAGTGGTCTCACTCGGTATGAAGGCTGCTTCATATATTCAGATTTTTTGAGTCTTGTTAAACCTAATGCAACTTTGATGGGCTAGACCGCTGTCCCAAATAGCTGGCCAATCAGCAAATTTCTCACAAACTTAGGCCAATGGATGAGGGAGATTTGAGACCCCTGGTACAATGCAAAAAATGGGAAAGGCTGGGAAAAGTTCCCATAACTGTCTGAGATCTCTTTGGTTATTCTGCATAAGCCCTCATTCCAGTCCATGTTACTGTCAACATTCCTATGGAGCTTCCCTGAACAAATGTCCTTCTATACTTGCTACACAATGATATGCTTAAGAATCATGATTCTTACATACTTTCCAATACTTGTCCTTTGAGTTAGATTAGGAACTTTGCTCAACTCGTCATCTTTATAGGGCTATGAATTATCTTGGAATCCATCGGCATTTCTGCAGAAATCTCCCTCCAAAGCTGAAGCATGTGTGTGGATTATTCTCAAGGAATTGATTTCATATGAACACATACAGCTACCTTATACAAAGTCAAACCATTGGTCAGTCAATCCTCGTTCCTGGTTGACATAGACTCCCCAAGGTCCTGAGATCCTTTTAACTGGAGATACCAATGATTAAACTTCAGATATTCTGCATGCAAAACACATGTTCTGCCCCTGAGCTAAGGCATCTGTAAGTGAAATATAAGAAAGGCTCTCTAAGGTATTTCAGGAACATAAAATATGGTAATAGTACAACAGATACAGACATTCTAAACAAGGCTGTTGCTTCACCTTTCACTGCATGAATAAATATTTGCTACCCCAATGTTAAACACCAGGTTTTTACACAGTGCATAGTATATGGGAGCATAATGGTGTAGCTATGCCTTTATTAGAAAAGTAGTAATATCACCAACTAGGTGAATAAGAATTTGTACTGTGGGATGCATGAAGTAGCTATTAACCTCTGTTTGTATATTATATGCACCTTAGCTTTAGTCTTTGACTGCTACCAGGCAGTGGCACAAATCTTGAAGTTCTGAGCATTATAATGGAAATATCAAATGTATGTATTACATAATTATCCCATTCTTCCTTCAAGAAGTGCAAGATGGGATTCTCCCACTTTACCTTCATCTTGTGAGATACATCGGGTTGTGAGGGTGTGACTAGTCCAAAGTCACCCTGTAGCAATCGACCCCTCCCTTACCATAAAGAGTGAACCAGAAGGGAACCCTGTCCTGTCTGTCAGGCAGTGGCCTCTAGGGATCAGCCACTCAGCACACAGTGACCGGGACTTAGACAGCCTGGCGGCAGGAAGTGAAGGGGTTCTTTGTTCTCTCTTAGTTGGAGCCAGGCAGGGGAAGCAACAGGTTGGCTGGCCAAGCCATGGCAGTAACCAGGAACTCTTCAGGGGCCTGAAGTCTCTACCATGAGTTCAGGGAAGAAGCCAGGGCTTGGCTTCAGAGAAGGGGTTAGCCAGGGAACCGTGTGTTAGGTAGCTGGGATCAGATTTATTTATTTTAGTGCTTTGCAGATCCTTACAACTGGTCTATTGAATTTTATCTGTAATGTAAGAATGTTGTATCTGTGCCCTTTTATCCATCCAGGGCACTGCAAAAATCTCTGTAACCTTTAAAGGTGCTTTTAAAGATTCCTGGAAACTGGGGGTGCTTTTTGAATTATCTTTGCAACGGGGTAACCAAGGTTTTAAAGTGTACCACTCCAACTATCAAGCGGCGTGCTCTTTTTGGAAGTAATTTTGTAAAGTACTGAGTGTTTGCTGTTACCAGTAATGGAAGCTGCTAGAGCCTCAGACTGGAGCAGTCTGTAGTCTTCTTTAAAAATAAAATAAAATAAAGTTTTCTCTGTTCTTTGTAATTTTAACTGCTTCTAAGTGGATTTTTGACTCAGAAAAAAGGGGTTTTACTCTGGTGCAAATATCCCTCAAGGTTAATTGTTCAGCAAACTACCAAGTTTTTCTCCTCATGCATAGGCTACATGTGGGAGGTTTTGTATTTTCTCCATTTGGTAAAAGAAAGAGTATTCCTGGAATTTTACCCACACCAGGAAGGGATTAAACTCTGGGGTTTTTTTGTTTGTTTTTTAAAGTGGGTGTGGTGGCAGTGATTACCAGGGGGACAACCTTTGTTGGACAAACATGGGGGGAATGAAGCAGCATTTTTCTTTCCTCATGTGGGCTTGCTTTGAGACAAAGGCTGGGCTTAAATCCGCCATTCACCAGCCACTATTCACTACATATCCAGAGAGTTTCACAGGTGATAAGGAGTTTAAACCAAAGTTTTAATCCAACGTTCTATCCCACACACCATGTTGGTCCTATTCTTGCAGATACATCTTTCTATGCATGGAAGAGCTACACAACGAGACCCCAATAATGTATGGAAATTGTTAGCAGTGAACTAATGTCCTGTCTTTCCTTTAAATTAACAGACCAAAGTTAACAGCAGCTGAAAGCCAACCAAAACAATACTTGCTGTAGGTGATACCACCTGCTTCCTTTGTTCTTACCAAAATAATCTACCAGTTAGTACGACACAGAGGGAAGTGGGAAACTGGCTGATTAATCAGAGTTGCAAAAGTGAGAAAAGTAACATGGGCTTAATAATGGCAGCCGGTTGCTAAATAAATAATAAATTATGTCCACTACATAATGCCACCTGGACCAAACTACTCAGTTATATCACTCTTCTTTATTTCTGCAGTATTATGAAGCTAACAGTGTGGGGAGAATATTTATTTTTCATTTTGCTATACACATAATGGAAATTGTGTATTAATTAATAACGCATTTTAGTAATGTTGATCTGATTATACGTACATAAAATGATTAGAATAAATGGGGACAGATTTATCATGAGATTGGAGTACCAGATACTCCAGCTATAACAGCTAAGATGATAAAGATTCTGGATCAGTGATGCATGTGTGTACATAGGGGAGACCTTGAGAATGGTGGAGTGTTGCATATAGGAGGCCAGACTTCATAGTGCATCTGGGCCATGACCCAGTCAGGCTGGGACCCCAAAAAAGAAAGAGGAAATGACCCCTACAACTTCTACCTATGATCCAGCAGTGATCACAATCCTGAGAAACAGCCGGAGCTGGCCTTGCAGGAGAAGTCTGAGACATCATGGGATCTAAAGCCCTCCTGCCTGAACCCTAGGCCCCACTTCAGGCTCTCCTCAATCGCCTTTGGGATCACAAGATCTACAGTGCCCAGCTGGCTGCCCAAGCCCTCCCTTCCAGGAGGCTTACTTGTGGGAGTGGGTACAGCTGGGCCAGAGCCACCATTGAGCGAATGGGTTCAAAGACCCCAGGCCGCCAATGTAAAGGGCCACCAGAGCCCCCATTGTGCATGATGTCGCATGCAAACGTGGCATGGCCCAACTGCCATAAGGCCTGCCCCAGTCCTCCCCAGCTTATTTCCAGGAAGAGTTTGCTGTCTGACAGTGTTCATTTCCCTTCCTCTTCCTCCAGCAAGGGAGAGGAAGGGAAATAAACACTGACAGGCAGTAAGCGCTGCCTGGAAATATGATGGGGAGAACTCTGTTGGGCTCTCTGGAGCCCAAGAACACCCCGTCGTCATGAACACCCCGATGTCACATGCATGTGAGCATTCCCGGGCTCCAGAGAACCCTGAGTGAGATCTCCCCCTCTCATTTCCAGGCAGCGTTTGCTGCCTGACTGTGTTTATTTCTCTTCCTCTCTATCTCTGGAGGGAAAGGAAGGGAAATCAACATTTCAGGCAGCAAACACTGCCTGGAAATGAGAGGAGGAAGAGCTCACTTGGGGCTCTCCAGAGCCTGGGAACGCCCATGTGTGCATGACATCACACCCATGGGGTGTCACTGGAGGGACGGTGGGGTGGGACACAGGCCACTATTTAGCTGGCTACAGGCCTCATGAAGGCCAAGCTAACTCCAGGAATGGGAGGAGTTTCCTGGTCCTATATACAAGCCTTTCAGGTGAAGCTAAATCTTTGATAGTAGAACAGTTCAATCTGAGAAGCTTCTGGGAGAGCTTGGTTCTGAGTCTGTCTTTCATTCCTGACTGTAGCCTTACACTCTGATAATTGTGTTCACTGACTCACTCTGCTTTCCCTGCTCCTGCCCAATCTCAGCAATTGCCCTGGTCACCAACCCAGCACCTCCACCCTGAGCCTTGGGCAGCCATTCTTGTCCAGAACATGGGCACTGACAATCTATGAAGCTCTTCCCTGGCCATATCCAAGGTGTGAATCCCAAGCATGCCCATGACTCTGGGGTGTCCTGGACTGGAACAAAGTAGATAGGCTTTCTCTCACTATACATTCTTTCTCTCATTATCACCTATGGAGGTCCTTCTTTGATTACTCAATCCTACTGACGTCTCTGAACTGATCTTGTAGCCATCCTCTTTACCTTTACACCTCAATCAGTGTATCCCTCCTTAAGATCTTGCCATTTCACAATAGTAGTGAGAGATGGCATCCACTTGCCTAACAATCATAATTGATGAACTTCTACAACCTTAAACATCGTGATCTATCTGTAAAGTTCTTACTTTACAGGAACAATGCAGTTCCCAGTCCCATGGCTGTTTCCCACACTGCTCCAAAACTGAGTTCTTCCTGTATTACTACAGCAATGTGGGAAGCAACCATGGGATAGTGAAAACCATGTTACTCCCATAGCTAAGAAATGACCCTCAGAAAGCCTATAACCAGTTTTGGTTGTATCAAATTCAGTAAGAGGAGGTTGGGTGCTGTTGTGCAACAGGTCAAGGCCAGGGTCTTCACATCCTAACCTCCAAGCTGTCTAAAGCCTCAAGAAAAAAAGTTATGCCTAACAATACTTAAAAGATCATTCTTCACATAAAGTTGTAAAAGAGATGCAATGAAATATATAGCAAAAAACCCCAGAAATAAACAATGAAACATTCCAGTATAGACAGAAGTGATACAAAGATTAAACACAAGCTAGTCTCACCACACTCAAAACTATGAAGAATATCCAGTATGAAACACAAGCCAAGTATCTTCACAACATTTTCAGCATCTCTAATTATACATTACATGGCAGTAAGTGCCACTGAATGTTAGTGGAAGATCCAGAGATATAGGTGTGCATGAAATAGTGGATGGGGATGTTGAAATTGTCTCCTAACCCAACTCCACTTAATCAGGTCGGGCCCTTTAGCATTATATCTCCAAACAGTATGCCATAAATATCAGTCCTCTTAGTATGCACACAGACAGCCTGGCAAAACATTAAATTGACCCAGTTGATTAGTTTTTGTAAGTTACAATGCATATTTATCTGTAAATGCAACCTTCTGAAAGATCAATATGATTATTGAGTTCATTTTTCAATAAAGTTTGAGATGTTTTCAATTAATAACTTGAAACATAAGCTATAAAAACTACTCATCCAGCACTCTCTTCTAATGCATGCATGTACACACAGCACAGTAAAGAAACACAAACTGACCGGTTTACTTTGAAATCATTCCTAATCCCTGACAGTACAAGATGAAAATCCTGCATAGGGTTGAGAGCCCTTCCTATTATTATTATTATTATTATTATTATTATTATTATTATTATTATTATATATTTCCACATTGTTGGAAAGTGAAATTGCACTTTGGGGCACATTTTGCCACAAACACGGATATGCTTAAAAAACAAACAAACTAGAAATTTTTTTTCATTTTCATGCTAGTTCATATCCAAACATTACTGTGCACAGTTTCCCATTTTTGTAAAGGCACAGAGTTGTTTTTACTCAGATGTAAAATATGCATTGTTTTAAAAGGAAGAGAAAAAAGCGGCTTAATTGGGCATGGTTCCCCATTTAAAGCACTAACCGACTAGCTAGTGCTCATGTAGTTCCCCATTCAAAACCTTAACCAGCTTTCTAGTGTTCATTTTGTTTTCCATTGTTTGACTAAATAAAATATGCAGTGTACATGCTAACACAATTTCTGCAAAAGTGCTTAAATATCCACCCTTATTTATGCAGCAACCAGATTGAATTATTATTATTATTATTATTATTAATTTATTTATTTATTTATTTGATTTGTATACCTCCCTTCCAAAATGGCTCAGGGCGGTATGTATTTGGGTCCTCAGAATTTCCCCTCATCTTTTGTTCTTGCTCTGTAAGACATATCTGATGTTGCATACTAGGATTGTGCTAGTGCAAGGACATAGTGGAAGCAATTTTTCTGAAGGTCAGGTTTGGACAAGGATGCTGTGCAAAGAAAGAAACCTCTGTTCCAGACTAGTTCTTGTGCTAGTGAAAAGGGATGGCACACTGTGCAAAGCACTGCACAACATATTGGCATATTGGATGGCTGACATCCATGACATGCATAATACACTGCACAATAAATACTTTGTGCAACCTTTTGAATGTCCCAGGAAAGTTCATCTGTGAGCAGTTGCACAACACCACAGAGCTTCTGTAAGTGTCTTAAGTACATGCAACCTCTCTCGTTGTGCTTGCACAGCACTAGTCTGGATTGTCAGCATTGTTTTCATGCAGGGGCTATTCTGAGTCTTGGTTCTGAAGTTCTTGTCTTGCTATCACCCTGATTTCCCAAATCTAAAACATCCTTTAGGCAAAACTAAGAGGAAGATATATAAATCATGCTCAGATAAATGGCCTTTCATTAACAGCCACAGGCAAGTGGCATACCATGATATTCACTGCAGATATTTTGCATCCTATACAAGTATGCACCCCCAAAAAATAAAAAAATGGGGAAAGATCCATAATAGACCTACAAATACATGTGTGAATGTATATTTAGAGTTGCAGGCTTTAGTTGGGTTAATCAGAAGCTTAACCAGCTAAAACTTTAATCAATTTTATTTATTTATCATATTTTTATACCACCTGATATGTAAATCTCTAGGCAGTGTACAGATTTTAATATTAAAAATCACAGGTTAAAATCACATAAAACACAATAAAAACAATATAAAACAAATTATTAAAATTCTAAGTAAAAGCTTGCGAGAACAAGAGAGTCTTGAGGGTCTTCCTGAAAACAAACAGAGAAGGAGATCCTCTCATTTCAGCAGGGAGCATATTCCAAAGCTCCAGGGCAGCCACAGAAAAAGCCCGGCAGATATTTGAGGTCACTATTGTTGGCTTTTTAAAGTTTGTCATGGTTCTGGTGTGATGCTGTGGTACGGTATAAAAAAGGAAATGTTAAGTCTCCTTTCCTTACAGCAAGAAGGCTATTGTTATTAAAAAGTTACTTATGTTTAGTCCTTAGTAATATACACATAAGTTTAAATTTAATCAAGTAACTAAAGATTAAGCAGTTAGCAGGCAGATGATTAATCAAATTTAAAAAACCCAGTGCCTGACATTCCTAATGTGTATATATTACACTTGAGCTAATGCACACAAAAGTTTACTATATGTTTAATGCTCATCTAATTTGTATGGGCAACAATGAATTTTCATTTTGTTCTCATAACCATCTCTGGAGTCACATGAAATCTCAACAAAATTGTCAGTAAAATCATTGTCAGCCGGTCTCTATAGGCATCTATAGAAATTGCTTTCGTATCATAACTACAATCTCAGTAACATCATCTCAACAGGGTCTCCAAAGATTAAAGGAATCATGATCCCATTAAAAATAGTACCATAATGATCCTCTTTAGACATCCATTGTAACTGTCAAGAGATCAGTGGTTGCCAGTATCAATTTACCATGAGATTCTGAGAAGGACGTCCATCTTTTCTCCCTTGAATTCTGGAATTTGTTCATTATTAAGCAACATCATGAACAGTAACTACTGAGTCCCCCATGGTATCTTCAGCATATATATAATTTCCCCACTATATAATGATAGATAGATAGATATAAGCCACATTACCCCAGGTTGATAATTTCAAATGAAAAGCAAGCTAGAAGTGTTATATAGCTATATAAATAAATATTTCACCGACTTCACTGCTGGCTAAAGATGCAAGCAGATAACATCATTTGCCCAATAGACTAGAATGTATTCCAAGGAGCTGTTCTACTGTATCAAATTATTACAGTTAGAGAGACTAATACATTATTTACCTGAAAAATCTGAGTTCCTCTTTAGGAATCATGTGAGTCCATTCATACCATCCATAAAAAAGGGATTTTCACACATACTAATAAAAGCTGCTGACCTCACACAACTGGAGAAGGGAGGTTAGTAAGATTGTTTTCTTCACTAGTTCTATATAACAAATGGGACAAGTATTCATTAAGTAATAAAACCTTGTGAAAAGCAATTTAAATCTAATTTAGTTGGGGGGGTAGGTCTAAAGTAAAGTGTGCCGTCGAGTCGATTTCAACTGCTGGTGCCCACAGAGCCCTGTAGTTTTCTTTGGTAGAATACAGGAGGGGTTTGCTATTGCCTCCTCCCGTACAGTATGAGATGATGCTTTTCAGCATCTTCTTATATCGCTGCTGCCCGATATAGTACTAGCAGGGATTTGAACCAGCAACCTTCTGCTTGTTAGTCAAGCATTTCCCCGCTGCGCCACTTAAGATGGCATTTTTTAATAGGAAGAAGCAAACACTCAGAGACCAGGACATTTTTCTTTATGTCACTCCCATGCTTTAATGTAAATATATCTGGTTTTTATCAAATAATGTTATTTCTGATGGAACCTGCTGAACACAGAGGAAAATATGCAAATCTGATTTGAAATGTGGCATATGGGCATGGGCACGCATGGTCATACTGGAATCCAGACATGGAGCATGTGTGCTCCAGCCCAGAGTCCTTGAAGTCCATTGCTGGAGCTGGAGCTAGAAGTACAACTAGGGTTTCATTTAAGGACAGAAGTGTCTGTAAGAGTGATGGCTTAAGCCGAAAGTTTATCAAGCAGAAGGTTCAGCTCTGTTCCCCAGACAAAGCCAAGTCAGATCCAAATATTTATTCCAGGCCTGACCAATCCAGCGATAATACCTGCCAACTGCAAGAGGCAATGCTTCACCACAGTGAGGTGCTTCACACGAGCATTGTGAAGCGCCGAAAAGAGGTCAGTGGGGAGAGCAGTTTTCTCGGCCCTCCCCACAGACGATCTCCTACCCTTCCCCAAATGAGCGATGGCTCCCCTGCGCGTCGCCCGCAGCTCACCTGGCAGCTCTGGGGGTTGGGTGCAGGGAAGTGCTGCTGTGCAGCGCCCCGCCCTCCCCCCCCCCCCGGAGCCCTAACAATGCACTGTGCACCATGCATTACTGGGAACCCCCCTCCTCCCTGAGTGTGCTTCCCACGGCTGCAAAACAGCTGCAGCACACATACAGTCAAATAAGGGGAAGGGAGCACTCTCTCCCTTAACCTCGTTTAAGTGGGCGGCTACATAGGCAGGTTAGTGCTGCCTTGTAGCCACGGGCTCGGGTGCTAGCCCAGTGGTTCACATGCACAGCAGAAACCGGGCCGGGCTCCCTTAACCCGGTTTCCGCTGCGCATGTGAATAGCTCCTCCTTGTTACCAAGATTACAAGTGTTGTGATTTTGGTTAATCCATTCCTTGATCCAGGCCAGCTTCTGAATGGAGCTTTAGTTACATATTCCAGTCCTGGAGTAAAGCCGGGGCTAAACAAACAGCCAGCAGCAAGACCGAGCATGGAAAAGCAGTCTGCGCTTGCCTCTCTGTATGTAATATCTATTTCATTAAACTATTTATATTCCTGATTCCACTCCACTGCCTTGTCCTTGCATACCATAACACTTTCCCTTGGATTCTACAATGAGTACAAACAGTCCCAGGTCACTCACTAGGCTAAACCCCAGCCTCAGGAATGGTATAAAATATAGAGCCTAATCTTCTGCCCATTACTGGTCGACAAAGCAGTACCTTCTTGCCTTCAGCACATCAGCCTCAAACTCAAGCAAACTGACCCACCTGGCTGAGAACACACCCTCTAAGTCTCAATTCAGCTATAGCCATTTGCACCCTGGAGATTTCCTAGCAAATGCTGAACAACAGATGTGTACAGAGGGTGCTTTAAATATAATAAGTGCATCCTGCTTCATGGCAGGGCCTTGATATAGACAGTCTGCTGTTTCACTCAAGTCTGCTATTTCATGATATTACTTTACTCACAGCAAGTGTTCAAATTGCTGTTTTGTTTTTCCTGTACTTTAATGGTCTGAAATAGGCTTTTACAAGCAGAAACACCCAAAGCAAACTCGTTAATAAAAGTATTTTTTCTTGAACAACATTAAAAAGAAAACCAGAAGATGAGAAAACAATTTTTCAGTAAGACATTCCCATACAATTTAAATTAATGTGCAATTTTTATTTCACACACACATACACACACACCTCACTACCTTTCTAACAACACTGGCTGACAGAGCAGAAATCTGAGGTGTGCAGCGTTTTCCCAATCACCAGAGCATATACACAGGCAGCGGGATTTTCACTGCTTTCTCCTGCCTCTGTAAGTGTACCTTGCCTTCCAAAAATATGTTGCTGAGGGTCATACAGCCTTCAAGGACATGTTTTTTTAAGGCATGGCACACTGATGGGGGCAGGAGGAAGCAGCAAAAATCCCTCCCACTCTGTGCATGCTCTGCTGATGGGTAAACTCTGGCTGAGTTAAAAACTGACTCTATGTGCAGAGATGCACTCTAAAATCACTCTGATTTTATCTTATATGCACTTGGGCTCTTCATAGAATGGTGATATACTCACCGCTATCCATTCAATTTCATGGCCCTGATCTGTTATTTACAAAAGTGTGTGCATGCGCACATGTGTGTATGTATATCAACTCGCCCGTCTAGGATACATTACTCACCTAATGAAAGAGATTCTGACTACAACACCTTTATCACAAAACACTTGGTAGTTCTCCTAGAACACTCTAAAGGACTAACAAGTACAACAGCTAACATAGCTACCCATATTTGTCTATTTTAGACAAATTAAAACAACTAACTGAAAGAAATAGAACACATACGTTTAAACTTGTTGCACCTCTGTTTGATTCTCCAAACTCCTCCAGTGCTTTAGTACTAAAAGACATTTGAGCACTATTCTGGCATGTGTTTTCATGGATTCCTAGGAACTCGTTTGTGCTACAAAGTCCTGTGGTTGTGCATATATTTGTAGATGAGTGGGTATATAGATTTAGCTATAAATCAGATTATTTACAGATTACATAAACCTTTGTCCATTCTAGGATAAATCTGCATCTTCTTCAGCTTTACTTGAAGAGTGACTAAACTTAGACTCTTGCCAGCAGGAGTTTTGCTTAGTTAAGGATTTGGGGGATCTCAGTATTTGTTTGAAGGAGATAGAAGCTGAAGGCTTTCACCCCTCATGTTCTTCAAATTTTGAAGAAAGAGAAATTTAACCCTTAGCAAATGTATGACTATATCATCATGCTCCTGCCAATTTTGCATCATCAAATCTCTGCCAGGCACATTTGTTTCCATAGAAATGAGGGCCCAATGAAATATTCATTGTGTATGCTAGCTTCTAAGGGGGAGCAACACATGCACACCTATATGGATAAGCCACTTCTCCACACCACCAGCTCCAGTCCTGTAAGCTGTGAGGACTGCCCCTGCACAGCTTCATGTAACTATCAAGACTGACCTGAACTCCGAGCCCAAGGAGAACTTCTCAGAGGAGAAAAGGCCAAGACAAGCACTATAGAATC
This sequence comes from Hemicordylus capensis, assembly GCF_027244095.1. NCBI lineage: Eukaryota > Metazoa > Chordata > Lepidosauria > Squamata > Cordylidae > Hemicordylus > Hemicordylus capensis. The sequence continues at coordinate 113,640,240 of NC_069661.1, read as the reverse complement.
AGCAGACCCTGAGCAGCTAGAGCGTGCCTGCCCTCCTGGCACCCCTTCATAGGAGCTCTGGGGACCTGGTGCCCCTCAGCAAGGCTCCTACCTGTCCTCAGAACCCCCTTCATTACCCTCAGGACTCCAGTTCAGAAGCAAAGCATGCCAGATTCAAATCCAATAGCAGCGGCAAAGTACTCACCTGGCTGCTTGGGACCCCCTCCCAATGGGCCTACTTGGTACAAGAGGAAGAACTGCACCTGCTTTATTTTAATTTTAATTAATTTATTAAATTTGTACCCCACCCAAACTTACGACTCTGGGCGAACAAACGTACGTCTCCCAGCATGATCTCTGCTTTGGCTCATGGCCAGCCAGTGTTCAGAAAGGGACAGGGCTCCTGCTCCTACATAACCTCTCCACTGGAAGCCAACCTTTCTCTGAGCTCTTGCCTCCAGCTGCTTTCTTGCTGCCCCTGCATACAGGCAGGAACGGTGATGCCATTGGCCTCTGCAGCAACATGGAAGTAAATGAGTAAGCAGTAAATTTGCCAAATTTGCAGATGACACTAAACTATTTAGGGTAGTGAAATCCTATTTAGGATAGTGACAGATCGTGAGAAGCTCCATGACGATCTCTCCAAACTGCGGGAGTGGGCAACAAGATGGCAAATGTAGTTCATTGTTAACAAGTACAAAGTGATGCATATTGAGGCAACCCCCCCCAACTTCACATATACGCTGATGGGGTATGAGTGGTCAGTGACTGACCAGGAGAGAGATCTGGGGGTGTTGGTAGACGGTTCATTGTGTCGACTCTGCACGGCAGCTGTGGGGAAAGGCAAATTCCATGCTAGGGATCATTAGGAAGAGGATTGAAAATAAGAATGCTAGTAGTATAATGCCCATAATTAATCTATGGAATTCTCTGCCACAGGTTGTAGTGATGGCTCCCAGATTGGAAGAATTTAAAGGGGGCTTCAACAAATTCATGGAGGACAGGTCTATCAATGGCTACTAGTCTGGTGGCTACTGGCCACCTCCAGCCTCAGAGGCAGGATGCCTCTAAATGCCAATTTCAGGGCAGAAACATCAGCAGAGAGGGCATGCCTTCATGCCTTGTCTGTGGGCTTGCCAGAGGCATCTGGTGGGCCATTGTGGGAAACAGGATGCTGGACTAGATAGGCCTTTCACCTTACTCAACAAGGCTGTTCTTATTAGATACTGCCACTTCAACGCCTCTGCATGAGCCAGGAAGAAGAGGCGAAGCATGACAGCTATCCCTGGAGATAACTACAGCGAGCCTAACTTTGGCAAACTCACAGCAGCCCCTCTGCTCAAACCAGGTGAGGCCCAGCTAGAGCAGAAGGGGTAGAGGTGCAGCTTTGGGCACCAAAGATGCACATGAGAACATCCCCTCCAACTTCAGCCCCCAAACCACTGCAGGAGTTTGTTTTAGGCCCAAGAGGTGAACATGACACACCACAGTCCCCTGAGCTCAAGCTTCCATAGCGTCCCAAAGTCCCCTTTCCAAACCATAAAGGAGACTTGTGCTAGCCTTGAAGTGGGCAGTAAGCAGCCTCCAAATACTGCCTAATCTTGTGCCTTCTTCAGCCCAACTCCAGTCCAGAGAACTGAGGCCTCATGACAACTGCATGCATGAACAGCCTCCATCCCAGTGATATGATTGTGGTAGTGAGAGACAATGAGGTCATTCACACAATCAAAAACTGTGTTCGAACTGGGCTTGGAAGCAGTGTGTGTTCCTAATTTTCAGTTGTGTGGAAGCAAGGTAGGAGAAGAAGTGATTGTGTGGAAGCAAAATAGGAAGAATAGCTATCCAGGTTTTCTTGCTTCCACAAAATCAGTTCTACCAACAACTGAAAACTGGGAGCACACACAACTCCCAAATCCAGGTTGACACAGTTTTTGATTGTGTGAATGACCTCATGGTATTTTACTAAAATGAATAAACAACCCAAGCCCCACTTTTCCTACATAACTTGGGAGGTTTCCATCAGCTGGGTTATGCTGCTGTTGCTGCGTGCTCTCTGCTTGTTTTTCCAATTTTTCCAGTGCCCACACATGCATACCTACTTTTCTAATAGGAGGAATTATGTGATCAACCACAAGCTACTGTACATGTAACAATTAGGACTTGGCTCCTCTTTCTGACTACTTAAAAAAAGGCCTTGAACTATTCACCGAATGCCCTATTCTTCATGTCCTCTTTAAAACATTTTGTAAGGAAATGTGGCTGACAAAACTTCAAACAAGTAACCAATGTAAGACAACTGATCTAGCCTGATATCTTATCTTCCCAACAGTAGCCAGTACAGGATGCTTCAGATGAAGCTATGCACAATTAAGCAAAATAGCAACTGAAGTTGTCTCTCAGAAAGCACTTTCACACTGAGGTTTAAATCACCTTCTCTCTACATTTATTAGATTAACCTGCTTGTTGTTCATGTGGAGGAGAAAGTGTAGAAAAGGCTTTGTATTGTGGATGGTCATTCTGGCCAGTGCAGGCGGAGTCGCAGTTAGCCATGGACCATGGGGATTTGGTCCATGGCCTCCTCTTTTCTGGGGGGCCTCCAAATGATCGGAGCAGGATGCTCCTGAGAATAACTGCTGAGGCCTGCCCTGTTTTACAGTTAACTTTATATTTTGATTATGACTGAATGACCTGCTCAAAACAAATTTCAAAACTACAAAGAGATGTTTGGTACTGCATGGTAAGGATCTTCTACTAGTGTTAACACAGAACACTATGAGGTTGTGCACACAACTTTGCCAGGAAGGGCAGGTGGGCTGCAGGGAAGGCAAAAACTTGCCTGCCTTCCCCAGCAGATGAGCAGCCAGACAGCGAAGGCTTCCTCCCTCCCTCATCCCAGGGTGCCCCAGGGCATGAGTGCAGTAGCTGCTGTCACTGGCTGGGAGGAAGCCGTTTAACCCAGTGGCAATCACCCAGACAACTGCCAGCAGAGGTTAACCACACGTTCGCTTAACCTCAGCTAAATGCTGGGTTTGAAAGCGGGGCTTGGTACAGGTGCAGCGCCGGGTGCAACCTCGCTCCCGGAGCTTCACACGTGCCGCCTAACCCAGGCTGGCCTGCCTAGTTATGTGTTCTGCCCAGTTTATGTGTTCTGCATGTTACATTTTTATGTGATGTAAAATGTTTTGAGTCTTATTTTCTTGGCTGTTCCTCCTCTTCCAGTCAACATTTCTTTCAGATCAAGTCGGTATGAACGGATTCAGAAAAATGATCTTTTTCTACATATGATCAAACTTCAAAATACAGTATTGTGTTTATGATGCTTCCCACCAAGATATTCCAAATCTTTCTGCATCAGGATTTAAAGTTAACCCCTAACACATGAATACTCACTCCCTTGAGGTGTCTACTGGCACAGCTGCAGGGTGTGAGATAATTGGTATAGTCTTTTACTCCTTTGCTGCTATACACATGCAACACACACGCAGAGAGAGAGAGAGAGAGAGAGAGAGAGAGAGAGAGAGAGAGAGAGAGAGAGAGATTCTTTAAGCAACTAGGGAAATTCCCAGACTAAGGAAATTAGGTGAACGCCATAACCAGTCCAGAGGAACACAGGAAAGTTAAGATTCTACATAATGGATATCTGGTAACAGATAAATGGATCTGGGAAAGCTATGAAAAGTTAGGTAAGAAGTTGAATCGTTGTAATAAAAAAAACCCCACTCACATGAGTGATGTTAAAACTGACCTCGTTAGGCATTTTTTATTGATTTTGTTTTGGTTTTTTAAAGACTAAACAGACTTTAAAATGCTTAGAAACATTTCCCGTTCAATTAGAGGTACTGTAGCAGTTCTGGTGATGGACAGAAAAGGGAGTTTCTAAAAAAAACACCCCACATCCTAAACTTCTGCTTTCAACCTAGCTATCTTCACTGAAAAATAGGTCCACTTGAGCATCTAAAAGAGCTAGAAAAAAATTCTGCACACAAGTTCCTCAAAGGAGAGATTATTTATTTTCAACCTTTAGAAATGACCTTTCTGCTGGTTCAACCAAGGCAATATACTATAAAAGCAACAAGAACAAAATCATTCAACAATAATTTAAACATGCACAGCAAAAAAAAATTATATATATATTAAAAGCATTTGAAAATCAAAGACAAATTTCATGTGATGCTGAAACAGTACAAAATGGGCACCCACTATTTCACAGCTGAATAAACTCTACTCCTGGATGCTCAACCATAAAGGGGGAAAAACACCTGGAGCAAGGCCTCATCAGCAAATCTTAAAACAGTAATATTCATACTGAAGGCACTCCCACAAGTTCAGCGGATGTTCTGTACATCCTACGGAACATGTAGGACTTAATAAGTAATAACCAACACTTTGAACTGCACTTGGAAGCTATCTGGAAACCAACACAGATTATTAATCCAGACACAGGATTAATATGGTCCCAATCTTTACAACTACTGCTGTGTTATACAACCAAAGCAATTCTTATTTAAAATATTTCCAGCCTGTCTTTCAGCTGTGGTGGATTGCAAGAATGACTGAACAGCAATATCATCATAATAAAACGATCACTATTGAAACCCTGCAGAACACAGCAATATAAAAAGTGGCTATATCTGTTTTATTAAAATAAAAGCATGCACATGTTTTCAGTATTTTTGCTGTCCTAAAAGGAACAGCTCCTTCTTGTTTACAAAAAGCACTGCAGAAACTTACAAAAGAACAAACTATTAACTGCAGCAATATAGGCATTGCTGATCTGTAGCTCAGCAACAGCTGATGTACTCATCTATGAAATTATAGCATTCTGTACATATACCATCAATATGTAACTGCAGCTTTTTCTCAAGGGCAGGAATAACTGGCAGTCGTATGTCTCATCACATCACATCGGTCTATGACTAAGTTAACAACCAGGAACTTTTATTTAAATGTTATGTTTTATACTTATGATTCATAGTATGCTTACTGCAGAATAGAAGCATTTTCTAGATGAAATATTCCTTTGCAACTTCATTTTAAAATACTTGCCCCATGAAACTTAAAACCAAGTAAGTACAGAACAAGTCAACCCTCTAATGATTATATTAACACTTATTTATTGCAAAGAGGAAGTACATTAAAAACACCAAAGCAGCAGTTTCTAAGAATGAATTTCTCTGATCCATATCGGAGGGGCCATAATGAGAATCGTAATAGTGCCTTCAAACTACATTTACAAAGAATTGCAACATACAAAAATGACCATGACGAACAGATTCAATATTCTCATGAAGCATCATTTTTAGATGTTGCTTGTGTTCCGCTTATCTACTTCAAACCCTAACCTATCATTCAACCAGTGGAACTCTTTTTAAATCTTAATCTTCCAAATGAAGAAATGTGGGCAACCATTTTATCTCTCATTGATCAAGCAAAGGTTTGTACCACAATGGCTAAAGCTGCACCTATCTTGGGTAAACAGGGCATTCTCTCTGCCTTATTTGCATCTCTCTGCCTTATTTAGCCACCTAATGGCACAGCAGGGAAATGACTTGACTAGCAAGCCAGAGGTTGCTAGTTCAAATCCCCGCTGAAACACTTATATCAGGCAGCAGCGATATGGGAAGATGCTGAAAGGCATCATCTCATACTGCGCAGAAGATGGCAATGGTAAACCCCTCCTGTATTCTACCAAAGACAACCACAGGGCTCTCTGGGCGCCAGGAGTTGACACCGACTTGACAGCACACTTTTACCTGCCTTATTTGCTTTTTTTAAAAAGCCCCTTGTAGTGCTTGCCAGTGTATATTACACTGATGTTTGGAGAATAAGGTTGCTCAAGTGATCCCAGTGTTAGCTCCAGTACCAGAGTAAGGGGATGAAGTATATCCTTTGCTGGGGCTGCAAACCTACCACACACACACCAGTGTTTTCAAGTGACGCACCTACCAAACCAGGAGTCTGTTGGCAGTGATCAGTAATGGATGGCTATGCATCATCTCCAGGAGGCTTGGAATATAGCATTGCGCAAGCTCCAATTCTGTCTTCTTTCACCCAGGGCTTTTTCTTTAGCTATATATAATATGCACACCTTTATTTGTCCCAGACTGACTCGGCACATGAGATCTACACCCTGGTGACCACAAAACTTGATTTCAGCCATTTTTGCAGGCTTTCAAGCAGTGCTTTCCCACCACTTAACGGCTGCTTACTGTTTCATGCAACCTGCCTGTATTAAGTACACCTCAAAGTCTTTACAATCCTTTCGTTGCGCTCTTTACACAGGCGGCAGTTAGAGTTGTGGACAAATTTTGAGACAAATTTCTCGATTTTTAAGACCCTGAATATTATATGCCTCAACTGTAAAGATCTCCTACTGAAGGTTCAGCCTGGGGACAGTTTAAGAACTCACCACCAAGCCTTAAGCTTATCATATCTTTAGTGTAGCAAACTACAGAGTGAGGAACTAGACTTTATAGATGGTAATCTCTATTCCTTCATTCTCACCTTGAAAAATTGCCTTTTCATGGCCAGGTGCTATTGACCATCTTTTAGTGTATTTTTGCTTCCCCTTTCCTTTAAAATATTATTTTTGTAATGATACATTTATTGTATATAAGCTTGGGAAATGAAATCTCTTATAGTGCACTTTGTACAATGTTTCTAGTGCCAATCGGAAGAAGGGATGTTATTTAAATTGCTGCTGCTGTTGTTGTGAATAAATAATATTTATTTGTTAACTGACACATAACACATTTGTTGTAATTGTAGTTTTCTACAAGATTTTCTATCTCGAGCTTATATACAATAAATAAATATATCATTTCTGAAATAATATTTTAAAGGAAAAGGAAAGCAAAAATACACTAAAGGATGGCCAACAGCATTTCTCTTTTCTCAAACATCCCCATTGTGTCCATGATCAGTCTCCCAGATCCATACAGTATCATTGATTTGGCATTTCTGGTGCCTTAGATATAACAAAAGGATTGGAATGGTTCAGAAAGGACCACACCAGCATAGCAGCAACCAGAAGGTATGGACAGCTGTATAACAAGGCTGAAAAGCTGATACAGATTGATAAATATATTAATTATGACCCCACTTCCTGACTTGAAGAATTTTCTGGGACTGGCACAGTAAGAATTGTTGGGGAAAGGTTCAAGGTCAGACACTTGCTTTCTACATGAGTCAAAAACACGACCCTTTCAAGAAATGTGTGAGAATCACTGAAGCTCTTCTCATGATTAGTGAGAAGAGCTTCTGGCGGGTCTGCAGGGAGAGCAGGCTTAGCCCACTCTCCCCGCAGACGAGTGGCCTCCAAGCAGCCGCCCACATGACTGCTGGCTCTGTCATGGAGTTGATGGAGGCTGCGGGGATCAGGGGCCACCTAGCCCCCGGAAGTTCTAGGATGCCTCACGCAAGCGCAGGGGGCATTCTGAAGAGACCACCGACGCCAGGAGGCTGGCTGCAATGTGTGTCGCCATGTGCCATGGTGGCACACTAGCAAAAAAATGAGGTTAACGAAGCGCTCGCTTCATTAACCTCATTTAAGGGGAGGGGAAATTAGGCGGGCTAACCGCCTTGGAACCACCTGGCTCACCCGCAAGCCCGTTGGTTCCAATGATCAGTAGCAAGTTGGCTAGGTTCCCTTAGCCCGCTTTCTACTGATCGCGGGAATAGCTTCACTGTCTGTTAGCAAGAAAAGAACCCACAGAATAGAGCTATATGCCTGCCCTTTTCCTTTGGAATACCTGAATAGAGCCAAGAAGCCTTGGCAGTCTCAGTTCAATCAAGCCTTTGTCTTTGAGCCATTAAGGATTGTTTCCAGCACAGATACCGGTATGTACCTAACCCTTCCCTAAGGGCAGGATGCCTCTATAAGAAGGGTCCCCTTTTTACCCCAATGTATGTGTGATTTCTGTGTGTTTGCTAGCCTGCACAATGTGCATTTTTCTGGATCCCCTTGGACATCTCAAGTCTGGTTCACTGTTAGGGACAGGTAGCCTTTAGCTCAATCTGTATTCCTACAGCACCAGAAGGCTCATTGACTTGGCCCATTCCCTACATCTTCCATTGTTGAGGCTCTCTGAAGTAGGTCAGTGTGAGTTTTACACTCACGTTCCTGAACTTGTCCAATCCACCAGTCATCTCCATAACCCAAAGGAACAGTTTAGCCACCTCCTTCCATCCAGAGAAAGAAGATAACCACCTTACAATCCACACTCTCCAGCTGCAAAGAAATTTAGGACAAGTATACTGATTGTGATTCTATTTTCTTAACTTTGTTTATCACACCCATCTCTTTTACCTGTCCCTTTATGCTAGGATCCTCTCTGGCTTGCATTAGTTAGATACTAGATGCTGTGCTTAAAGTCCAGCATTTTGTAGTTAGCCACTTCTGCCCAGCTCACCAAAAGGTCACCAACTACCGCTTTAATCTTGTGTGCTTCTGTTCTTTAATAAACTTAACTCTTTTTTTTTTCAAATAAACTTCTCTTGACTCCATTACTTCCCCTTTGAGTACTTTAATTCTGACCCTACCTTTACCCACTACCAGCTTTCCATAGACCTTAAAAAACAACATTGTTTGCACTCAGTTTGAGCTAATTCTCCCACATAAGCCAGAAGCATAGTCACAGAGCATGATAACAGCCATGTATCTGAACAAATGTGATAACAGTAGTATTACCAATGGACATACAAAAACACACATAAGCTACTAGCTTAAGCTACAGGTGGACCTCATTATCCACAGAGTTCTGTTCCCACTGATTTCTGCGGGTAACTAAACTGCAGATAACGTGACATTAAGTCTATGGTGATTGGGGGGTTAGGTTCCTGCAGAGGCAAAAATGAGCAAAAAAGAATGGAAGTGGCTAAAACAATTGCAATAAAGTGCAGAACCATGCTCCTCAGGTCTTCTGCTGTCCAGAAATGTCCCCAGAATCCACAATTCCTCCATTTTTCTGTGAAAAATCATGGTAACACCCCCCCCCACACACACACACACAAAAGAACCACAAAATGGCTCCATTTGACAAAATTGTAGCCAGAAATGGCCTTCGAAGACATTTCTGGCCACCCCCAAACAGCAGATATGTGGAAATTAACCCTCCCCCCACCCCAGTGTATGTCAATTGTGTGTCAATTGCTCAACTGCAGATACACAGAACTGCAGATGTCGGGTTGCATGTGGCGAGGTTTGCCTGCATGGAGCTGACCCTAAGAAGTCAGTGCTCCCAGTCTGGGTGTTATGAATGCTAGCTACCTCCAGATGAGCTTACTCTGCTAGCTCAGTTATGGACTGATCTGGCACCTCTCGATATTTACTCCAGGTTCCAAAATAAAATAGGGTGTAGACTTTCTTGTGCTTAATCTTGGTGTGTGTGCTGTCCTTGTAACAATTTATAGCCTAGGCATACAATGCATCAGGCACCAGGATTTTCCTCTCTAAAATTTGGAAGATACATGGTACAAAACATTTTGATTACTAGAAAATTCTGAAAGGGAGACATCTGTCTCTCCCGAGAGATGCGGCAAGAAGTGCACTCCAAAACAATTAACCTGCTCCCAACTAGGAAGCTGAAATGTGCTGTGCACACAATCCAAGACATGCCAGTTACAATGAAAGTAGATGTTTTTGTTTATCTAATAATCAAAATGTAAAAGTGTTAAGTTTACTTTGTAACCAAGACTACTGTCCCTGCCCAGAGAATGTCAAATGCATGTGGGATGGAACCCTAGGAGTTCTGTTCTCATGCTACATGCTTCTTCCAGGGGAAGTGAAGACTTCCAGTACCAGCCACAAGTGTGCATTTACAGTTACAGAACACAAGCTTTGTTTACTAATGCTTATATATGTAGATAAGCAATTGTGTCTCCCCCCCCTCCTCATTTTACTGAACTCTCCTGCCAAACATAATAACCCATATCTTAAATACCCAAGATATCTTATTCTCTCCCTACAAAAGTGTCTTTCCTCTCCCCCAAAAAATTTAAGTGAGGAGTTGGTCCTCAAACTTCCTCTCTGTCTGCACCCCTACAATGACTCACCCCCTGACACAAAGTACTTACAGAACAGAACAAGTTGAAATTTAGTGCTCATATAGTTCAAGGCATCCTCAGTTCTAGAAAAGTCTGATCAACTCTACAAAATTAAAGATATGAAGTTTGCCTCATGACAGCAGCCAGCACAGAGCAAGCCAAGATATAGATGGGTTGCAACATTAGGCTATACAAATTGCTACCTCATCAAAACTGTGTTTCATTCTAGGAAGATAGAACATGAATTTGAAAATCAAAGATTTTTTTTGCAAAAAATATATGATAGCCTTATCGAATTTGCCTCTCCTACTGAAAATGCATAAATATATTAAGTACTGTATAAGTAATGATATATCAATTAACTGTGTCACAAGGTCTAAAAATATGCAAATTGCTATACTTCAATTAGAAAAACCTGCATCCTTGGAGAATAGTGTAAATCAGGAAATTTGGGAGGCATTAAGAGTAATCAGTGAAGGAAAGCATGCGCTCTTCCCCGCATCCTATTTTTATACATACATAATGAAATAATTATAGCTACCCTTTTTATGCTTCTGCAAAAATATTAGAATCTTAAGATCTTTACAATGATAAATTTAATCCACAGTACATTTGCAGACTGCATTAATTATATGAAAAAGAAATCTATTATCCTTCAATATAAGTAAGTTGAAACTAATTTGGACATGTAAATTAGAAATATGACTTTCAGTAGTACCAATGTGTAGGAGAGATTGTTTAGATTAATTGCAGCAATTGTTAATTTGAAAATGCAATAGGTGCTTCCTGCAGAGATAGAAATTCAAGCATGATTGGTTCATTTCTATCATGCAAAATATGTTTCTACACATTAAGAGGAGGAGTGTATTTATTTCTCAATAGAAATCACTAAAAGGTCTTGCTTTTTTATCCAAGGAATTTCTCGTACTCCAAAACCATAACTAAAAAGCAGATTCAAACTTCAGCTAGGCATATGGGTCCTGCCTCAGTTATGCATGTGGGAGACAGCTTGTATGAAAGCAATCCTTGTTGAAACTTCCCTGTACATGTAAAGATGGCTTGCCAAGGAGACTAGGCTAAAAGTTGTCTTGCATCCATGCTATTTTCACACATTTTTTAAACTTGACAACAAGGCATTGTACCACATAGCTTGCTTAATGTTTGAGTCAGCCTCAGTATTCATGCCTGCACATTTGCTTACTAATGTTAAGTTTCAATCTACGCCATCAACCACTGTAGCATTGTCCGTAGTATCTTTTGTTTAAAATTCATCATGCCTCTCTGTTCCAGTTGATGCTAGAAGAATGCATTAAAGCAGCAGCAATATTTTTTCAATACCATTAATATGGCCGTGTGGTCGTATTCTTGTGCATTATCCTATGGCCAGGGAGATTAGTCACAGGACATTAATCCCTGTTGTAGCTCATACCCACAAGAAAGGAATGGTGTAATGCTGGGTTGGGTGTTCATTGAAAGTTTAGAAAATCTACTGCCATCTTGCAGTGTGTGTTTCAGTTCTGTGTTGCATACATTCTAATAAGAATCCCTTAATGTTAGTGAAGCAAAGTACTAGTATTGCAGCGCAGGAGCTCCACAATGCCCATAAACTACAGTCTGATTTGGACAACTGTCACACCATAGTTGGGCTGTCAAGTTTGAGCCTTGCACATCCTCGCTCCATCCTCTCTTCTCCCTATCTTCATACAGTGCAGTTCTCTCCTTCACTTCCTGCTATGTGACACTGTTTACCATTAGATCGGAAGCAGGCAAACTTTTGCCTGCAAGCTAGAACTGAAAACCACAGGCCTCAAGCTTGGACCTGACAGCAAAAACATGGTTTGGTAATAACATCTGAGCAAAGTCAGGGAACCTGATAATAAACTCAGGTTTTTCTACCAAATGTACATTTAATAGGCTGGTCTCAGACTGTAATAAATTCAATCTGAAGAGAACAGGTAGAACCCTGTCTCTTGTAAGTGTTAAGGGATAAATGTTTTTGAATGTTTATATTCCTACTTTTATTAGATGGGTGCTTTTAACAAAAACTTAGGTATACTCCTAACTGTATAAAAAGAGACATCTTATACACAGCCCATTACTAAATACTGTTCTAAACAGAATACATTGTATTGCATGTTTGAGCGACTATAACTATGTAGTATTTTGAATCAGTACAACTTTAACTGTACACCTATGTTAAATAAGTGGTGAACACAGATTAAAATGTGTGCATATATAGGCCAGATTTATTTAAGCAAATGAGATTTCTGATAAACATGCAAATAGGAATTTTAACAGCAATTTATAAACCACAAATCCAGTTCTCATTATTTATGCAAACCATCATAGTCTTGTCATGCTTTACTTCATTGCCTTATCACTTTATCTATGGTATTTCCCCTCTGTTGCCTTCTATTTCTCTTCCCTGTCATCTACATTTTCTGGGCACCTTTTTAATATTCTCCTCTGTGTTATTTTACCCTTTAAGGTAATACAGGATTCAGCAAGAACATCCTGATCCCTGTGTCCCCCAAAAGCATACATATGTAACTATTGTAACTAGAACAGCTTAAATTCCCAATACATAATTACTGGAAAGTTTAAAGATATTATCAAACTTCAGCGTCACCCCCCTTAGGGCATTCTATACCTTCAAAACAGCACTTACTAAAAATGCATAGATTTTTAAAAAATATCTGAACAGTGGGTAAAATTCAGGCAAACGATGTGTGCACAGAAGAATATGCAAAATGGAGGAGGGACCATTTTTGCCCATTTCCTTTTCGCTTTGCAGCCTCTTCCCTCAGCAGCCTTCCACCCACAGCCCTAAGGATATATTTTCAGGAGGCACAAAGGCCTGCTGAAGGAAGGGAGAGATTGGCAAAAATAACTCTTCCCCAATTGTGTTTACAGAACCTTCTTCTGTGCATGTCAAACTAGATGTTGGCCAGTCTTAGCTTAGGTAACTCTGATCACATTAAAGGTTGCTTAAATATTTATACTTTTCTTATCACAAGGTACAAATATGATTTCTTCACACCTATCTCTGATTACCATGAAATATTTCTGAAGAATGCCATCTTTATCATGCCACTTGATCAGAACAGAATGCAGAACTGCATCAGGAACAAGTCAGAAAGCAATGTTAGATATTACCAGAGGTTCAGTGCAGACATTGAGGCCAGATTCGAGCATAATGGGGAATCGGAGGCAGAGCAGCCACAGGTCCACAAACCTCAACGTCCGAATGTGGGAATCCACAGTTCAAAACCTAACTCAAAATGATGGTTCACTCACCAAACTCCAATTTGAACCCTCGGTTTGATGTGAGGTTTGCTGCTCCAGCCTCTGGTTTATGGCTGCCTCCATTATTAGTTTATTTATTTATTAGAAACATTTAATATACCGCCCACTCCGAAGACTCTGGGCAGTGTACAAAAACATGCAAAGCAAGATAGCATTAAAATTACATTCTAAATTAAAAACTAAAGATAACTAACAAAAAAAAAAACAAAAAAAAACAAATAGGTAAACTACAGGGCAAAAGCCTGGCGAAAAAGAAAAGTCTTCAATAGAGATTTAAAAATCAATAAAGAAGGAGCTAAATGAATCTGAAGGGGAAGGGAGTTCCAGAGAAGTGGGGCAGCAACCGAAAATGCCCTTTCACGGGTCCTAGCACCCTGAACCTCTTGGAAATCAGGGACCGACAGAAGGGCCATCTGAGAAGATCTGACCGGACGGGATGTAACTGGATGGGAGAGGCGAGTCTGTAGGTAGACAGGCGCCAAACTCCGCAAGGCTTTGAAGGTCAAAACCAGGACCTTAAATTATGTCAAAATTCAGTAATGGAGGCAGCCTTCCCTGGTACCAAAGTTGAAGCTCCTTCCTGATGGCTGTCCATCAATCATAGGAGGAAGCCAGACAGCCACTTCCCCACTCCTCGCAGACTGCGGAGAGGAGGCAAGCGCTTACATCCGAATTTGGATAGGTAAGTGTGACAGGGGGAGTGGAATGGAGGGTCCATTGGGCCCTTGGTTCTGTATTATTTCCAAATGGGCTCTGGCAGTCCACAAACTATGGTATATAGTTTAAGTTTTCATCTTAACCAGAGTCTGGAATCTGATGCAGCTTTGCAAGCCATGAGGTGGGAACCTTGAGTGGGGTTTGCCATTAGCAGCATTGGTGCACTTGCAACATCAAAACTATGGTTTGCAAAGCATGGTTTACAAAGTGCCAGTGCTATGTTTGCATCAGATCTATCTGCACAAGGAGACTAGAAGAGAAGGGGGAAAGGTAAATTTAATCCTCCTCTAATATTTATAGGGAGAATTAAAGACAATAAATATAGGCTACAATTATAGTTCATATTTTTCAGCCTATGTTTTGCCTTATGCTACAACTTTGTAATTTAGTTGTTTAGTGTCTTTAAACATTAGTTGAAGAGAGATGTTCTTTTTGAGAAATAATTATACTGTAACACAGATGGCAGTAATAACAATTATACAAGATAAGGTCTCTCAGTGATCATCACAAAGCAAACCAAAAGTATCACTGACTCATAAAAGACCAAACAAGAAGAAGGCTGCAATGCAGCAGATATCACAGTGTGCTACTACATCCATGGCAAAAAGTGACGGAGTTAAATTGCCAACACTGAAGGGAGCAGACACGGTGAAGGTTATGCACTTCATGTCATGTTTAAAGGCTGCTTAATCCTAGGCTAATCCTTTTTTGTCTCTATTTGATCTCACATTTCATAATACTGAGAATGCTAGAGAAACATTTGTTTAAAGATTTGAATCCCATCTCCTGCATGCTCCAAGTTTTATACCAGCATATCTGGATTGCTTGCTTTTAGTGAAAGGGTTTTATTGTACTCCAATATGTTACTGAAAGATGAGAATTGCTTAAGAATCATTAATCCTCATGAACAGATTACTTTTAAGAGTCAATGAACTGAAATCAGAAGAAAGAACATGTCAAGATGTCATGTTTGCAGATGGAATTCCTGTTTTCAAAAAAAACATGTAGCTAGTGATAAATTAGAAACCTCACATGTTTCTAGGTGACTCTCAGCAGATCATGCTGGTTTGAGGATGCCCAAATTCATCTTGTTTTAAAACAGGAGCCTAACAAAAAAACAAACAGCCAGAGCAGAACTAGTCAGAGTTATGGTCAGAGCCATAAAAACAAAATAAAAAGAAGACACACTGAAGATATCGCCTGATTATTTTTTTTATTTTCCAATGCACAAAAATAACAACCTGTCAACTACCTCTTGCAGGTCATTTTTAAGTTGCAGGCCAAAATGAAGTTTGACCTCCATTTTCCAGCTGCTCTGATGATGATAAATTAAATGCAGATGGTCTGAATGAATGGGAAGCTCCTTGCAAAATATCTGATCTGTGTAGGGTTACTGCTGGTATAGATCTCTTCTCCACATTTTTCATTGTATTGAATTTGTCATTCTTTTCCTGTATTCTGAGAACCAACTTTTCTATTTAGCATAAGTAATTCTTTATACATATCCTTTCAACCCCCAGCTCATTTCCTCATATGATTGATGAAATCAGCACATACATTAGCAATCTGTCATCTACCTTTGCTAGGTCACTTCTTATCAAGGACTCTTACACTGCTGATTAGAAATGATCATATAAACATGTAACTAATCATGTAAGCAGGAGTGGCGCTCTTATCTCTGGTATTCACAATTTCATAAAGCAACATGGAAACTGTCAGGATTGAAATTGCCCTCAGACCGGACTTTTCTGGCCCTGTGTGTTTTACTATCTGAGTCCCACTGGCAGCTGGGTACAAACTGTAAGGTGATTGATTGTTGAAACCAGTAAGCAAGTATCCTGGGAAATCCAGGCAGACTTTGCATCAAACATCCCAGTTTCTCAAGTGTTGGTATGCTGCTTAGGCCTCTGAACTGTTTTTGTTTGTCAAGGATCTGTAGATTCCCTTGTTTCTTGTCCAGTCATCTGCTTCCCTGTCTGCCCGCTGGTCTGACTGGCAGGGAACAAGCTAGGGCCCTCCTGATTCTCCTGAACTGAAAACAGTTGCTGTGCACCCTCTGGCAATTTGCAAGGTGGCACTGCAGAACACCAGACATCAGGCCAACAACTCCTGCTACCTTCAAGCTTGCTAACTGGCTCAGGAAGTAAGATGCTTGGGCCCCACTGCCAGAGACCCCAGTCTGAAACTGCTAATGCTTTACACTGCTGATCTGACCTGTTGAATTGTTCGTCTCTGGAGTCTTTGGCTTGGCTTGGCTTGGCTTGGCATGGCATGGCATGGCATGGCACAGCTGCCTGGAGTTCCTAGGGTTTCATTGTACAAAGAAGTTTGGAATTATCTTGGGCATGATTAATGGGATTAGTTCTAGCCCATGGCTTTGGAGTCAAGTCCTACCAGCATGCCTCTGACAGGAATGACCCAAGATAATCAGTAAAGGAGAAACACCTAAACCACTTCATATGGTGTGTTTCTATCGGAACCTATCCAACCATGAGAAAAGCCTCTTAAAGGAGGAGGAAGACACACAGCTGAGCCCCTGGCCTGGCCCCAATGAAAGCCCTCTGGCCTCCCTTCCAGGGCTTGCTCAAGAGGAGGGGGAAGCCAGCTTCAGCTCCAGGAAGTGAAGGGGCTTCTTGCTCTCCTATATAATACCACAATGCAAAACTTGATTTTGCTGGTTCAACAGCTCCCTCACTGAACTCTGGGTTCTGGGCACCGGGGCAGTCCTTAGGGCAAGGCGACTGGATCAATTGCCCCGAGCCCTGCGTGGGCACAGGCCCCGCTCTTGGCACATGACAGTGCAGCCTGCCCTCCTCTCTCCCCCAGTCCCAGCCACTTATCTTTCCCCACAGCCGATCTTTTGTTTCTGTGTGCAGCTTGAAAGGCTCCCAGGCAAACTGCTAGAGTTCTATCTGCCCTGCCTCTCAGCTGTTTGGCGGATGGGCGGAGCTTCCAGAGAGGCCTCCCTGAAGCCTGAAGCTCAGGAAAGAAGCAGGCAGAGAGTTTCCAGCACCAGAGCTCTCTTCAGATCCTCTGCCCGGCCCAGCCATAGTAATGGAGGTATGATGTGATTTCCTTTGTGTGGTTATCATTGAATATTTAGTTGAATATTTGAATATTTAGTTGAATATTTAGTTCAACTAAATATAATGAAAAATGTGGAGAAGAGATCTATACCAGCAGTAACCCTACACAGATCAGATTGAATATTTAGTTGATTTTCAACCCATAAGGTCTGAGAACTGTGAAGCATGTGTTGTGCTTTTTATTTTTATTTCTTTAGAAATGCATTATATGTCCAAGCTGGTGGGACATGTCCAAAAACCTCACTCACACTATTTACACTGTATGTCATCAGTCAGTATGATTCAGTAATGATATGAAATGTTAAGGAGGCCCCACACATGCTGATTCGCCCCCAGCCCTGCAGCCCACTAGGTACGGCCCTGCTGGACACAGACAGTTGGAAACCTGTTCACTAAATTCGAACAGAATAGAAATTATTCTACTCATACTAGAGAAAAGCTGTTTCAGTATTGGCCTCTCCTTCTCTGCACATACCACAAAGAGGAGCCAACTCTGGCTTTGTTTTCCCACACTGTGGACTGTATGATTATCTATGCAAAAGTTTACCCCATAGAGAAACTGTAATGTATTGAATGCTCTCAAAAAACTTTGAAATTCCTTGAACCCTCTCTTTATAATTCCTTGAATTTCTTGCACTTGCCTTTTCTTTGGCACTAACTACTTACTGTCTGTTTCAGAGCTCACCATTCCAGCTATTCCTTTCCCCACTCCATGGCCCTGGTCCTATTTCTGACATAACAGTAGGGATGTGCAAACAGGTTCATTATTGAGCAGGTTTGACATCGAACCTGTTTGGTTTGATAGTCCAATATCAAATCAAACCTCCTGTGGTTTGGTTTGCTACTGGACTGACCCCCCTGGCCATTCAGGGGGTTTCATGCACGGGGGGGTTGTCTCCAGAGATCCCCCTTACCCCCACCGACCTCCATTATGGTAAAAATCACCTGGTCCAGGCAGTCTTCAGCATGTTCTGTACCTGCCCTGCATGACATTTTGGAGGCCGCCATGCATGCTCAATGGGCCTCTAGGTGCCTGGGTCATGACCTCCCCCATTCACGGCTTCAGAGAAGTCCCCGGAAGTGTGAGTAAAAGGGAAGATTATTTTAAAAAGAAAAAAGATAGCGAACCTCCCCAAATTGAACCGGGGGGTGGGTTGAGAGGGTGCAGGACCCAAACCGAACCAAGCCAGCCAGTTTTGTGCACACCCCTACATAACAGTGCCTGGGAAGCTAGCACCTTGGGATTTGCAGGGCAGCAACCACCTTTAACCCAGCAGCATTGGCGCCTCTATAGCCAGATGGCCAGATAGCCACTGTGAGATCTACAATTACAGCTTGATAATTCTTTTGTGTATAAGTGCCTCTGTAGCCAAATAGTCACGGTGAGTTCTAGAATTACAGCTTGGAAAAGGGTACCTTCACATGAGTGAGCCTGGGCCGTAAGCCCAGCAGTAGCTCTGCATGCTCCTGAGATGATCATCTACCGGCCACCTTAAAACAGTCCTTTTCAAGGGGAGAGTTACCTGGAATGTCAACAATCCAAGGAAGCAAAAAGTATTTTCAAGCAATGCTGATGGTCACTTGGTCCCCTATAGAGAATTGTGATTTCTTACTCCATCTGCTTCTTGCGGGATAGAAGATCTTCTGCAAGAAGGGACAGAGTCTGTAAGAACCATGATGTGCAATCAGTGATGGAATTGCCTCTCAGTTACTATTCTGACAATATATTGATTCATAGAACCATCACTGCTTCCAAGATCTGGCCTTTGAACATATATAACCTTTTGAAATATGACCTGTTGTAAGTATGCCATTTTGTTTCCATCCATCTTCAGGTGTGACTCTCAAGACTGCAAGAGTCTTTCAAAAATGATATGACAAACTTTCCCTCTCTTTCCTGTTTCTATAAACCTATAGTTTATTACAACAGTGCATCCAGAAGAGGCATGTGCTGAAATGTGATTTGGCTGTCCGAATTGCGGGCACCTCCCTTTATAATTGAGGGCTTACACAACTCCTTTGAAGCACAGGAGAGCAGGTCTGTACCTGCTCCTCCTTTGCTCGCCGCCATTCTGGCGCTCCCCCAGCTATGCTCACATGCCGGCTGGGCCTCTCCCAGTGGTTCCGGCACAAACACTGCCTCTGAGCATAGCCATATGCATGCTAGCCCCACGCAGGGGCAGCTGGGAAACGAATCACTATTCCACTGAGAAGCAGCATGTTTTGGTGGGATGAGGTGATCTGAAACTTCTATCTGTGGTATCTGACCTGTGACAGGTCAAATATGGTCTAAACCTGCAGCAGAATGAGGTTATAGTATCCTAAGATGGTGGAGTGGACAGCACTACTTCAGATTGCAGGAAGGGGGATGTCATTTCTGAATGCTCCCCCATGTAAGCTCCCTGCAAGAAGAAAGCTAACACATCTGGAGAAAAGGTTCTAATCGAGCTCCATCTCCTGTTATATTTATTAATTACAGGGAGGTGGTGGTTTTTTTATGTGGGAGAAATTTTCAAGAAAGTTGTATCCCACCTTCAGACTGAAGTGCTGCATTTAATTCTATCACCTCAGAGCCCTTATCACTTTGTTCTATTCCCAATCAGCTGCATGTGTAGATGGAATTCTAGCCTAATTCATGTATATAATAACATTTCATTTTTTAGTGATTGTGTAATGAACCTGTGTGTGTAGCTCAGTAAGTGAACCATAAGTGTTTACTGCTTCCAACTAGCAAGACAATATGAGTAAACACAGAAAACAGAGAACTCAATATAAAACATACTCTTAATTCATTTAAGGAAAAGAACAAAACAAATTCAGTAAAGTTTTGCTGCACAGTGATTATGTAGAACAAATCCTTACAATAAAAGAATGCATTGCCATTCATACAATTTTTTTTTCAAAAAAAGGAAAATGAAGATGAATGGCACAAAGGTTCGCCCGGCTACAGCTTATGTGCAGAGTCAGCCATCCTAGGGAGACTCCCAGTTATCTTTGACATTCCGCCTGATGGCATTTGGAAGCAGCAACTCACTGCCAATATAAATCTCAAGCTTTCTTGCTTAAGAAAATGTGTGTTTTATTATTAGAGCAAAATGCCCCACTAGAGGAAATTTAGCACCAGCAAGAACAATGGTGAATATATTTCTTTATTACTATTGTGTGTGGGGCATATGGGTTGTAAGAGGAACATCTGTCCTCCTAATCTATTTTATTTTCACTTTATTTACTACACCAGACAGAGACAGAGCCTATACCATATGCATATGCGTGTGTGCACGCACACATTTACAAGCATGCACTCATGAACTCTCACCAGTAGGGGAGATTAACCTATACATGGCAGGTGCGTAAAAGACAGATTATGGCTTTGTTCTCATTAAACCCTTAGGAGTAATCCCTTAACCCTTCTTTCATCTGAACCAGAGCCATATATATGCAAAGGCATTTGCTCACATTAGAATGCATGCTACTTTTGAGCAGGACCCAGTCACCTTTTGTGTTTCTTAGTCTGTCATATGTCACATACAATGATGGTGCTACCTAAATTCATAGAAACATATTTGTGTCACCAATTATATGTCTTGATTCTAGAAGTCAAGACCCCTACAGAAGACTTGAGAAAGTATATTGGGGGAAGTACACAGATCAGTGGAAATGGTTAGCCAGCTGCAAAGGAACTAGCAGAGATAAGGAACTATTGAACAGTGGATGTATAAGCACCCTTCTTATAGCTTTCTGTGCTTGGCCTGTCCCTCAGCTTCCTCTTGTGTGGCAGTAACAGGGTAACTCTACCTTTTCCCGGAAAAAGAGATAAGACAGGTGTAAAGTTTACTGAGGGCATAGAAACTTCCTTGAATCAGGCAGCCCTATAAAAGATGGAAGTCAAAGAGTTCCAAACTCAAATTGGTATGAAATACCAGTTTGAATTGGTATGAAAACCCAAGAAGTATGAATTGGTATGAAAACCAAAAAAGAAACAGAGAAAGTTGGTATGGTGCTACTGCTGCAGTGGCCAAGTTGTTCGCTTCTTTTGAAAAGAAAATCAAATGAAAATAGTTTGGAATGCAAGATCTGACAGCTTGCACTTTCACGATTCAAAAACCACTTATTTTACAGTTTGACAAACTAAGGTGTGTCACAACAGAGACACTAGTTTGAATGGGAAGCTGCAAATAATATTTCACATCATAAGGGTAACATGCCTGTAATTTAGGAGTGTGCATTCATTTTCAGAACGAATGGAAACGGAACCAAATGGGGACCACTCAATTCGGCTGCTATGCATTCTGACACAAATGTGATGTGCAGTGAATTGATACAAAGCAGGTTCATGTAACCCCATTTGTTATCTAGTCATAACAAAAAAAAATCCATTTTTTTTTTTGTTTTTCTTGCATTTAGCATATTGCCCGGGTACACAAAAAAATCCTGGAGCAGCATGCGTAAAATGGTAGGTACTTGTACCGGTATTAAAGATGACATTCTCCAGGAAATGTCTGTGCATCGCAGCTCCTGTGATCACCAACATAGGTGACAGGGAAAACCAATGTATTTAGATATGCATTTATAGTTCATTAACAAACAGAAATATAATGTGCAAGACATTTCAGCTACTGCTTTCTTCATTTGCTTTGATGTTATTAACAGCACCCTTCTGGAATTCAGAAAACACTCATATGGTGTTCTGTTGGCAGCTTTAAAAATTCTCTCACTCTCCCTGCCCTCTCTAGGGATGTGCATGAATTGGGATTTGTGCACAGATTCGAAGCACAGATTTGGCACCTTTAAAAGTGATAAGAGCAGGTCCTTACCTGCTCTTCTGCTGCTCCACACAGCTTCCTGCTGTGGTGGCACAGCCACCCCCCCAGCAGCCCATGCATGCCAACAACACTCCCCACAGCAGCCCTCATGTGGTGGCAGTGGTGCGGCAGCACACACATGGCCACCATGCATGCACTGAGGCCATCTGCATGCTGTGGCCGCACAGCTGTGCAAAGGCTGCTGGGGGGGGGGTGCTGCCGGCACATGCAGGCTGCTGGGGGACACACTACTGCAGCAGCAAGAAGCCGCATCGAGCGGTAGGGGAGCAGGTAAGGACTTGCTCTCCTCACTTTTAAAGGTGCTGAATCTATGCTTCGAATCTGTACACAAATCTCGATTTATGCACATCGCTAGAAAGGGAAAGAGAGAGAGAGGGAGGCTATTCCCACGATCGCCCAAAAGCGGGCTAAGGGAGCCCAGCCCACTTTGAGGCGATACGACAACACATGAGTAGACCCCTGACTGGGAGGCTACAAGCAGCCTCCTGAGCTCAGGGGTCTCTCCAGGATGCCCCGTGCACTCGCACGGGGCATCCGGAACTTGCGGTGGGCCCACAATCCCTGCTGGCTCCATGACGGAGCCGGCAGCCATGTGGGAGGCCGATCTGGCTGCCCAGAAAGGAGGCAATGATCATCTGCAGGGAGGTAAGTGCTTTCAGGCTTCCTCCCCGCAGAAGGTGGTAGCCTCATGCAGCGATTGTGAGGATTGCTTCATGGAGAATTACACACACACATATATTTGTGGGCTCCAAATGGTGTATGGTCCCACACCAAGCTTAAATTTATTTTACAGAAATAAACTGGGTTCTGAAATTATATGTGCACATGCATCTATAAAATGCAACATTTCCCCAGGTTTGGGTTGCGAATTAGTA
The DNA here is from genome assembly GCF_027244095.1 of Hemicordylus capensis. Classification (NCBI taxonomy): domain Eukaryota; kingdom Metazoa; phylum Chordata; class Lepidosauria; order Squamata; family Cordylidae; genus Hemicordylus; species Hemicordylus capensis. Next base: position 113,617,410 of record NC_069661.1, on the reverse strand, counting down.
AAAGGATTCCCAGCTAAATCCAATGGCTGCAGACCAATTTGGTGAAGAAATGGCAAGGGCAGGCAGAGAATGCAGGAATGTGAGACATGGAGAAGTGGGCAGGAGATGGGTGTGTGGATGGGGGGGAGATGAAATGGTACAGGGAGCTACTGGGTTGGGAAAGGGAGAACAACCTGGAGGGAATACCCAATCTTATGACAACAAACAACGAAACATTATTTTAAGTAGCTTCATTTTACAATAGAATAACCTTGCCTGCAGGCTCAGAACAAACACATACACAAGAAGGAGGAAACATACCAAGCACAACAATCCCAAAAAATTAGAGAAGGCACATTAAAATAAACATATCTTAAGTCATTTCTTTAAGAGGACAAAGGACTAGAAACCCTACACATTCCAAAAATGAGAGTGAGACAACAAAGGTAGTCTTTGATTTAATTGAGAACTTGTTATTAGGCTCATGCAGGGCGAAAGGAGTAGGAACAGAAATTAAAGAGGAAAGATTGGATGCAGAAAACAGAATACATACAACTATAAGGAGAAAGATTTTGTAAATGATTGTCCAAATAATCAGTTTTTCCATTTTAGTAAGGTTAGCAAGCGTCTAGCATCCATGTGGGCAAAAGCTTGTGAATGAGCTACATTGCCTACCAAAATGTTAAAATCTATTTTAAAAATTCTATGTGCCTCCCAATGACTATTAATCTGTACCTTTTTACAACTTCAAAGAAACTCCAAAATTTGATTGGACTACATTAAAAGGGATGGCATTCTCCGCAGTTCTATGGCAACAGTAAAAGCCCTGCAGTGTCACAAAGAGGCTGGAGCATTGCTGTGCTTGTTCCTCCTTCTGCAGTTCAGCAGCAACAGAGGGAAAGGGGGCATGATTTGTGCTGCTCTCTCTTAAAAGGAAGGGGCTTGCAGAAATATAGGCTATTCCCACAATCAATGGAAAGTGGGCTAAGGGAGCAAGCCTGGTGCTCCCAAGGCGGCTAGTCCACCTAAAACACCCTCCCCTCTGTGACAGAGCCAGCAATCCCCAGGTCTCTGGGCATGATCGTCTGTGGGGAGAGCGGGCCCCGCAGACCCCAAAGCAGCTCTTCTCACGGATCATGAGAAAAGCTTCATAATATGTCTCACAGTCCTCACACGTCCCTCAGGGTCATATTCCTGCAAGTGAATAGGAGGGAAGAGAGAGCAGTGAAAATCATGTTCCCTTAACTGCTGCTGCTACTAAGGTACAGAAGAAGGGAAAAGCATAGCTAGGATCCAGTCTTCTGTGAAGCCACAGGGCTTCTTTAGTTGCCATAGCACTGTGGAGAATGTCAGTTACGATATGTATCCGCCCGCCCCCCCCCGCAATTCCGTAACTTTTGTTCTGATTTCAGATGTTTGTTTTTTCATGGTGGCATCTAGAGGTTTAGGTTCAGAGACGGAGAAAAGATGATTCCCCTTTTATTGTCTACTCATTCCCTCACACCATTTAGTCTCAATTATGCAAAACACTGTGAAGAGCCCAGTGCTTTTGATATGAAGATTTCTAAGCTAAACATCCTTATAGAGAGCAAGATGTTCCCCTGCTGCACCTTCTATTCTCCGCAGGCCCATTTCAACCTAAATCCTTTGGAGACTGAACTAGTCTCCAGTAGAGGTACAATGAGATAAGTTTTTTGTAAAGTCCCTGGAGCAAAGATGGTGCTAAGGATCAGACGGTTTTGCAAGGCTTGCTGGATTTTCAGAGCATAAGGGAAAATAATCTTGTTAAACAGAAACTGTCTATGGAACATAGCACTGCAGAGTACTATGGGGGGAAGGCACACTAGTATACAGGATAAGGATAAGTGCAAAAAAAAAATCCACATATTTGAAAGCATTTTTATTAAATGCAACAGAGATACTAGTGAAAACAGGGTTTTGGAAATTGTGCCCTGGGGAATAATGAGGTAGCATCCCTAGGAAGCACTGTATAAATCACTCTCTTACACTGGCAGTTTGAATCAAATTGATCTGAGCTGTAGGCTTGGTCACACTATAGCTCAGATCAGTTTGATCCAAGGTAGCATGTCATTTCTGGGATTTATACGAAAAACAGGGAGTTAAAACAAACCTGAACCCAAAAGTCAACTCGGAGACGTTTTACCAATGAACCAAAACTGAACTGAAACCTAAAATCCTTTGGTTGCCTTGAACCTGAACTGAACTCCTAAACACAAAAAGTGATAAGTCATTCTATATCCTCATGTAAGCTTTCAGTTGCGTGATTTTCCTGTCTTTTAATCCCACTGTATGTATTTTGTTCATTAAAAAATCTTTTTAAGTTATAATAACCAGTTAAAGTATGTAGAGAGAGTTACATTGCAACCAAAGGAATTTGATATCATTCTGCATGAAATGCACTTAACAGCAGCTCAAAATTTCTGAACTGGTTACCGTATTTTACGGACTATAAGACGCTACAGACTATAAGACACACCTTAATTTTAATCCAGTTTTTCAGAGTTTTTGAACTTTCCTTCTCCTCTCGCCTCCATCTCCCCTCCAAGCCCTCCCACCGTGCACCGCTCTGTCCTTTCCCTCCTTCTGCCTGCAGCAGCAAGCCCGCGTTGGTGACCCGCCATGGCGGCTGCTGCTGCTGGTTGTTGCTCATTGCAGCTGCCAGCGGGGCCCGCCCGGGACCTCCTTCTCCACCTCCTCTTGTGCCTCCGGTGGCTCCTGCAGGCTGGCGCTCACCTGCGCGGGCTCGTCTCCGGGTCGGGCCCCGCATCCCCTCAGAGGGCGGCGGCGCAGCAGCCTCCCTCACTGCAGCAGCATCAGGGCGGCAACCGGAGGGAGCCCGGGGAGGGGGGCGGCAGGCGGGCTGACTATGTCGGTCCCGGCAGGCCCCAGCGAGAGAGGAAGGGAGGTGGTAAGCGAATCCTCCCTGCTTGCCCTTCCTCCTCCTCCCCCTCTCTTTCCCGACAAGCCCTATACTTCCAACTTCTCCCCGGCTCCGGCCGCACAATCCAACATAGCAGGGAGTGAGGAGCGGACGAGACCAAGCGGCGCGAGTGGAGAGGAGAGGACGGGGCTAGAGGCGAAGCAGCCAGTACAGGGAGCAGCAGCAGCAACAGCGTCAAGCAGAAGGGCCCATCCACGCCTTTGCTATCCCCTCCGCCCTCCCTCCTTTTCCAGAGTATAAGACACACCTGAATTTGGGCGGATATTTTTCGAGGAAAAAAGTGTGTCTTATACTCCGTAAAATACGGTACTAAACAATCGTTTATAGTTACTGTCTAAACCAGATCAGAAAGGAGAGTTAAAAAATACAGATTAATCTGAACCAGAACAAAATCTAAGTTTTTAATAGTTTAACCCTGGTGAAAAGTACTGGAAGATTTAAACCTGAAAATAAGTCTTAAGGTTTTACATATATCCCCCAGTCAAACACATGCACAAGCAACAGGGCTCCAGATATACATCTCCATTTCCATTCAAAGAGTTATGCAGAGAGTTCAATGGAGAGCCAGTGTAGTGAGTGTTGGACTAGGCCTGGAGGGACACAACCAATTCAATTATGAAATTCACTAGGTGGCAGAGGCGTAGCCTCTGATGTTGGGGGAGGTTTCCTCGCTGGTGTGAGAGGAAAGCCCATGTCCCCTCTCCTCATTCACTGCTCTGATCATGAATTCCCAGAGGCTCTTAGAGGGGCCAGTGAGGGGAACAGGAGGCAAAACACACCAGTGAGGAAAACGGGTCCCGGTGTGGCTGCTTTCTCCTCTTGCTGCTCCCATGGCCACATCTATCAGCTGTTGAGGGGGCAGGTGCAGGGGCGTAGCTATAATTGAGTGAAAGGGTTCAAAGAACATGGGCCCCCAGCTCCTGAGGTCCCTCTAGCTCTATCCCTCCCTATTTTCTTCATTATCTCTCTCACTCTGGGGGACTGCCAGAGAGAGGGATGAACACGGGCCCCGTCTCCCCTAGCTACGCCCCTGGGCAGGTGAGGTTTCATTGCTATGCAAGAGAGGAAGCCACAAGTCTTTCTCCCTCACTAGCCTCTCTAAGAGCCTGCCAGGGTTCCTGACAGGCTCCTTGAGCAGTGAGTGAGGAGAGGGGACACGGGGGTTCCTCTCAGGCCAGCAAGGGAACCTTGCATACCCCACAACAGTGGGAAGATTAATAGCTGGGTGAGAGGCGAGGAGGCAGCGGTGGCGGTAAGAGGAGTCAGCAAGGGTCTCCAAGGCAAGGCCTAGAGCGGCATGAGCCACTCCACATTAATAGCAGAGAAGGGCGGGCGGGGGCGCCATCGGGCTTGCTAGTCCCTGTTAGGTGACTCTGGACCAGTCACTTATCTCTCAGACTACTCTACCTCATAGGGTTGTTGTGAAGATAAATATAACCATGTGTATTACTCTGGGCTCCTTGGAAGAAGATGAGTGGGATGTAAATAAATAAACAGGGCTCAAGTTAACATTGCCATGTGGATGGCCATCCAGACGTACATTTCAAATGCCTGTGCCCATGGAAACCTGTCTCCTCATCCAGATCTCTGTTTTTGGATGATGGCAAGATAACAGGATATTTTCCTCTCTATGTCATGAAACAAGATAAAATATAGAGCAGAAATTTTTCAGAAGACTACAAAGTAACTGGTTGCCCCCAGTCAATTAATCATGTTGGCTACCCCCCACCCCCAAGTTTCCTATTTATCACTGGTCTGATATGCTTTTAACTGTGTGTTTTGTTTTTTAAACTTGCCAACTTGGCTTTTTGTTACCAATATAAACACAACAAGGATAAACAACAGGTGGAATTGCATTTGGTATAAGAGAAAACATATAAGCAGAACATTCAAGCTATCAACTGTTTTTTACAGCTGCCAACAGTCCGACTTCAACAAACCACATGAAGATAAAATTAGCAATGATCTACATACTTGTATGATGCATCAAAAGTCAGCTATCATCACAAAACAGCTGGAGCAATGTGTGGCTAAGAACTTCAGCAGATAACTACAGTCTTGCTTAGAGCAGGATTTTCCAAAAATACTAACTGAATCACAAGCTCATGGTCAGGATATTAAACGGAAAAGAAGTATGAAAATAAAAGATACAAATCTCAGCTTCTTGAAGTGATGATAACTATAATGGTTGCCTTCAATATTTTATGGTAAATCTCCTGGATAACTTTTTATATACAGAACAACATACAACAAAGGGAAAACATTAGATACCTTTGGTTTCTTCTTCCTCAGCAGAAAGAAAGCATAAGTATTCATAATTACAATTTGTGTGTGTGTGTGTGTGTGTGTGAATTCTTTCTTCCCCTTAATGGTCTCTCCCCATCTTACTATCATTTTCACCCCTGTAAAGCACCATGTACATGGATAGAGCTATATAAAAACAATCATTTTAATGAATATACTTATTTCAAAATGTTGATGAGCTGGGCCAGGCACAGAGCATCTGCACCTCTAGTTCTCTCTCATCCCCCCCCCCCCACAGCTTCCTCCGCTCCCCCCCCCCCATGCTCCTACTCCCAGCGCTGCTGCTGGGCCATCCTTCCTTTTGTCCGGCAGGTGAGCAGGAGAGGGAGTATGCTGGTTTCACCAGCAGCCCTCTCAGCCAGGCGCCACAGTAATTTTCTGGGCCCCTGTCCACCTGTCACCTTCTTTCTTCATCTTCTGCCGCTCCCCCACCCGTCCCTGCTTTTTTCTCTGCCTAGCAGCAGCCAGCCACTACTGTTCACTGCCAGTTTTTCCCACTGGCCAGCCAGCTGCCACAGCCATTTTCTTTCCCCTGCCCATACCTGTCACTATCTGGCAGCTGCTTACGAATTGTTGCGAGAGCTGCCGCACATGGGATTAGCCACGGGTACGCCTTAGAGAAATATATATGAAGAATTTTACAATCACCTTTTTAAAATCCACAAATATTTTATGTGCACAAATTCATGTGCAGAAAGCCACACAGCACACAACTGCCACTGAGTAAAAAGGACAGATCATTCATCTACCTTCCATGCACGCAACCTCCTGCAGAATCTGATTGTGCACAGGGGATCAACTCAGGTGGGGAGAATGCAGGCGCGGAGCCAGCCGAGTGGCGGCCTGGGTCCAGCCCCACTAGGCGGCCCCCTCCACATACTCCCTTGCACGTGACATCATGTGCATGGGGGCATGGCTCAGGCTCCATAGGAGCCCAGAGCGAACTCACCCCTCCCACACCCAGGCCGCTGAGAGCCCAGGCGAACTCTCTGGCAGTTATTTCAGGCAGTGTAGACTGCCCAATAGAACGTGACACGACACACAAAAGGGGCGTGGCCTGGGCTGCCGAGAGCCTGAGCAAGCTCTCCCCTCATCATTTCGGGCAGCATCAGCTGCCTGATAGGACGTTTTCCCCTTTCTCTCCAGAGAGGGAGAGAAAGAGGGAAACGTTCTATCACGCAGTCTGCACTGCCTGAAATAACTAGTGGACAGTTCACCCGGGCTCTCAGCAGCCTGGGCGTGGGAGGGGGGAGTTCGCTCTGGGCTCCTATGGAGCCTGAGCCACGGGGCTCTGCGGCCTTTTTCATTGGTGGCCCAGGTTCTTTGAACCTGTTTGCACAATGGTGGCTACGCCCCTGGGAGAATGGATTCAGTGCTCCCCATCCAGATCAGGGGCGTAACTATAAACAGGCAAGGGGAGACAGTCATCTCGGGGCCCACTGCCTTCAGCAGGGCCCCCAGAGGCATGTCACGTGATTACTCGGACTCCCCAGGCAGTGCCCAGTTCCTTCAGTAATAATCGGTCTTTAAATCTTTTCCGCTTCCGTGCAGTACTCTGTCTCTCCAGTGAGTCCCTCCCTCCTTTTCCCCAGCTCCACTCCACCATTGTGCCTCGGCTCCTCCTGTCCTGGCCCCATCTGGCTCTCATTGGCAGGTTGGCACCACGTCACGTGCCTGATCAGTTTGTTCAGCCAGAAAGTTCCCTTTGCTGGCTGAGCAAGAGGTTGTAGCAGCAGCTCTCGGCCCAGGCCCGGCAGGGTTTCGTAGACTCCTCTCTGGTTTCCTTCCTTGGGACTTGGGAGGGCTTCGTGGTTGTGCCCAGAAAGGGAAAGCAAAGGCAAGAGGCTCTCTCACTCACACACAAAGGCAGCAGCAGCAGAATGCACGGGGAGGGGGCAGGGTGGACGTCCTTTCCCTGCAGTCCCAGTCCACAGATCCTTTAGTCGCTTCCCACCTGGCCAGGATGAGACCCCTTGTCTCCCCTCATCCCAGGGGGATGCGCGGGATGGGAGGAAATGCAGGGGGTTGCTCTGTCTACACCAGCAGCCTTCTCTCACAGCCGCCTCCCTGCTGTTTCTGTTTCTGGTGGAAGCTGCCTGGAAGGTGGCGTGCGGGGTGTGTGTGTGTGATTTGGGGGCTGATTTGTGCGCACCCACCCCTTTGTGTAAATAGTGTAGAATTGGAAAGGAGCAAGTGGCGGTAGGAAGCTTTCTTGCTGTGTGCGTCTGCTGACTCTCTGCTGGTGCTGCTTCTTCAGGAGGAGGTTGGGGAAATCTCCTCTTTTACAATTTAGATGGAAATGCAGGATGGCGGAGCAATTGCCTTTTCTTGTTTTGAGGTGGGATGAAGAAGCGGGGAAGCGAGTGAGAGAGATCGAAGAAATGCGAGGTGAAAGCAGGAAGGGTGGGTAGCAGGCGGGGGAGACCTTCTCCACCACCTCCTCCTCCTCCTTAGGAGTGAAAAGCAAGTAGTGGGGATGGGGAGTCCCCAGACCTTCGGTGGGATCGGCAGCCAGCCTCACAAATTCAAGAGGAGACACATTTGAAAAGAAGCGTGTGACTCAGCGCGCCTTTCGGAGGAGGAGGGTGCAGGGGTGGGTGGGAGAGGAACACAGACATTCCTCTCTGTGTGCATGTGTATGTGTTGTGTTTTTTCCTCCATCCATTCTGATGGAGGGGAAAACACAACACAGATGGGGGAAGACCAAGGCTTGAAGTTAACTCTCACAACTCCAAATCTCAGCCTGTGTCCATTGGCTGAAGTTGCTTGAGGATGGGGAGCAGGAGTATGTTCAGATAATTTAGCGGGCAGGGCAATGATTGGATGAAAGGAAATTTGGGTAATGTGAAGAACCATTAAGATTAAGAGTTTGGGCCAAGATACAAAGTTGGAGTGATGACAGAATACCGAAGAACCTTATTTATTTGTTATAATATTCTGCTGTGCTGCGCCAGGGCAGGGGGGGATGGAGAAGGGGTGTATGGAAAAGGTTTGCAAACTTTGCTACCAACACCAGACTCTGCCTTCATTAAGCCACTGTATGTGTGCTTGCATTTTTAAAGCCAGTCTGCTTGGGGAGGTTGTTCTCCCATGCTTCCTTCCCTAGTTTGAATCTCTCTCTCTCTCTCTCTCTCTCTCTCTCTCTCTCTCTCTCTCTCTCTCTCCCCCTTCCTATTACAAACGTTTAATAAAAATCCTCCCCACATCCCAACAATATACCTTCCTGTTGTCCACCAAAGTCACAATTTGGATTTGGTGTTCTGGTTGTGCTTGAGGATCAAGATGCTTAAGATACAACTAAATGTTCATTAAACAGTATTGAGAAAGCCACATTACCAGCTTTTGTTAGTGTAGTTTTGTGATTTGTTAAGCACTTCACTAAAAAAATAGTGCTCCTTTCTCTTAGGTGCTCCTTTCAGTTGAAGGTACTTGAAAATATGTCACATTTTATTTTAAAAAAATTAATTGAAATGATTCACAACATATATTTAATTTCCAATAATATTTATAATTCTAAAAGGGACAGGCTTTATCTGAAATATTACAGACGGCTAACGTGTTTCTTTTTCTGTGAGAATCTCTGCTTTCTATACATTTATGGAATACATATACTGACTATAGAAATCATCCTTTTAAAGAATACTTCATTTCCACAAAATGCCAATTCAAATCTAACAGGGATAAATACTTTCTCTTAATGTCATTAAGTGGGACTCTCTTGCTCAAATATCAGTTCAGAAGTACTGATACAAAATATTTTTAACACCAGAACAGTATGTCTTTCTCTAGTACCAGTAAATGTCTTGCATCGTCCACAATTTTATAAAACCTTAAACATACACACCCACACAACACACACACTATTATTTAACTATGCTTTTTGTTACCACTATTCAGCCTCATTTAAGATTTCTTTACCTCATGAGCTGAGCTTCAGGGGTGGGGGGGCATTTCAAATCTTGTCTCTGGGCCCACTCCAACCTTCTTATGCCCCTGATCCAGATGCAAAAGGTCTTGCATGTGCAGAAACAGAAAACATTCAGCTGGGCTACCTGCATCTTATCTCAGCAGCATCTGAGATTTCAGTGTGAATAACTACAATTTTGTCACACAGATGCAAACAGCACTATAATTTCTACAGCTTTTATGCATATAACTACTTGTGTGTAGCTTTTTGGCACACAAGCATCTCTGGGTCAGGGTCTTAGAAGGCAGCAAATATAAAGTCTCATGGTACAACAGAGGATTTCGAAGGCATTTCTAACAATAATTTTAATAGCATAGGAGTGTGTGTGTGTGTGTGTGTGTGTGTGTGTGTGTGTATTTAGGTATTATTTATTAGCCAAAATATGAATACTAAAACAACCAATCCAGAACATGTTTCTCTGTTTATTTGAATTTTATTTGCATGAAAAAGGTCTCACTGGTACCGTAATGCATTCTAAACACACTGCACCAGAGATGTTTGCACAGATGCAACTCCATGTCTGGACTGCACTGCCATTAAACTGAAAGAATTAAGCTCAAAAGATTCATAGCACAGCTGAATTCCAATAACATTTTAAAGAAGGACTCTGTTGTTGCCCATGTATATTATTTTTTGTAAGTGGGGTGAAATAGAGGAAAACAATGACTAATACTGAAAGGGACTGAAATCTCTGAGTTTAAAATTAACAGAGCTCGGATCCAAAAATTCCACTATGCACCCCCACCCCACCCCCACCCCACCCCCACTCTCTCTCTCTCTCTCTCTCACACACACACACACACACACTTCTTGAAAACTGGCTCCTGTAGATGGAGAATCTTTTTACTGGCAAGTAAAAAGAAAGTACAACAGAAAGTCCTTTCACTTACACAGGAGATTCTTTATACCCAAGCCATTATTATTATTATATTAATTAATAAAGCACTTAATATTGCAGTCAAGAACAAACAGATGCTGCTATTTCAAGTTGCTGTTACTCCGAGCTCCTTCCCTATATCCTGCATGAACATTTGCTTTGCTCAATTTGTTTCTGTATAATATTAGTCTAATATAAAAGAGCTTTAAAGTAACTTTCAAAATACTAAATACAGGAGAGCCTCTCTATCCATGGATTCACCATCTGTGGAGTCGCATATCCGCAGTTGGGCAATAGAAACACCTAACCTTGAAATATGCAGGGGATAAACAGGGGGAAAGGGGTTAAACTTGTGTATCCATGGGTTGAGAGTGGCCAGAAATGACCTTAGAGGTCATTTCCAACTGCTATTTTGTGGAGAAGAGCCATCTTGTGGCTCATCTGTTTTAAAAAACCAACGTGATTTTTTGTGGAATTTCAGGAACTTTGGGGCTAAGGGGGCATAACTGGACTGTAGAAGGCCCCTGGAGCATGGTAGGGCATTTCACTTGGCCAATTTTCGCAGGTTGTATCCATTTTAAAGTGCTGTTTTCAGAGTCTGGGAACTCAGTCTCCATGATCACATTGACTTCAACGCTTCATTATCTGTGGTTTTGTTATCCGCAGTAATCTGCAGGAACGGAACCCCCTTGGATAATGAGATCCGCTTGTAGAAGTACCCCCTCCAAAAATATTATAATTAATATAAGTATATCATTTTGGAAATTCTCGACTTCTTAGACACTTTTAAAAATGCCCAGTTCTGCTTAATGGGTGTGCAAGAACTTTTGCTAGTGCTTGACATACTGAGGGTCCCAAATCTGTACTTTACCTGGACTTGTTCTTTACTTGTACCTTACCTAAAGTCCCTTTAACTACAGAGAAACCATGGGTTTTTTACAACTGGGCAGAAATAGGGGGTGGGGCTTGTGAAGATAATTAAGAGCCCTCTACCTTTCCTTTTATAATTCAAGCACTACTTTCTGCATCAGCATTACATTCTTCTCCAAGGCTACAAACATTCAGCTGATCAGGGGCACAAACACATCCCTCTTTCTGACATTCTGGCCTGGTTTTTGTTATTGGCTTACATAACTCTGGCCTACTTAGAGCAAAATATTATTGATGGATACATGCAGACAGACAAAACTGCAATGACATCATGGCCTCTCACTTGCTAGCTAGAAGCATTAAAATGATCCCTTTTTTCACAGACAGCACAATGAAATATGGATGTTGACTTGGGGCTGGATGGGGTGAAGAGTGGAGAAAGCATATGACACAAATAGGATCAGATTAGAAGTCATGAACATCCTATAGTGAACTAGGCTGTGGCACCACAAAGCTGGTAACATGCAATGTTTAGAAACACTGCAACCTCTTCAGTTTTTCACATTAGGAGAACAATAAGGTTGCTCACACAACACCAACAAAATCCCTGGTGGCTAGGGAGGGCTGGGGTGAAGGCAGGTGTACACCTACCTTCCACCACACAACCAAGGCGAACCTGGTGCTGCAGCGCTTGGCTGCACTCATGATTGCAACTGCAGTGAGTGGCATGGCATTCTGTGAAGGCTGGAGAAATGCTGCTCGGCCTCCAGAAATCTTTGGGGGATTCCTCCTCAAGCTGGGCGCTCTAGGCAGCCCCAGGCAGACACACGACCAGGATCCCTGGTAGGGCGCGCTCTCACCCTTCTACCTGGGTAATAGCCATAGGGAAAATGCCTGGGCTACCTGGCAGGGCTGGGTCCACCTCCTGCTCCTTTGTGGCCAATCAGAGGGTAGCAGCTGATGTAATGAGGCTTTCCAGTCTGCTGGCAATGTAATGCATGCTGGGAGGGCCTGCTAGGCCTTGGAGGTCTTTCCATGCTTGCAGCTCCATATTTCAACAATGAATGCCTTGCCTGGCTTAATCGTGGGTTTGCTGACCTGGACAAAGGTTCTGATCAACTAGGGTGGGCCTGTCTGCTACTGGGGTAGGAGGTCCAGCTCAAATGGTCATGTGAACAGGACTAATCTGTGACAAACCAAGTTTTTGTGCAATTTATGAAATGGTTTTAAACTGTCATGAGAAGTACTGAACTGGAGTATTATGGGGCTTATGATTTTTTAAAAAGTTGCTAAGCGTTATAAAAGCTGCATAGCTGATCAGCTAAGAACTGAATGTGAAACAAAATGCAGTTTCTTTACAATCTGGAATATCAACAGGATTTCAGTTTGTTTGTTGTTTGCCGGTTGCTGAAGTATATGGTACATTACAGCGGAGCATCAGCACTAATTCTACATGGCAGCTCCTCAGAATACCATCTGCTTCTCCGGTAACTGTTAATATAGTTGTAATTATCTACTTCTAAGTACTTTATTGGAATATCATTTGCAAATTAATCAACTGCCGACCAGTAAAACAAATGACATGCTTGTCAGAAAACAACAGCATTATTCCAATTTCTCTAAAGATTAGTAAATACTGTCTATTCTGCAAAGAGCAGACACTTAGAAGGAGAGTTTATTTTCAGCTTTTAAAACATACAAAGCCTGCCTCAAAAACCACCGGATTTTTGACCGCTCCAGACCTGCTGAGCCAGCAGATCCATGCTTAAGATGAGTTGCACCAACTGCTGTGCCATCAGAACAGGCTAGCATTGCATCATGAGCAATGCAAGCATGCATGTTTCAGCACTGGTAGAGGCAGACAACACTGCAAAATCTTAGCATTGGTCCAATATGATTCAACAGCTGTCAAAGAGGTGTCTTCTGAAAGAAAACAGAAGCCTGCTCTAATTTTGACAGACTTGCACCTTCATTAAAAGGCATATCTTGCCCCTCCCCCTGCCACCTTGCTTTTGCTGTGCTACAAATTATGCCCACCATATGAAAACAGGTTGCCTTTATCTGAGCAATAGGCTACTCAGTCAACAGGCAGAAAAATCCAGAGGGGATCACAGGGAAGGAGGAGCTGCTTATGTCTCTTTTTAGTGACTAATTTCCCCTAAATGATAACTACTAAGGACAGAGACAGGCAGAAATAAACAATCGCAGTGTAACAGCAACTCCTCCCACATTCTTCACTGTGATCTCCTCTCTTCCAACTTCGCTGCCTGTTGGTGGGAGAGCCTTGGGGGGATGAAGGGGAGCTGGGGATCTCTCAGGTAGGGAGAATAGTGGAGCCCAGCTCTTATCAGTTTGTTAATGTACATGGCACTTTACAGAATATGGTAAGCCAAAAGACAGATCTGTGAGATTAATTCACGCTTTTTGCAGCTGGATGGTTGTGGAAGAAGGGAGAGAGTGAGACAAGGATATGAGGGAATTAATATGCACAAATACTGTTCTGTACACTTGGAGTTTAAGTCATCATAGAACCGTTGAGTTAGAAGATCTAGACAGCAGCACTTGTAACATTCAGGCCTGGGGAGTGGATACTGTTCATCACTGTCCCCTGGGGAGTTTTTGAAGGGCCGCTATTAGAAGAGTCAGAACAGCAGCAGATACAACAAATATTATGTTTATATGAATCTTAGTTTGGTTGTAAACTACCACGGGGTCTTTGGATATGTGTGTGTGTGAGAGAGAGAGAGAGAGAGAGAGAATGAACAAACAAATAAAGCTGATGAGACTCGGGGAGTAAAAACAGCAGGATAGAGGGCATGCACGTACCTCTTGCCTGTGGGCTCCCCAAAGGCATCACTGTGTGGTATTTCACTGTGTGAAACAGGATAGTGGACTAGATGGGCCTCGGGCCTGATCCAGCAGCGCTGTTCTTATATAAAGTTTACACACACACACACACACACACACACACAGAGGAATTCTAAAAGGTCTGTACCAGAGAGAAGGGTGTTGTTGTTGTTGTTTGTTGTTAACAGACACAACTGGAGTTTTACTTGCAACAGAGGTAGGGGAGGAGAGCAGGCCAGGGGAATTGTGGAAGAACAGGTTAGCTGCATTACCTCCCTCAACTTCATAATGCTATATATACAGGTTGCAACATGACAGCCCCTTCCTGTTACACTTGGGCAACTTTAATCATTTGATGCAGCTTGTACAAGGAGTAATGATAAACCATAACAGAAAAGCATCATCTACAGGTAGACGTTTCCTGTGGGCAATTAGCATAATATGTTTGGTTGTTTTTCTTAAGAGCCAACATGAGTTTCCAAAGCTGCTATTAAATTTCCTCATGCACGCAACATAAATAGCTATTACACAATAACACTGTCAAACCAAAGATTTTAAAATTTGCCTTAGTTATAATTTGTGAAATGTAAGGGAACTCAAAGAAGAAAAATACAATATTCTACCTCGCTGAGCATGTAATACATAAGCCATGTTTTCTGAAGCATCACTCTGGATGTCGTTTCTCTGGCAGTCGTTTAACTGAAGCTCTTTCTAATGGCAAAATTGCAAAGCAAAGCTGATCAATGATCACTGTGTGGTATTTCTACATTCATGGTTGACAGCTCACAAATAAAAGCAAACAGGTTATAAGCTCTCTGATACAAGTGTCTTAATATCATTGAGTTCCAACATATCAAAATTTTTCTTTTGCACTGCTCTTCAGCACTGCACCTCATACATAGGGAGTTTAGAAGAAGAACACTAAATTCCTTAGTGTTCCAATTTAATCAATAGTTGCTATGACACCTGCAACACATATCAGCATAAATATATGAAAGCCAAGCTACCTGTATGTGCTGGGTCTAAGTATCAATATGCCAAAACCCAAATCAAAATGGTGGTTTGTGGGGTGCAAAATGCTTTCCAAAAACATCTCCTGATTTTGCTTCTTCTGTGGCTGTTCTTTGTTTCTCTGTGGTGTTTTCCCCGCTTATGTGGAGGCACTTCCAGAACTGTGCTGTGAGGCTGCAACACAGTGCGGAAAGAGAGGGATGCATCCCCACATTACCAGGAAACTGGGCAATACTCCTTCTCTTCCCACACGGTGCTGAAACATTCCTGTCTTGTATAGAGATTTTTATTTGGGAAGGATAGTGTTACATTCACCTATGGTAGAAGGTACTAAGCTGCACAATTCACAGCAATAGGGTTCTTTCTTTCCTTATGAAAGGCAGACACACAGACAAGCATGCATAATTAGGGACATCAGATGGTATAAGTAAAATTTGGTCAACTTTATTGAGTGGCTTACTTTACAGAGAAAGACAACTCAAACTTTTTAATGTTTCCATGCATCCGTTTTCAGGTTACATATTAAAATTACTTAAGTGACTTAAAAGCTGACTGGTGTTCTCCAAACAGGATATAAACTGATGTCATAACCATGGGAAAGAAGTGTGTATTGTGTTTCTCTGCATTGTAACCCTCTGAATAAAGCTGGCCAAGCTTTACTTACACTGGACCGGGTCTCACAATCCGTGAGACCCGGTTTGTTGCAGTGAGCGGGAAGGGAGCCCTGGGCGGCCAGATCGGCCGCCCACACAATTGCCGGCTCCGAGACAGAGCCAGCGTGAGCTGGGGGGAGAGGGGGCTGATTGGCCCCTGCAAGCTCCAGCATGCCCTGTACGAGCGCGCAGGGCATGCTGGCAAGACCCCCGGAGCCAAAAGGTGGCTTTTCACCTCCCCTCTGGGGGTCTGCTCATGAGTAGGCACGGTGTGAAGCCGCGCGGCAGCTACTCATGATTATTAAAACCAGGTTTGCGGAACACTCGCTCCACAAACCTGGTTTTAAGGCAGGGGTTCTTGAGCGGGTTACCTGCTCTAGAACCACCAGGCTCGGCTGCAAGCCCGGTGGTTCTTACGATCGGCAAAAATCGGGCTAGACTCTCCTAGCCCGATTTTTGCCGATTGTCAGAATAGCCCCACTATCTGTTACATGTTACATTTACATTTATGAGCTTGCAGGAAAGTCATCAACTCATAGAATAATCATTAGCAAACACTTCTGGCAACATCTCTTTAGCAAGAAATATACACAAACTCAGGTTGTGCACACGACCTCTTACCTGGGTGGATCGGGAGGGCTGGCAGGGAGGGAGGCTCCTGCCTGCCACACCACACACGATCAATGTTCTCCCCAAGGCTTGCCACTCGCTTGGCACATGGGAGGGGCCGCTGCGAGTGGCAGAGCAGGGAGCCGGAGGAGGAAGTGCCAGGAGCATGGTGCATTGAGGGATCCTGCCTCAGCCGGGCACTCTTGCGCCTGGCTTGGTGTATGCTCAGGCTACATGCAGTTCAACCATACACACAACCCTGGCACCAGGGTTAAGGGTGCACTCATGCCTTAACCCTGACTAAAGACTGGGGTAGAAAGTTGGGTTGGACAGGAGGGCAGTGCCTAGATCTGGCTCAATCCTGGGGCTGCACATGAGCAGCCTAGCCCAGGCTGGCCTGCCCTAGCCTGGGCTAGGTTGCTTGTGTGAATAGGCTTACTGTCTTCAAATTAAAGCACAGTTTAAAAGTTGAAAGAAGCGTCTTCCTAACAGTCCTAATTAATCCCATCAGTATCAGCTTCCAAACTGAGTAGTACTCCAGGAAATATCTCTGTTTCTCAGCCAGTAGTTTCATCACCTCCAGGTATGACAGTAGCTTTTGCAAGAACAGCTAGAATACTGTCTCATCAACAGATGGTAAGATGCAATTTAAAACAAACTTTGGTTATAGTAGACAATAGATCTTGTGTGCTTGACAGAAACTTCCAGCATCCTGTCAGCTTTTTAGCAAGCAAGACTATAAACTTCTGACTTTAGGTAAGACTGCAGTCGAGTAGTTGTAGGCTTTTAAACATCCCACTGGTATCAAATACAATATGAATATCTGGCAAAGGATAAAAATCTAGATCCATAATAATAATAGTAAAAAATCTATCCTAGAATTCTCCAGGACATGCTAGTTCCAAAATGCTGATGCAGTTTAACCACACATACACACGGGTGGTGGGGGAGAGAAGGGGGGAAGAACATTCACATTCAATTCTTAACTGCATCACAGCAACAGAACATTATGTGAGGCTGCTGAGTGTGTGTACAAATGAAGGCTGTTATCCACAGGGGTTCTGTTCTCTGCTGCAACTGCAGTAAATGGAACTGTGGATACCGAGTCATTGAGTCAATGGGACTTGTGTGTGTGTGTGTGTGTGTGTGTGTGTTAGGTTCCTACAGGCTCTGAAAATGGTGGGAAAGGGCCCTATAAAGTACCCAGAAAAGTGCCCTACTGTGCTCTGTGGGTCTTCAGGTGTCCAGCAATTCCCCACCCCCACCCCCAAGTCTGAAATCAAGCATTTCTGCGTGAAAAAAATCACACTATTTTTTCAAAACAAATGAGCCACAAAATGGTTCCTTTCCTCAAAATAGTGGCTGGAAATGATCATGGAGCCACCCCAATCCCATGGATACATGAAATTAACCCTTGTTAATCTTTTTATTCCCTACGTATGCTGAGGTCAAGTGTCAATGGACATGTGGAATTGACTGTGGAACTGTGGATATGTGGAACCATTCACGGATCCAAGAATGGCAAGGTTCACCTGTATTGTCTTTCAGATATTCTTTCCTACCTCTTTAGTAGCCTGTATTGTCTACAATAGCCTGTATTGTCTTTCAGATATTCTTCCCTACCTCTTTAGTAACTGAGAGGGATAGGATTTCTCATTCTACATTGATCACAGCACTTATTTTATTTATTTATTTAATACATTCATATACCGCCCCAAACCAAAGTCTCAGGGCAGTTCACAATTATAAAACAACAATACAAATAAATAAAACATTAAAATCAATTAAAACTCCAAAAGCTGCTTTACAATATTTAAATTACAAAAGTTAAAAGGCCTGGTTAAAAAGATGAGTCTTCAAAGATCTTTTAAAAACCACTAAAGATGGGGAGAGTCTTATGTCAATGGAAAGTGCATTCCAAAGTCTCAAAGCAACAACTGAGAAGTCCCATCCCTGAGTGGCCACCAAACGACTTGAAGGTAGGGCCTCCCCTGATGAACGCAGTGGACGATGGGGATCGTGCAGAAGAAGACGCTCTCTTAAATACCGTGGGCCTAAGCTGTTTAGGGCTTTATAGGTTATAACTAGCACTTTGTATTTTGCCCGGAAACCTACTGGCATCCAGTGTAATTCCTGTAATATAGGAGTAATATGGTCTCTTCAAGATGACCCAGAGACCAACCTGGCTGCCGCGTTCTATACTAATAGTAGTTACGTACACACTACGTACAAAGGCAGCCCCACATAGAGCGCATTGCAGTAATCAAGTCTGGAGGTTACCAGAAGATGTACAACTGTTCTGAGGTCATGAATCTCAAGAAACGGACGCAGCTGGTGCATCAACCGAAGCTGATAAAAAGTGCTTCTGGCCACTGCCTCAACCTGAGAAACCAAGGAGAGGTGTGAATCCAGAAGCACTCCCAGACTGCATACCTGTTCCTTCTGAGGAAGTGTGACCCCATCTAGAACAGGCAGATCAATATTGTTTCCTGAGTAATGACCTTGCACAACAAGTACCTCTGTCTTGTCTTAATTCAGTCTCAGTTTATCCCTCATCCAGCCCATTACCGCCTCCAGGCAGGCATTCAGGGAGGATATGCCTTCTTCTGATGATGTTGACATAGAGAAATAGATTTGGGTGTCATCAGCGTACTGATAACACCCAACATCAAATCCCTGGATTATCTCTCCCAGCGGTTTCATGTAGATATTAAAAAGCCTTAGAGGCAATATGGAGCCCTGAGGGACCCCATATAAAAGCTCAAGTTTTGAAAAGCAACAGTCTCCAAGTGACACCATCTGGAATCTGCCTGCGAGATAGGAGCGGAACCACGGCAAAGCAGTGCCTCCTACCCCCAACTCCCTCAGACGTTCCAGAAGGATACTATGGTCAATAGTGTCAAAAGCTGCCGAGAGATCCAGAAGGACCAACAGAGTCACACTTCCACCATCAAGTCCTAATTGGAGATCATCCATCAGGCCAAGCAAGGCAGTCTCCACCCCTGTAGCCCGCCCGAAAACCAGTTTGAAATGAGTCTAGATAATCAGTTTCCAAGGTTGGGGGTGGGCTGTCAAGGCACTTCCTCGCCCTCAGCTAAGGCACCCTATTGCTTCCTCCAGCACCCACCTGGCAAATGAAGCGCTCACCAGCTGGACATGTGAGGCGTACCCCTCTCTTCCCCAGCCAAGGTGTCATTGAAATGCTGTCTGAGCTGGGGGTGAAAGCTTCAATGAAATGCTGACTGGGGAGGATGGGAGAGAACAGGCCCTCTCTGAACAGGCCCTCTCCCGGGCAGTAGCCAGGCTCGCTGGGTCTGACATCTGATGCAGGGGTTGTGGCTTGCGGTGCATGTGATTAAAAATCAAAAGGGGAGGGCAGAACCTTGTCCTCTGGTCACAGGCAAGCTCCCTACGCCCCTGGTGCCAGGAATCCCAGCAGGGGTAACTAGTACCCCTAGGGGTACTGGAAGGCTTCTCTGGGGTAACTCTGAGCCCTCTTGCCTCCCCACACTGCAGTGGCACTTATCTTCCATATCTGAAGATCACTAGCTTGAAGCTTACGTGTACTCCGCAATATGTCTGCTGGAGAAGGGGAGGGAGGAGAAGGAAGTCCCGCTTCCTCTGCTCCTGATTGGCTGGCTCTGGCTGGCTCTGTGCTGAAGACACCTGGTTTTTATTGGGCTGGTTGGCTGCAGTTTCCCTTCGGGCCACTGTCAGGAAGCACTGGGTTGCTGCAAGATTCAGATTAGCCAGTCATTCTCTCTGCAAACTGTCTCGGAGTCAGTGGCACAGAAAGTAAAGCGTTAGAGGCCTGATGCCAGAGTCCCTAGTTCAAGACCTTTGGCACCTTGTGCTCATATTGCTCTGACTCTGACATGACAGTTAATGAAAAATCTATACTGGCAGTATCAGAATCAATTACTTCAAACATTTTGATCTGTTATCTCCCAAAGATGTTGACAGAATGTTTGGACTTGTGAAGGCCACTACAGTACATGTAAATTTGATGCTTGCTCATTGTGGCTAGTCAAGATGAGCTAAACATTGCTGAGTGGACTTTTGGCCAAAATTATCAATGCTTCTTTAAGGGAGAATAAGATTCCACAGGTTTTGAAGGAAACAATGGTTTGCCAATTTTAATTTTTTTATTTTTTGGGGGGGTGGAGGAAACACCATTAAGATCTGGCCAATTTTCAACCATTCCTTGTCTAGCTAAAACATGTTGTGGCAGAGCACCTCCAGGTATTTCTGAATTTGACATCTTTATTTGACATCTTTATTTGACCCTTTTCAATCTGACTTTTCAGATTGACTTTTCAACAGTGTTATCAGACAGAGATAGTTTTGGTAGCCCTCTCATCTAGAGGTCTCATAATCTAGAGATTGGCAGGGTAAATACTTCCATGCTGATCTTGTGGAAGATTTTGATACCGTGCATCGTGGTGTTCTTTTGAATTTCTTTGAACAAGTGTCTCAAGGAAATTGCTGTCTCAGGGAAATTGTTCCAATGGGCTTGCTCTTTTTTGTTCAATGGGACTCAAATGGTGATCATTTGGTAGCAATGTACAAATCACCCACTTGGCCTGTTCAGATCAAATCTGGACCAGATTTGAACAAACCCAGCCCGATCTTGGCTTCAGCTGAATCAGGTCCAATCCAGTTTGGCCATCAAACTGGGCCAAACCGGTTCATGGGCTGGTACCTTCTTCTCCAAGCCCTCTGATGGCCTCCCAAATGTCAGCCCCGGCTGGCTGCAGCCCATTTGGGGTCCTCATGCATGCACAGAGGCCATTTTTGTGACCTCTGTACATGTGCAGAGGCTATTTGTGTCACCACACAATTGCAGAAGTCATGAAAATGGCCTCTGTGTGTGCACAGAGGCCCAAACCGGGCCATAGCCAGGCCAGGCTGTCATTTGGGAGGCAGGTTAGGAGTTTCACCCCACTTCCCCACCCCTGCTACTGCCCCACTGTCTCTGATGTCTCCACTGCCTCTGCTGCAGCCACCACTAAAGGTACGGAATAACCTTTCTCTTTACACTCCTGGCAGCCTTTAGGATAGGGATTTGGCAATGCCCCCTTTACTTGTAAAGGGGAATCCTTGCCAGATTCCCCTTTACAAGTATCCTCGAACAGTCCCACGAACCAGTTCCTAGAACCAGGGCCAGTTTGCTTCAGAATTGGACCAGCACCCCCCCTTTAGTGGGTCGTGCCGGTTCAAACTTGGACCACACAAACTGGGCTGGTTCAATTCAAACCACAGTTTGAATCAAGCTAGCTCACACACCCCTATCATCTGGGATAAAATCTCAGTTCCCTGACTGGAAGTTATTGTGTGGTGTACCACAAGACTCCCTGTTGTCATTGATACTATTTAACACTATGTGAAGCCACTAACTAAGATCATCTATAGCTTTGGGACAGGGTGTCTTCAATATGTGGATTACTAGCTGTAATCTTTCATCAGGGAGCAGTTATCTCTATCTTGAACCGGTGTTTTGAAGCTGTGGTCAAGTGGGTGAGGGAGAACAGATAGAATTGAATCTGGACAAGACTGAGATGACAGCTGAGAATGGCATGGTATAGCTAGATCTGCCTGTGACAGACAGTGAGGCTATTCCAGCCCAGTTTTTCCCCACAGGGCTCATGAGCGAACCCAGTGGTTCAATGGCAGCTAGCCCACCAAAGTAGCCCTCCCCAAAATGCAATTAGCACAGCGAGTGCTCCGCTAACCCCATTTTCTCAATTGTGAGATGCCGTGCTGCAGCGACTCATGAGGAGACCCCTGACTGGGAGGCTACAACAAGCCTCCTAATATCAGGAGTCTCCCTGCACTTGCGCGGGGCATTCTGGGACTTCCGGGGGGCAGGCAGCCCCCAATCCCCGCTGCCCCTACTGGCTCAGTGATGGTAATCATATGGGCAGCTGATCCGTCCACTCAGGGAGGGCAGAATGCTTGTGTGTAAGCCCACTCTTCCTGCACAAGCCCTGCAGGCTCTCCGCACTGCTCGTGTGGAAAGCCTCTGAGTTGTTGCACATCTGTTAAATAACAATTTCACTATGCAAGAGTTCAGTTGTGAGAATGGGATGTATGGGAAATTCGGAAAAAGAAAAAGAAAAAGAAAAAAACCCACAACTTTGAATTATTACTTTTTCCAGTAAGAATTGATTGTATAAATTTTCATCCATTAAGAGCCAATTCATTTGTTACATTTAACCAGTGAAGTGTATTTTTAGCAGTTAATTCAGGGGTTCTCAAGCTATCAGGGTTTGAACGAGGAATCTCCTAGCATAAGGTTAACCTGTTTTGCTACCTAGGACTATGTGTGCTCATGCCTCAGAGTCTCTTAAGGCACACATTACTAGAATATGAGTGCATTATCAGTCCACACAACTGAATTGCTTCTGAATTGTTCAGACAAAGAGCCTGATCAAGGTAAGAATGTCGACCTACTGCACTTCAGGCTCTGGCTTTTTCAGTGTTCAGCTTCTCTATCTTCAAGCTCCAGCAATTGGCCTCAAGAAACTTGAAGCTGGAGAACATATCCTCCTAGGCTAGTTCAGGTTCAGTATCCACAGTCCTACTTACTTGAACAGGGTAACATATGAGGAGTATATGTATGGAATGCCACAGGTCAACCTTCATGAGCATTTCAAGCAACCTCCTGCTCATGGAGGTTATAAACCATGCAGTTGCCCAGAAATGACAACCCCAGAGTTAAATAAAAATAAAAATATAGTTGATTGAATAGAACATATGGGGCATTCGCAGATGACACAGAACACGTAAGAAGAAACATGTCTAAGCGCTAATACTTAATCTCTGCGTCTGCACTGTGTTGGCGCTTTAAATAGGTATTTAAATGTGTGTGCTGTGCATCTATGTATGCATTTTCTATTGAGGAATGGAGAAGGGAAGGGGGTGAGGAAAGGGAGGGGGAGGACAGGCAGAGACCAACCCAGACCAGATTGAATAGAGGGAAGAGGAGAGTCAGTGAGGAGATCCGTGGAAAGGATGGAGACCAAGAGAAACCTAACCCTAATGGGTCCAGGTAGAGTAATTGAGTTGGGGGTCGGTAAAAAGACCTAAAGGGACAGAGGAGGGAAGTTGGACAGGAGACCTGAACAAGTTCAGAGAAACAACACACAATGGGGTTGGTTGGAAGAGCAGGGGAAGAGAGTCAGGTGAATCACAGAGAAATGCGGGGAAGGGATGGCTGAGTCAGTCCAGTGGACCAGATAAGAGAGTGGGGTGAGGAGTGAGTACAGCCTGAATGTGTTAAGGGAGAGAAAGAGAGCCAAACCCATCTGGACCTCTGGAGAGGGCAGCAGAGCAAGGCAGAAAAATCTGCCCAGACTTGGATAGACTAACCAAGAAAGATTGGTGTGAACTGGCTACATTCTTAAGTGGGAAGAGTGCTAATTGCCTTCCCTGCTAGCGAGCAATCTAAGAGGTAGAATTATGCAAATAAAGGGAAGAGAGCTAGTTCTATGGTAGTGAGCATGAATTGTTTCCTTTGCTAAGCAGGGTCTGCCCTAGTTTGCATTTGAATGGGAGAGTACATGTGTGACCACTGTAAAATATTTCCCTTAGGGGATGGGACTGCTCTAGGAAGAGCACCTGCAGGCTTGCATGCAGAAAGTGCCAAGTTCCCTCCCTGGCATCTCCAAGATAGGGCTGAGACACTCCTGCCTGCAACCTTGGAGAAGCCACTGCCAGTCTGTGTAGACAATCCTGAGCTAGATGGACCAAGGGTCTGACTCAGTAGATGGCAGCTTCCTATGTTCCTATGAAGAGGAAACTATGTATTCTGAGTGCAGCAACCTGAGGAGGTGACTGCCCATGCGTGGCCAGGGAGTCACCTAGGTGAAAAGGGATGGCAGTGTAGAATCTGGGGGAGTTTGAACTATTGGAACCCATGGCAAGATATTTGGGTGCCTGGGGTCACCTCAATTTAAAGAGATACTGGTGCAATACTCTCTGGTTGGTGAACTGGTTGGAATTCATTCCCCAGTGCACAACCAATGGAGCTTGCTCCCTGACTATGATTGGTTTGCCTTTCCACATTCTCATGAGATAGTGGTCCATAGGAGAAGCCAGGACATATAAGAGTATCAGTTGGATGAGAGTGAACTAGTTTCTCCTTGACTTCTCAGCAGTCTTGCAGACCTTCAGGCTGAGGATCCCTATGAAGAGGAGAGCTGGTCTTGTGTTAGCAAGCATGACTTGTCCCCTTAGATAAGCAGGATCTGTCCTGGTTGCATATGAATGGAAGACTTGATGTGTGAGCACTGTAAGGGGTATTCCTTAGGGGATGGAGCCACTCTGGGAAGAGCATCCAGGTTCTAAGTTCCCTCCCTGGCTTCTCCAAGATAGGGCTGAGAGAGATTCCTGCTTGCAACCTTGGAGACGCCGCTGCCAGTCTGTGTAGACAATACTGAGCTAGATGGACCTATGGTCTGACTCAGTATATGGCAGCTTCCTATTTTCCTACAGGGATTCTCTTTTTATTCTGAGGAGAAGTTGCCCGCCCTCCCCACAAGGAAAGAGGAAACTCTTCTTCCCACATTTTCTAGTGAAAAATAGATCTAAAAATCCTTCTAGCCTAACTAGTTGGAACCTTGCTCACCTGAACATACACACACTCACACATGTCCAGGATGGATATTGAAGAATGAAATTCTCAGGAGCAGAAGAAAGGAAAGGGGCACTCCCTATATCTATCCAAAGTGAAGCTGGATATCGGGACAAAAGCTGGGGTGCAATGATGAAGCAGAGGGGCTAACAACCTTTAGAGAGGGTCCTAAAAATTATGCACCTTGTCAAGGGCTTGGTGGGCAATTAGTAGGGGGGAGTCAATGAAGGGATACTGAGAAAATTCTGATGAGTTACTGATTACCTGGAGTTACTTTGCATGGAATACAATAGAAAAATGGAATTTAAAATGAGCTATACAGCAAGATAGACTTATCTTACTAATTGAAACTGATTTGGGGAGGTAGTCCTGTTTGCCTTTGGGCTTAGAGGAAATGACTCAGTGGCATACATACCTGGAGGAGGAATGTGAAAAATGTGTTGGGTAAAAAAGGCAATGGATACTGGGCCGGCATATGTCGGGGGTGCCTTCAAGTGACTATGTGGGAATGCTGTTTGGGGGTGTTGTGGAACCTTGTACAGACTCCCAGAGAGATAGCCGTACTTCCTTCTATACTGGACTCCTGAGGTTACTCTTTGGATTCAGTTCAAATTCTGCTTTTCCCTGGACCTTCTTGCTTCACTGCAAGTCAAATCATACCAAGCATCTCTTGTAGGGGTGCCAAGGGAGTGTCCAGGGAGTCTGAAACCCAGACCCTGTAAAAGCAGAACTATGAGAAAAGTGACCTAGCAAGCTTCTAGGTTTTCTAAAAATGGAACCTACATTGACACTCACTAATTGTTTAAGAGGGTCTCCATTTAAAAAACCAAATATTTGTGAATGTCATGCTTGAAGTTGAAATTGAGCTCACTTATTCCCCTCTTAAAGTTACTGCTTCCCAAATATTGAACTAAAATAGCTAACACTTTGCTGTATATTTAGTATAATTATATTCCTAGACAATCCCAGGAATGAAAGTAATGCATTTTAATAAGGATCTCTAAAATTGTATATGCACAAAGTTTGCACATGAAAAAGTTTGTTAACAACAAAACAAAACAGCCTACATCTGTAGGGCTATTAAGAGGCACTTCATATGTTGGTGGCTATTGTGTCTGCTGCTCCTACAACAGTGTTGGACTGCTCTTCCCCAGAAATACATAAAAGCATGAGTAACACGTACGTGTTGTTAAATATGCTGTGTTAATAATACATGTTGTTGAGTGATGCACCCATATACTCTTGCACAGAAGATATTTCTCCTCTGGGGTGTTTGTGTGATTCAATCCTTAGAGGCATAGAGAAATGGGTTTGTGACATGCGTGTAGACCACACAGTGACTTGCCTGCCTGGTAAGAAGGTTGCAGACCTCACATAGCATCAAGACAGACTGTTAGGCAGTGCTGGGGAAGATTCAGCTGTTGTGGTGCACGTCGGAACCAACAATGTTGGGAAATGCAATCGGGAGGTCCTGGAAGCCAAATTTAGGCTGCTCAGTAGCATATTGAAGTCCAGGACTCCTGGGGTAGCATTCTCTGAAGTGCTACCTTTTCCATGCACAGGGACAGTGAAACAGCTGGAGCTGAGAGGTCTCAGAGTGTGGATAAGTTGGTCAATGTGTGGATGAGCCGGGAGGAGGGGTTTAGATTGCTTAAGCACTAGGATACATTTTGAGATACAAGCAAAGCCTGTAGAAAAGGGACGGGCTCCACTTGAACCAAGATGGAACCAGACTGCTGGTGCAGTCTGTGGGTAAATGCAGCGCAGCTCCAGAAATCCCACAATGCACCGCACAAGGAGCATGGTGTATTGGTGGATTTCCCCACAGCTGGGTACTCTACAGGCAGCCCGAGCAGACACATGACCGAGGATCAGGGTTGAAGGGTGCGCTTGTGCCCTTCTATATCAGTTAAAGACACTGGGATCAGGTATGATCCTAGCGCTCCACATGAGCAGCCCTACCTGGGTAGGGCTGTGCAAGCCAGGGTAAGGCTGCTTGTGTGGACAGCCTCTTTATGTTCAACCAGTAAAGCTTTAGAAAAAGGTTTTTTAGGTGAGTCAAACCAAGAAAAAATCACCCATTACTAATATACACAGTTGTTTAAAGACACAGGGTGACATCCACACTTTACTTATTTACTGCAGAAAACACCATGTAATACTAGCATACACACAACTGTATCTGCCATGTGAAGTGTGCTGAACCCTCAATCACCATAAATACTGAGGCTGTCTTCAGATCCCTGTCCACAGAAACATAGGAAGCTGCCATATACTGAATGAGACCATTAGTCCATCTTGCTCAGTGTTGTCTATACAATACTGTGTAGTATTGTGTAGCGGCTTCTCCAGGGTTTCAGGCAGAGGTCTCTCTCAGTTCTATCTTGCGGATGCCAGGGAGGGATTTCCCTGAGATGGCTCAGGCATATTAGCTATACTATTCTGTGCTACAAACAGAGCTTACTCCTTGTTCTACTGTGGTTCTAACCTTCATTCAGATTAAGTGTGATTTAAATCTCTTTAGCTAGATCTACTCATGTTATTCCCACTGCAGCCCTATCGATTGCAATGCTGCACTTAGCATCACTTATTCCAATTTTATCACCCTTGGTCATTCTTGCATGACTACCTGCATATGGGCAAGCTGAGCCATTTCAATTAGTATATAATACTAGAAAGGAAGCATGGATTAAATTAAAATACAGTTGTAATGACTGATGTCAAAACTCCTTAATAACCCATGTCTTTGTTCTTGAGGGTTTTGTTTTAATGCTTAGTGTGGTTCAAAGGTTTTTAGTATGGACATTTGCTGTGCTTTATTGCAATTCATACCTAGCCAACAATGTATTAAACCTTGAAAACAACTGAAGCCATTATTTAAAGGTTACACATACTTAGGTATGGCTCAAAGTGTCTTAGAACAAATAAAAATTTTCCCAAAGCTAAAAATTGGTAACTGCAAAATACACTATAAATAACTGCCACTCTACATAGGCTTTTACAAATAAAAACCAGAAATAACTTTAACCATGAAGACAGCTAGAATTGTTAAGTATACAGAATTTTAAAAATGTCATTACTTACTGATATGTGTTTGACTATCAAATTTAATACTGTCTACCACCTAGCTTTCAAATTTTAGTTTTTAAATTGTCTACAAGCGGTGGCAGAGCAAGGTCAGAAAGGGCTCATGTTCAATAAATGAATGTTGCTCACTCCTCAGTTTTTGTTCACAGTGCCGTAGGTGCCACTGAAGATTTTTAAATTCTAGTTTTTGTTGTTGGCTGCTGCCATTGCCCACACACACACACACCGCAAACATCTCCCACTCCCACATTGTCTATGTCTCACCTTGCCACTGTCGTTTCCCACTACTCCCCACTGCTCCTGCTGCTCCTTTTCCTCCTGTTCATTCTCCCGCCCACTCTTCACTTCCCAGCCAGTTCACAGGGCAGTAAGGGGGCTGAATGGCCTCTTTCCTCTCTTGAGTAAAGGAGATGGTGAAAGAGGTCATCCACCTTCTTCCCAGCATGTGAGCCAGCTGGGAATGGGTGGGCGCACAAATAGCACTAAAAATGAGAACAGCACATTTGCTACATTCTATTGTCATAGCAGGATGTTTGATACACCATCAATTACCTAGAATTATCTGAAGCACTGGTTTGTTTTTATGTTTGAGGTGTGAAATGTGACTCAAAGCCTGAAAAAAACAGAATGCGAAGAAAAATCACCTTACAA